>NC_090385.1:30624369-30929462 GCF_036365525.1 Heterodontus francisci | reverse complement strand
TCTATTCACCTGTCCTGCCATCTTCAGGGACCTGTGGGCATGCACTCTAAGGTCTCTCACTTCTTCTACCCCTCTCAATATCCTCCTGTTTATTGTGTATTCCCTCACTTTATTTGCCCTTCCCAAATGCATTACCTCACACTTATCTGGATTGAATTCCATTTGCCACTTTCCTGCCCACTCAACCAAACCATTGATATCTTTCTGGAACCTAAGGCTATCCCTTCGCTATCAACTACACGGCCAATTTTTGTGTCATCAGCAAATTTCCCAATCATGCCTCCCACATTTAAGTCCAAATCATTAATATATACCACAAAATGCAAGGGACCCAACACTGAGCCCTGTGGAATGCCACTGGAAACAGCTTTCCATTCACAAAAACATCTGTCATCTATTACCCTTTGTTTTCTTCCCCTGAGCCAATTCTGGATCCAACCTGCCACATTCCCCTGTATCCCATGGGTTATCATTTTACTGACCAGTCTGCCTGTGGGACCTTGTCAAATGTCTTACTAAAATCCATGTAGACCACATCCACTGCACTTCCCTCATCAATCATAGAAACATAGAAAATAGGAGCAGGAGTAGGCCATTCAGCCCTTCGGGCCTGCTCCGCCATTCAAAAAAGATCATGGCTGATTTTCTAATTCAGTACCATGTTCCTGCTTTCTCCCCATATCCCTTGTTCCCTTGGCATTAAGAAATATATTTATCTCCTTCTTGAATATATTTAATGATTTGGCCTCCACTGCCTTCTGCGGTAGAGAATTCCACAGGTTCACCACCCTCTGAGTGGAGATTTCTTCTCATCTCGGTTGTAAATGGCATACCCCATATCCTGAGACTGTGACCCCCTGGTTCTGGACTCCCCAGCCATCGGGAATATCCTCCCTGCATCTAGCCTGACTAGTCCTGTTAGAATTTTACAGGTTTCTATGAGATCCCCTCTCATTTTTCTAAACTCTAGTGAATATAGGCCTAGTCGACCCCATCTCTCCCCATACGTCAATCCTGCCATCCCAGGAATCAGCCAAGTAAATTTTCTTTGCACTCCCCCAATGGTAAGAACATTCTTCCTCAGATAAGACCAAAACTGCACACAATACTCCAGATGTGGTCTCACCAAGGCCCTGTATAACTGCAGTAAGACATCCTTGCTCCTGTACTCAAATCCTCTTGCAATGCAGGCCAACATACCAGTCGCCTTCCTAATAGCTTGCTGCACCTGAATGCTGGCTTTCAGCGACTGGTGTACAAGGATACCCAGGTCTTGTTGCACCTTCCCCTTTCCCAATCTATCAACATTCAGGTAATAATCTGACTTTCTGTTTTTACAACCAAAGTAGATAACCTCATATTTATCCATGTTATACTGATCTGCCATGCATTTGCCCACTCACCCAACTTGTCCAAATCACATTGGAGCCTCTTTGCATCCTCCTCACAGCTCACATTCCCCCCCCAGCTTTGTGTCGTCTGAAAACTTGGAAATGTTACATTTAGTTCCCTCACCCAAGTCATTAATATATATTGTGAATAGCTGGGGCCCAAGCACTGATCCTTGCGGTACCCCGCTGGTCACTGCCTGCCACCTGGAAAAAGACCTGTTTATTCCTACTCTCTGTTTCCTATCTGTCAACCAATTCTCAATCCATGTCAGTATATTACCCTCAATCCCATGTGCTTTATTTTTGCACACTAACCTCTTATGTGGGACCTTATCAAAAGCCTTCTGAAAATCCAAATGCACCACATCCACTGGTTCTCCCTTATCTATTCTACTAGTTACATCCTCAAAATCTCAATTAAGTTAGAAAGACATTTCCTTAACAAATCCATGTTGACTATCCCTGATTAATCCATGCCTTTCTAAGTGGCTGTTTATCCTGTCCCTCAGAATAGATTCTAACAATTTACCCACCACCGAGGTCAGACTGACCAGCCTATAATTATCTGGCCTATCCCTCACACCCTTTTTAAACAATGGTACAATGTTCGCAGACCACCTGGTCTGGTACCTCTCCTGTATCTAGTGAGGATTTGAAGATGATCCTCAACACTTCCGTTATTTCCTCCCTGGCTTCCTTTAACAACCTGGGGTGCAATCCATCCGGCCCTGGCGATTTATCCACTTTCAAGAATGTCAGGCCTTCTAGTACTTCCTCTCTCATTTGCTTATTATAGCTAATATTCACACTCCTACTCTTTAACTGCAATGTCTACATCAACCCTCTCTGTGAAGACAGAGACAAAAAACTCATTAAGAACCCTGCCCACATCTTCTGCATTTGTGCATCAGTTCCCTTGTACATCTCTGATAGGCCCTACCCTTTCTTTAGTTATCCTCTTGCTCTTAATGCACTGATAAAACATCTTTGGGTTTTCCTTGATTTTACCTGCCAATGATTTTTCATATCCTCTCTTTGCTTTTCTAATTTCCTTTTTTACTTCATCCCTGCACTTTCTATACTCCTCTAGGTTTTCTAAAGCATTAAGATTTTTATGATCGTCATAAGCTTTATTTTTCTGCTGTCACTTACCCTATAAGCTTCTAGATAACCAGGGGGCTCTAGATTTGGCAGTACTACCCTTTATCTTTGTGGGGATATGTCGACACTGTGCCTGTAGAATCTCACTTTTGAATGCATCCCACTGGTTTGCGACTGATTCTCCTTCAAGTAGCTGTATCCAGTCCACTTTCGCCAGGTCACCTCTCAGCTTCTTAAAATTCGCCTTCCCCCAATTTCAAACTCTTACTCCTGTTTTATTTTTGTCCTTTTCCATGATAATGCTAAAACTTACTGTATTATGGTCACTATCTCCAAAATGGTTACCCACTGTTACTTCATCCACTTGCCCAGCTTTATTACTGAAGACTAAATCTAGAATTGCACCCCCTCTCATTGGGCTTGTTACGTGCTGGCCGAAAAATTTCTCTTGAACGCAGTTCAAGCTGTTTGTATCCCAGTTGATTTTGAGCTGGTTGAAATCCCCAGTTATTACTGCCCTATAGTTTTTGCACTTATAAATTTGCCTATAAATTTTATTTATCATATTAATATGACATTTCTTAGGAATGTGCAAAGCCAGGCAATTATTTAAAAGTTCTGAAAGATGTTAGAAGCTATTATTAAAGATATTATAGCAGGGCATTTAGAAAAATTCAAGGTAATCAGGTAGAGTCAACATGGTTTTGTGAAAGGGAAATCATGTTTAACCAATTTATTGGAATTCTTTGAGGAAGTTACATGTGCTGTGGATAAAGGGGAACTGGTGGATGTATTGTATTTAGATTTCCAGAAGGCATTTGATGAGGTGCCACATCAAAGGTTATTGCAGAAAATAAAAGCTCATGGTATAGGGGGTAACATATTGGCATGGATAGAAGATTGGTTAGCTAACAGGAAACAGAGAGTAGGCATAAATGGGTAATTTTCTGGTTGGCAAGATGTAACGAGTGGTGTGCCACAGGGATCTATACCGGGACCTCAACCTTTTACAATTTATATAAATGATTTATATGAAGGGACCGAAAGTATGATTGCTAAATTTGCCGATGACACAAAGATAGGTAGGAAAGTAACTTGTGAAGAGGACATAAGGAGGCTACAAAGGCATATAGATCGGTTAAGTGAGTGGGCAAAGACCTGGCAAATGGAGTATAATGTGGGAAAGTGTGCAATTGTCCACTTTGGCAGGAAGAATAAAAAAGAAGCATATTATTTAAATGGTGAGAGATTGCAGAACTCTGAGATGCAGAGGGATCTGGGTGTCTTAGTGCATGAATCACAAAGGGTTAGTATGCACGTAATTAAGAAAGCTAATAGAATGTTATTGTTTATCATGAGGGGAATTGAATACAAAAGTAGGGAGGTTATGCTTCAGCTATACAGGGCATTGGTGAGACCACATCTGGAGTACTGTGTACTGTACTGGTCTCCTTATTTAAGGAAGGATGTAAATGTGTTGGAGGCAGTACAGAGAAGGTTTACTAGACTAATACCTGGAATGGGCGGACTGTCCTTTGAGGAAAGGTTGGACAGGCTAGGCTTGTATCTGCTGGAATTTAGAAGAGTAAGAGGTGACTTGATTGAAACATATAAGATCCTGAGTGGTCCTGACAGGGTGGATGTGGAAAGGATGTTTCCTCTTGTGGGAGAATTTAGAACTAGGGGTCACTGTTTAAAACTAAGGAGTCACCCATTTAAGACAGAGATGAGGAGAATGTTTTTCTCTCAGAGGGTCTTGAGTCTTTGGAATTCTCTTCCTCAAAAGGCGGTGGAAGCAGAGTATTTGAATATTTTTAAGGCAGAGGTAGATAGATTCTTGATAAGCAAGGGAGTGGAAGGTTACCAGGGGTAGGTGGAAATGTGGTGTAATCAGTTTGGCCATGAACTTATTGAATGGCGGAGCAGGCTTGAGGGGTCGAGTGGCCTACTCCTGCTCTTAATTCGTATGTTTGTATGTTTGTATGCATAAGTGGCTTTGCCATTACTTTTGCCAGGTTTTGTGCATAAAAGTTCAGAGAACTGTTGGCATTTCCCAATCAAATGTTCCTGTAATTCTGGACAAAGTACAAAAAAACTTGTCGTTTGAAAAGTGATTCCTCACATTTAGCTTCCAACCTGTCTCTCATGCAATTTGTTTTCTTATTCGATATGTTGTTATTGCTCTTCCTAAATTCCAAATTCACAGTACTTTGCATTTTTTGTCCTCGATATGTCCTCATAATGTAGCAATTTTGGTCTGCTATTGTAATTGCTTTCACAGGACCTCATAAACTGCCCAGTTTTCCCAGTACTGCTTTCCTCCTAAAGTCTATCAGCTTTTATAACCCATGGGGGGAATTTTATGCTCTCCCCCCGTGGCGGCTTGCAGGCGCGGACAGTATATAATCGGATGGGCTGGTGGCAGGGGGGACTCTGCCACCTTCCTGCCTCTGCTGAAATTAAGTCTGGGCAGGAAGGCCTGTGAACAGCTATCCCGCTGCCAACTGAGGCCCTTAGTGGGCAATTAAGGCCTAATTAAGGGTCTCCTCCTGCCACCGCAATTAGCTGAGCAGCGGGCAGGCCTGTTGTTGCATGGGAAGCACGGCAGGAAAAATTGTACAGGCTTCCTGCCATCTCCATCATTAGTGCCTGAGGGACCCGGCATTGGGAAGGCGGCGCCCACTAAGAGCCACACCCCTGCCGCCTACATCCACTCCCCTGCAGCCCCCACCCCATGAGATCCCCTCCCACCTTGACCTACCTGTGGCCTGGGTCCAGCACCGCTCCGGTGCCTCAGATGGGTGCTCCATCAACAGCAGCCACTGCCTGTGAGGTGGCGATGCTCAGTTAAAGAGCTGTTGGCCTCTGATTGACTGACAGCTCTCAGAGGGTGCGGCATCCGTCACCAGGATCCTTGATTCCGCGGAAGGCCCGCTGCTGTCCAGTTAAGTGCCAAATTGGTACTTCATTCGGCGAGCCTCCCATGGAAGGGAAAAGGCAGGGTTTCTCCGCAGCATTTTTGCCGAACGTCGAGACCCCCATCACCCGGATAAAATCCCAGCCACGTTTATATCCATTAAAAACTAATTCTCATGAATTTATCATGATTTCTTTCAACTTCTTTCACTCTTGCTGGAGTACTGCACAATGGGAGTTGACAGCTAGATATCTCAATTCAGTACTACATCTTGTAAGAGACAATCAGTACTGCAGCCTTGATTCTTCCATTTCTGTTTCATTTAACCAATTCTTAATTCAAATGATCTGATTTACTTTCGGCACTAAATTTTCACTTTCCTGTGTCATTTGAATTGTTTAATGAAAATGAACAGATAATTCATTTTTTTCATTACAAAAAAAGGACTGAATCAAAACCAGAAGCTCCTTTCCTGGGTTTACCCAATAGATAGATCATAATGTGTTCTGACAATAGCTGGGTAGATAAAAGATTCTGTGAATCTTTGTTTGCCAAAAAATCATTAGTTCCACTTTTATAGAAGAAGCAATAGAGGGGTCCCAGAAAATAATTGCAATTGTCACCACATCTGGTGTTATGTGGTACAGGGAATTAAAGCCTATTTCATCTCTGTGCAAAATTGTAAAACCAGTAATAAAACAGTAAATGTTACAAATATACAACCAGTTCATCAGCATCTGAAAAGAGAAAAGATGGGCTCATGATTCAGGTCTGACAAGAGGTCTAAACACAAAATGTTAAGCTCTTCTGTTACAGGTACTGAAAGACCTGTTTTCAGATTTCCAGCATTTCATTTTCTTTCCTATTTCTCTCTTACTGTTAAGCCAGTGAGCCTCATCGTGAACATGTGCATTACGTACATTAACAAAATGTGTGTAATTAAAGATTAATATTAGAATATATATAATTCAGAAGTTCAGTCATTTAGCATGCAAGCAAAAAAATGTGCTGACTTTCTGATTTCTCTTTAGAGCTCCAGAAGCTGTGTAGTCATAGAAATGTAATTCACAACATATGCACCAACTTTTGAACCCAGTAGTAAAATATAGTCCAAATAAAATATTAATGATTGAACTGATGCAATATTCAAATATTTCTTAAATGGTAAGATGCCATCATATTTTGAGAATGTGTTTAACATTTGTAGCCCACTTTTGCTATAGTGGCTGATGTACCTATATGAGAAGGAAGAGAGAAGCACAAGGTAAAGGATGAGAAGATGGGTGCACAGTTTTCACAAAGGTATTAAGACTCATAATACAGCACTGGGGTCTTTTGCAGCCTGTCTCACCTTCATCTGCGGCACTTGGTACACTTACACTTGACTTATATCCCTGGACTGGTTGTGAGATATGGCCTAAAGTAAGATCTAGGGCCATTTTCTCTCCATTTTACGTTCTTCAGCAAAAGAAGGAAATTATAGCTTTTAAGGGAGAATTATCCTTGTCCCAAGCACTGTGACAGTGTCCCTATTAAAATCGAATTATTGATAAGATTGATGAGCTGCAGATGCAAATAGCCACACGGGAATATGATGTAGTAGCAATAACCAAGACTTGGCTCCAGACAGGGAAGGATTGGATATTTAATAGTTCTGGATACAAGGTATTCAGAAAATACAGGGAAGGAAACAAAGGAGGGGCAGCCGTTTTGATTAAAGAAAAGATTACAGTGCAGGAAAGCGAGAATATCAGTGAGGAGTCAAAGACAGAAGCTATTTGGTTAGAGTTAAGAAACAATAAAGGAGTTGTATCACTACTTTGGTGTATTTTATAACCCACCAAATAATGGGAGGGATATAGAGCAGCAGATTTGCAAGGAAATTGCTCAGAGGTGCAAGAACTATGGAGAACTGAAAATAGGAGACTTTAAATAACCCAATATTGAATGAGGCAGTGACTCTGTTAAGGGCAGAGAAAGGGAAGCATTTCTGAAGTCCGTTTAAGAAAATTTTCTTGATTGTTACATTTCCTGCCCAATGAGGAAGGAGGCATTGCTGGATCCATTTCTAGGAAACGAAGTCGGTCAAGTTGAGAGTGACAGTCAGGGAGCATATAGGGGATAGTGATCATAGTAATATAAGGTTTAGATTAGATATAGAGAAGAGGAGGAGGGATAATTTCAAAGAATGGTGAAGAGATCTGGCCTGAGTAAATTAGAGTTAAGAATGGCAGGCAGAAACATAATGGAGCAATGGATAGCCTTGAAAGAAATGATGGCTCGAACACAGTCAAGATATATTCCCACAAGCGGGAAAGGGAGGACAGCTAAAGCCAGAGCTGCATGGATGACAAAAAAAGTTAGAGAGTAGGATGAAGCAGAAAAAGGGGCAGATGACAATTGTCAGCTTGTTAATATAAGGGAGAATGATAGTGAATATACAAAATACAGAGGAAAAGTGAAAATTGAAAGGAGAGGCAAATGGATTGGCAACTATCACAAAAGGGAATCCAAAAGTCTTCTATAGACATTTTAAAAATAAATGGGTTGTCAGAGGAGAGGTGGGGCTGACTAGGGACTAGAATGGAGATGAATTGGTAGAGGCAGAAGGTATGGCTGAGGTACTAAATGAATACTTTGCATTGGTGTTTACCAAGGAAGAGGACTTTACCAAAAGCATGATGAACGGGCAGATTGTCGTGATGCTAGCCAAGATAAAAATAGGGCTAAACTTTACTGGCCCCTTGATGCCGCAGGTCATGGTGCGGGGGCCAGTAAAATGATGCAGGGAGAGGCCCATCTCGACCTGCAATGTCGAGAAGGACCCGTCGCATATTACCGGCGGTGGCGGGACCTTGGTGGTGGCGGCACCACAATTAGCATATGGTCACGAGTACTTACTTTTGCTGATTATGCAGCCCGCCACCTCTCCACTGACACTTACGGATTTTCTGCTGAACCGGCGGCCGTCACGTACCGTCCCATTCATGATCTGAAAAGCCGGCGGGTCCTCAGAGGCAGAAGTTGTCACCAGCGAAGGTGGTGTTCTGTTATCCAGGGGTCTCACTCTGCATTACGGAAGGGAGGAGGGAGGGGGGATATTCAGGGGTCTAACTCTGCATTCTTAAAGGGGGGGGATACACAGGGGTCTCACTCTGCATTCTTAAAGGGAGGAGGGAGGGGGGATAGTCAGGGGTCTAACTGCATTCTGGAAGGGAGGAGGGAGGGGGGATATTCAGGGCTCAAACACTGCATTCTGGAAGGGAGGAGGGAGGGGGGATATTCAGGGGTCTAACTCTGCATTCTGGAAGGGAGGTGGGAGGGGGGATATTCAGGGGTCTAACTCTGCATTCTTAAAGGGGGGGGGATACACAGGGGTCTCACTCTGCACTCTGGAAGGAAGGAGGGAGGGGGGATATTGAGGGGTCTAACTCTGCATTCCTAAGGGAGGAGAGGAGGGGTGATATTCGGGGGTCTAACTCTGCATTCTGGAAGGGAGGACACTCACTCCCTCCACCACTGACGCACAGTGGCAGCAGTGTGTACCATCTACAAGATGCACTGCAGCAACGCACCAAGGCTCCTTAGACAGCACCATCCAAACCCACAACCTCTATCACTTAGAAAGACAAGGGCAGCAGATGCGTGGGAACAACACCACCTATAAGTTCCTCTCCAAGCCACACACCATCCTGACTTGGAACTATATTGCCGTTCCTTCACTGTCACTGGGTCAAAATCCTGGAACTGCCTTTCTAACAGCACTGTTGGTGTACCTGCTCCCCAAGGACTGCAGTGGTTCAAGAAGGCAGCTTACCACCACCTTCTCAAGGGCAATTAGGCCTAGCCAGTGATGCCCACATCCCAGGAATGAATAAGAAAAAAACTCCTGTAGGCCAGCAGGAGCAGGAGTGCTTGCTCCTGGACTGCTATGCATCCCCACTCAGAACCCGCCCCATCCCATTCAAATACCCCCAACCCCAGTATCGGGTCCCACTTTGGAATTGGACTCCTCTGGAGTCAAGGACCAGGCACACCCAAGATAGGGGATTGGGTCCCCTACCCTCCCCGAATCAGAGCCCACCAGGGGTAGGGATTGGACCTCTTCATCTGAGTTGGGGTTCTGACCTACCTGATCCTGTGGCCTCCTCCGGGGGCTCCATGCCCGACTGAAAGCCAAGTTTATCAATCAGGCTGACTTCTGGGTGGGGATTCTGGCAGGGGAAAAGTCACACTCTGGAGTTAAAACTCCACAGCATGTGGGGAAACCTAGATTTCTGGGTTTCCCACACGCTACCAGACTGGTCACAGTGTGTCAGCAAGTAAAAATTCCCCCAATAATCCAGAAGAAAATTAACAGCCACTTGTACAAGCATGGACTAATAACTGAGAGTCAGCACAGATTTGTTAAGGGTAAATCATATTAGTAGAGGGAGGTACACAGTGGAGTTCCCCAGGGTTCAGTACTTGGACCACTGCTGTTTTTGATGTACATTGATGACCTGGACTTGGAGATGGTGGAGGGGGGTGGGGGTGGGGGTTTGGGGGGAGTGGTGGAGGTCCAGGGAACAATTTTGAAATTTGCAGATTACACAAAATTTAGAAGTGTAGAAAATAGTGAGGAAAAGAGTAATAGACTTCAAGATGACATAAGACAGGCTGCTGGAATGGGTGGGCACATGACAGATGAAATTCAACGTGGAAAAATGTGAAGTGATATATTTTGGTAGCAAGAACCTGGGCGGAGTTTGTGCACAAATCTTTGAAAGGGACAAGGCAGGTTAACAGAGTTAATAAAGCACGTGGGATCCTGGTCTTTATAAATAAAGGCATGGGGAGAATTATTACTTGCTGGCATGCTGGGAGCAGTCCAGTAGCATGCGGTACACCTGGAATTCCGTGTTTCCCCACAGGCTACAGCATTTTAACGCCACAACGTGCAACATTTGGACTTGACTGGTTCCCTGCCCAGATGTCAGCTTGACAGACTTGGCTTTCAGTTGTGTGGAGGACATCCCAGAGGAGGCCGCAGAACCAGGTAGGTCTGATCGCCAACTGGGGATAGGGGTCTGGTTCAGGGAGAGTCTGAGCCCAGGAGAGGGACATATTCCAACCCCAAAGGGTTTCAATCACAGGGAGAGTCCGATCCTGTTGGGATGGGGGGTGGGGAAGGCAGGGGTGGCGGGCTGCAAGTCTGATGATGGGGGCGCTTGGGTGCTGGGAGGAAGCACTGGGAAGTGCTGTAAAGACACTTGGACTCTCCCCAAGTCTGTTCTCGCCTTGCTGTAACTGCTAGATTTCCCCAAGCCCAGGAAACCCGATGGCCCCAGTTAAACCTGCAAAGCGGGTTAAATCTGAAGCTTCTAGCCTCATTACCATTTAAATTGCCAACTCACCACCCAGGAGCTGGTTGGCTGCCCATCTGGCCCTGTCCCAACTCAGTAAAACCCGGAAGTCGATCCGTTGGAGCCGGCTTCTTGACGCACTTCCATTTTTTAGGCATTTAACCTACCACCAACACCCCCAAAACCTGCACCCAATCCCACCCACTCACCCATGTTAAAACTCCCCCACAGAGTACTAAAGCCAGGAGGTTATGCTAAACCTACATAAAATAATATTTCTGCCCTAGCTGGAGTATTGCGGACAATTCTAGGCACCACACTTTAGCAAGGATGTGAAGGCATTGGAGAGAGTATGGAAGTGATTTACTAGCATGGTTCCAGGGATGAGGGATTACAGTTACATGGATAAACTGGAGAAGCTGGGATTGTTCTGCTTAGAGCAGAGAAGGCTAAGAGGAGATTTGATAGAGGTATTTAAAGACATGAAGAGTTTAGATAGGGTAAATAAAGAGAAACAGTTTTCAATGGCTGAAGCGGCGATAACCGGTGGACACAGATTTAAGGTAATTGGCAAAAGAACCAGAGTTAATATAAGGAACAACTTTTTAGGTGATGAATGGTTAGGATTTGAAATTTGCTGCCGAATAGGGTGGTGAATACAGATTCAATACTAGCCTTCCAAAGGGAATTTGATAAATACTTGAAGAAGAAAAACTTGCAGGGATGTGAGGAAAGCGCAGAGGAGTGAGACTAATTGGATCAGCCATGATCTTATAGAATGGCGGAGCAAGCTCGAGGGACCGAATAGCCTACTACTGCTCCTAGTTAGTTTGTATGCTCGTATGGATTACTCTTCAAAAGAGCTGTCGCGAGATGCATTGGGAAGAATGGCCTCCTTCTGTGCTGTACTATTGTATGATTTAATGATCCTGCCATTGTTATCATGGTGGAAATCAACAGCTTAGCTATACTCCATCACTTTATAATGCATGTAGCAGCATTTTTGTGAGTGGACCTTGTGCAAGACATTGTTTGGAATTAGGCTCTTAATAAAAACTTAGTGAGCAACCCTGCAATAAAGGTTACTGTCAAACAAAGACAAAGGCTGGAGTTTGCAGGATATATGCCTCATGTCTGATGGTCGGGGGACCTGATATTTTCAGTTAATCCTCAAGCATGAAAGAAAATACTTCTATTTCAGCTGAAAAGGGGAAAGAAAACTTAAATTACTAGCCTAATTATAACAAATGGAATTTGGTACCTTGTCCATATTTTAATCGTAAAAAGAAAATCATCCAGTGACTTCTGCCAATAACTAAGTCAAAGATTTCTGTTTTTACAAGCCCGTTCAAGGGTAATTTTATACAAGTCCTGTCTGCAGTGCATGACTGGAATAGGTTCCCAATAAATCAATGAGAGGAAGACAATCTCCTCAGAATTTTTTTTTTATGAACATTTATTCTGGCTCTTGGCCGAGCACCATCTTTGCCAAATAACAGCACTTACTTTAATTGCTCATATACATCTCCCAGAGATTTTTTGGGGTGCAATAAAACATTTGAAAATGATTGATAGGTGATATTTTTATACCATTCAATGAAACAAATGGAACAAGTTATTGACTTTCATGTGATTACATTATATGTAAAGCTTTCCCTTCTATCAAACACTAAGGACCTTTTCACATTTTTGTAAATTTGAAAATTCTGGTCAATTCCTTCTGTTATTTTTCATGGTGTTTAATTTGTAACACCTTCAATTAATTTCTTGGTGTGTAGCTAGGCAAATGATCCACAACAATAATTTTCTAATATGTTTTCTATTTTATGCTGTGAATATATACAGACCAATAAGTTTTAAAACCGACAAGTCATTAAATAAAATTGAGGCAGATTAAGGTGATGTTACAGGGATTGCTATGTGATCTCATAATCAAACACTAAAAACGCCATTGTGTTCGCCATTTTTCTTCATAGCCGTAAAGGCAGTGGTAATTTTCACTGGATATTTGTGCTTTCTATTCATTATGTGTGCTTGTTTGATGCAGAATCTTTCTCTATGACTGGGTTATGAGGGAAGCAAGTGGGGTTTGAACATTCAGTATCTTCTACTGTGGTTGAATAAGAAACTTAAGTCTGTAAAAAAATCAACAAGGGGGAATTTCCACAGGGATAGAAAAGGCTCTTCTCCAAATGTCATGGAAACTCTGTAAAAACAGGGTTTTAAAAAGTTCATACGGTTTCACAGGGTTTTTTTCCGGTTTACCACAGGTTTTTCGCTGAAGTGATGGCAGATCATCTGGAGAACCCCAGCAGATATTCACCTCCACTGTCGACCAACAGGGACCGAAACAAATACCCACTACAGAACCAGTATGCTAACTGTAGACCTGATTCTTTGTTTTGTTTATAATTTCCAGTGTAAATATCATGACAGTGTCACTAAAGTAAGTATTTTATTGCCCATAGCAATATATTTTTCCAACAGCTCAATATGAAACATGGAAGCTCTCATCTATGTGTCCTAGCCCATAGTTCCAAACACAGAACTAAAGCTTCTTCAAAAAGCTATTTTTATTTGAAAACACACACAGACAAACAATGATTAAAATTGTAGAAAATCAGGAAATTCTCAGCATTGTGAATTTCAAATATATTATTTCTTGCTGAATTCAGCAGGGGTGGCAAGGAATATTGGAAGCTAGATGTTTTAAACAAAAACTCTGCACAGCAAATTACAAGGCCTAATACTGGCAGTTTTCTTCACTCTTATTTCTGTGTTCTTACTGAAACTGAACTTAATTTGTAACCAAACTCAACACAAAAGGCCTACCACAGTGCTTTGCATCAGGAAAATCAACACTGCGGCTTGAACTGAAGAACATAAAATCAAATTAAAACAAATCGATAGCTCATTTAGCAGGGCACAGACACCAGTTTATTGCTGGGTACCAGTAACTGGGCCAAGACTACATTTGATAAAATAAAGATTCACTTTAAAGAATGGGCAAAAAAAAAATACTTAGAGGACATGAGGTTTCATTGGGATCAGGCTTATTGGGTAGGAAATAGAATAGGGTTTGGGTCTAGAATTCCTGAGGTAATTTTTTTTAAAAATATTGCGCTCATCATTGTGAGGGATATTACGTCCAGGGCAAGTGAGGATCATCAGCTGTGATGCCGTTCATGAAAATTGCCTGCCAACTCTGACTACCCAGGTGCTCTCCTTAAGAATGGCCATAGAGCTCAGGTGTTGCAGAGTTTCTAATGCTTTTAGAATTACGGCCCAGAAAGATTCATAAACTTCAGCACAGCCCACTTCTTTCTCCTTCCCAATATCCACAAACAGGACTGCTCTGGTAGACCCATTATTCAGTCTGTACTTGCCCCATGGAAATGATTTCATCCTATCTTGACTCTATTTTTTCCCCTCTTGTCCAGTCTCTTCTGGTCTACATCCACGACACTTTTGACGCCTTCTGTTACTTTAACAGTTTAAGTTTCCTGGCCCTAACCCTCTCCTTTTCACCATGAATGTTCCATACTTATACACCTCCATCTCCCACCAGGACAGCCTGAGGACCTTCCACCTCTTCCTTGAAAGGACGTCTAACCAGTCCCCATCCACCACTACCCTCCTCCTGGCTGCACTTGCTCTCACATTGAACAACTCCTCCTTTAAATCCACTCACTGCCTCTAAACGCAAGGTGTTGCTATGGGAATTCGTATGAGTCCTAGCTATGTCTGCCTTTTTGTGGGATGTGTGGAACATTCTTTGTTCCAGTCCTACTCAGGACCCATCTGTCATACCTTTTTCTGATACATTGGTGACTATATCGATTCAGTTTCCTGCTCTCACCCCAAACTCGAAAATGTCAATAACTTTGCTTCCAATTTCCATCCATCCCTTGCCTTCACATTGTCCATCTCCAATTCTTCCCTTCATTTCCTTGACTTCTCTATATCCATTCCTGGAGATAGACTATCGACCACTGATTCTCACAGCTACCTTAATTACACTTCCTCCCACCCTGCTCCCCATAAGAACTCTATTCCATTCTCCCAGATTCTCCATCCCCTCACATCTGTTCTGATGATGCCAGCTTCCAGTACTTTCAATATGCCTTCTTTTATCCTCAACTGATGAATTTCTCCCCCCGCAGCCCCCCCCCCCCCCACCCCCCACCACTGCGGTTGACAGGACCCTCAACTGTATCCGTTTCATTTCCCGGACTTCTGCCCCCGCCCCTCCCAGAACCACAATAGGGTTCCCCTTGTCTTTCTTTATCTTCCACCCCATCAGCCTCCACATTCAATGGATCATCCTCTGTTATCTCCAGCGTGATGCCACTGTAAGAACATAAGAAATAGGAGCAGGAGTAAACCATACAGTCGGTCAAGCCTGCTCTGCCATTCAATATTGTTATGAGATTTCTTTTTTTTTGTAAAATATGTTTTAAAGAACTTAAAGTTGAATTCTGGACATTGATTTATCTGGAGATTGCTGAACTTTGTGTTTTTTTTTAAAAAGGAAGGTCAACAGAAGGTGGAAAGTGGAACTGTAAACAGTTACTAGAAGGGATCTGTTTTCAAATAGAAACAGCAGGGGTTCTTTTGGTTTGAAGAAGTAACAGGCCAAGATTTATGGTTGTCATGCGACTTGCTGCTGAACAGGTTTAGTTTCATTTTGAACTGTTAAAAAAGCCATTTTGTGTTTGTCCTGAAAACAGAAGGAGTTGCTGTGTGCCTGCCATGAGAAGACAGCTGACATCTTTCTCTCTTGAAAAGAATTCCTGTATCAAGTGTGTTTACTATTTCCTCCTGTATTTGAAGAAACCTTTACTGTTACATTGCTGCTATAAGACCTAAGAAAATCCTTGTTGCTGCTTCCTACTGTAAAGTCTGACTGGAGCTTTCTGTGCTGCATCTCTTGGAAAGCCTACCCCAGACTGATCATCAATGTCACCTGGAAAGAACTGTTCTAGGAAGATCCCATTGACAGCTGCCTATTCGCCTTTGGGACACCTCGCCAAAACAAAGGACTTCCTTCCATACCTTCTTTTCAGTCTAAGTGTTTTTTAAAATTCCTTCTATTTCTTTGTAACAACTGTAAACAAAAATCTTTTTTTCCCCCCGGTTAACCAGATATGTATGTGTGTGTGTGTGTGTTTTTGTGTGTGAGGGCTAGGATAAATAAGGGGCTTTATTATTGCAATTAGTGTGTATGTTTTACTTTACTGCTGGTTAAAACTTGGTTTATAATAAACTGGTAATTTTGTTGTTTATTAGAGAAACCTGGTTAGTGTGCTTTATTCTGGGGAAAAATAGAGTATCTAATTGATTGTTTCGGTAAGTGGGAAAATTTAAATGTATGTTGTGACCTGTGGAGAAGTGGTACTGAATTAACAGCGCACTCCTCCCGCCTCAGTCATAACAATATGATTATGGCTTATCTTGGGCCTCAACTCTACTTTCCTGCCTGCTCCCCATATTCCTTGATTCCCTGAGATACCAAAAATTCCAAAGATTCACAACCCTTTGAGTGAAGAAATTTCTCCTCATCTCAGTCCTAAATGATCAGCCCCTGATCCTGAGGCTGTGCCCTCTTATTCTAGATTCCCCAGCCAGGAGAAACAATGTCTCAGCATCTACCCTGTCAAGCCCCTTCATAATCTTGAATGTTTCACTGAGACCACCTCTCATTCTTCTAAATCCAGAAACTATAGGCCCAATTTACTCATTCTGTCATCATAGGACAACACTCTCATCCCAGGGAACACTTTGTTGTACTGCCTCCAATGCAAGTATTTCCTTCCTTAAATATGGAGACCAAAATTGCACACAGTATTCCAAGTGTGGTCTCAACAAAGCCCCGTATAATTGCAGCATGACTTCTTTATTCTTGAACTCCAATCCCCTTGCAATAAAAGCCAACAAGTCATTTGCTTTGCTAATTGCTTTCTGTACCTGCATGCTGTTACAAATTCTGGACTTTATAACATGATTATGTTTTAAAAATTGAGATTTTTTAAAGTTTAAGATGGAGTCCAGAAAGCCAAGTGACCTCACATCCACTCTACTAAAGGAAAAGACAGATCAAAGACATTTTTTGGAAGAAAAAGAGACTGTAGGGGTAACACCTGAAGAATAATAGGTTTCAATGTCCCAGACTTTGAGGTCGTAAACAAGGGGGCCAGTGATTCCGAAGTTGCAAATGTACCAAACAGTTGTTAACAGTGAACAATGGAAGGCCCAGGTGGCTCTGTGAAACCAGACTTCTGGACTTTGCATAGTGGAACAGCACAATAAGCTATTGCCTTTCGAGTCCAGATAAATTTAGCAGATTTTCTGAAGGCAGACAGGTTGTAAGAGATGAACCCAGCGGTTGCAACCTGAGAACAGGCTTTAAGGGCGACAACCAGAGGCTGCAGTCTCAAGAAAGAGTGAGAGAGAGAGACCTGCTCATGGAAGCTTGATGCAGTAAAAGTCGCAAAGACTTGAACCTGTTTTGAAGGTTGAAGCTTACGGAGAAGTAGAAGACCAGCAGGATCACCGGGAATTGCCTTATTCACGGACGTCCAGGTCAAAAGTGCTTGGAGAAGTAAGCGAAGAGGACATTGATTTTTGAAAAGGTCTGGGCGATCCAACCCATTGTAACTGGGAGGAATTGGGACTTTCAACTGCAAAGATTTCACCATCAAAATGGACTGTGTAGTATATAAGTGTGATGTGAGGTTTTCAAATATTTTATTAAGTAAATACCTTTCTTTGTAATCTGGGGTATCAGTTCTTTACAAAGTGCTATTTAGTTAATGGGGATTTATTTTAGTTTAGTTGTTATAATAAAAGTCTTAAAATGTAAAATCTTATGTAATTCTTCAAATTGGTCTTGGGCTCACATCTCGTATTTCTAACATAATCAGTCTCACTGAGGTCGTAACAATGTTAACTTTTTGTCTTCCTTGTACAAGTGCATGAAAGCCTACCTGGACATCAACAATACAAGTTTCACACCTTTTAAAAATATTCTGCTTTTCTATTCTTAAAACAAAAGTGAATAACCTCACACTTCCCCACATTATACTCCATTTGCCACCTTGTTGCCCACTCACATAACCTGTCTATATCTCTTTGCAGCCTCTTTGTATCCTCCTCACAGCTTACATTCCCTTCTAGCTTTTTATCATCAGCAAACTTAGATACATTACTCTCTGTCTCTTTGTCTAAGTCATAAATAGAGATTGTAAATAGCCAAGGCCCCAGAAATGATCCTCGTGGCACTCCACTAGTCACAGCTTGCCAACTTGAAAATGCCCCATTTATCCCTACTCTCTGCTTCCTGTCCTTTAACCAATCCTCTATTCATGCTAATATATCACTCCCAACTCCATGAGCCCTTATTTTGTGTACTAACATTTTGTGTGGCACCATATTGAAAGCCTTTTGGAAATCCAAATATAGTACATCTACTGGCTCCCCTTTATCTAACCTACTAGTTACATCCTCAAAAAACTCATTTGTCAAACAGGATTTTCCTTTCATAAAACCATGTTGATTTGTTCTAATCATACTATAGTTATGACCGACCGCTCCAGTCAAAGCCCCCAATCAAAATATATGATTCTGATTGTGGTGGGAGAAACGCACTGTTAATTCAATCCCATTCCTCCACCGATCACCTAACATATCATTTTAAACTTTCCAAATTAAAAAAAGACCCAGCCAAATTGTACCGTCTATTAACCCCCAAATCAGACTAACCAAACCAGGTGTCTTTAAATCAACAAATTAACTGTTTAATTAGAAAAACTAAATTCTTAAATACTACTGAGACATAAACAACATTTAAAATAGAAAAAAATTAGAGTCCTTGCAAATTTACAGTCCAATGTTGCTTGAAGTCCTCACAGCCGTCCGATGGGGAAAAAAAGGTTCTTCAACAGTAGAACAATCCGTAGTCTAATTTCAGCAGTAAGTGATGCTTTCCTTCTCCAGTGATGAATTTCAACAATTAACGACTTGCAAACCCTTTTAAATTAATCAATTTGGCTTTAGAATTTTTGAGGGATAAAAGATTGTCACATCTAACTTCCCTTCCTTCAGTTTAAATTATCAGAGATCTCTGTTTTGGCTTAACTTTTTTAGAATTTTGAGAGATAATAATAAATAAACAGACTAAATTCTCTTCCTTCAGTTTAAATGATCTGTTTCTCCTTTCAGGTGCTAACACATAGCTATCTCTCTGTCTTCTCTGTTAGAAGAGGCTGTTTGCACTACAAGCCCGTTCAAAATTAAATTGTAACAAATGTATCTCTCAATACTGAGTCCAAGTGGATGTATCCAAGGCAACAAGAATGCACCCTTTGACTCGTAGTCTCCGAATGGCTTTATCCAAGGCAACGAGAATGCATCTTCTCAGTAACTCCTTATTCTTAAAGCAATACTGATCCTTTGCTGTCTTAAAGAGACATCACATATTTCCCAGAGGGAAAACAAAAGACGGATCATGACACTATGTTTTTCTAAGTGCATTGTTAAGGCTTCCTTAATTCACCTTAATAGATTCCAGCATTTGCCCAATGATTGATGTCAGGCTAACTGGCCTGTAGTTCCTCACTTTCTCTCTCCCTCCTTTCTTGGATAGTGGTGTTACATTTGCTAAATTTCAATCAGCTGGGACCGTTCCAAAATCTAGAGAATTTGGGAAAATCATAGCCAGTGCATCCACTATCTCTGCAGCTATCTCTTTTAGAATGTAGACCATCAGGTCCTAGAGATTTGTCAGATTTTGATCCCTTGACTTTCTCCAGTACTTTTTCTTTGTTGATATTAATTACCTACATTTCCTCACTCTTATTAGCCCTTAGGTTATCCTCTATTTCTGGTATGTAACTTGTGTCTTCTACTGTGAGGACAGACACAAAATATTTGTTCAATGCCTCTGCCATTTCCTCATTCTCCATGATAATTTCTCCTGTCTCAGCTTCTAAGGGATGAACATTTACTTTAGCTACTCGCTTCCTTTTGATAAATCTATAAAAGCTCTTGCAATCTGTTTTATATTCCTGGCCAGTTTACTCTCATTCTACATTTTTCCCCCCTTTTTAGCAACTTTTTGGTGGTGGTTTGCTGGTTTCTAAAACACCCCCAATCCTCAGACTTACCACATTCTTTGCAACATTATTAGCCTCTTCTTTTAATCTAATACTATCCTTAACCTCCTTAGTAAGCTACAGATGGATCTTTCCCACTGAGTTTTTGTTTCTCAATGGAATATACTTTTGTTGAACAAAACTTCCCCTCTCCACCCCTTTCAGCATTCCGAAGGGACTGTTCCCTCCACGTCACCCTGGTCCACCACTCAATCATCCATGACACTCTCTTCCCTTCCTATGGCACCTTCCCATATAAACACAGGAGATGCAAAATCTGCCCTTTTATCTCCAACTTTCCCACCATCCAAGTCCTAAACACTCCTTCGAAGTAAAACAATAATTTATTTATACCTCTTTCAATTCAGTATATTGCATTTGCTGCTCATGATGCAACAATGCAGTGTACATTGTGGAGACCAAGCACAGATTGGGTGACCGCTTTGCAAAATACCTCGGGCTAGATTTTAAGAAGCCCTCGACATCATGAGCCGTGGCGGTGGATGTTGAGGGGGGGGGGGAAGAGAGGGGGGGAGCCTGAAGATGGCTGCAGATGAGGCCCACTACAAACCTCGATGTTGGCAAGACCTGGCCTGATCCTCCTAGTGGTGGACTCCCCGCCGCTGGGTGACGGGACCACAATTAACATATACAAATCGATAAAATTAATACATTTAAATACACTTACCTAAGATCTTGAGGGCCCACCATGATCTTAGGCATGACGGCCAGCCCTCCCTGTCCGGGGAAACAAGGCGTGACACTGGTGTGGAGAGGGAAGGAGGTATGTTTATCAGTGCAGGGGGGGCAGGGGACAGGGTTAGATAAGGACAATGGGTGTAGGGGATGGTGGGAAGGGTTGAACCTTAAACTTTGTGCAATTTGGGAGGGAAGATCAGATGTAAAAGGTAAGTGTTTTGGGGGGGGGGAAAGGACAAATACTTATTGTAATTGTTATGGTGGGGGGCTGGTAAAGGGGTGTTATAAATTTATTTATTTACTTTTGGGGGGATCTTCATTTAAAAATTTTAATATGCTGGCAGAGCTGGCTGCCCTTTAAAAATGGCGCCAGTGCCTGCGCACATTGCCGGTGACGGACAGTCCTCCCCCTCCACATGATTGGGGGGCGGGCCCCCCGGCTATTTAAATGAGCAACCACATAAAAGATCGTGCAAGTGGGATGCCATTTTTTGAGCTCACTGCTGTAATCAGCGCAGGCTCATAAAATCCATTCAATCGTGTTTTTCTTCATTTGTGGGATGTGGGTATCGCTGGCTATGCCAGCATTTATTGCCCATCCTCAATTGCCCTTAGAAGGTGGTGGTGAGCTGCCTTCTTGAACTGCTGCAGTCCATGTGAGGTAGATACATGCACAGTGCTGTTCGGAAGGGAGTTCCAGGATTTTGACCCAGCAACAGTGAAGGAATGGCAATATAGTTCCAAGTCAGGATGTTATGTGACTTGGAGGGGAACTTGCAGGTGGTGGTGTTCTCATGCATCTGCTGCCCTTGCCTTTCTAGGTGGTAGAGGTCGTAGGTTTGGAAGGTACTGTCTAAGAAGCCTTGGTACATTGCTGCAGTGCATCTTGTAGATGGTACACACTGCTGCCACTGTGCGCGGTGGTAAAGGGAGTGAATGTTGAAGGTGGTGGATGGGGTACCAATCAAGCAGGCTGCTTTGTCCTGGATGGACTGTTGTTGGAGCTGCACCCATCCAGGCAAGTGGAGAGTATTCTATCACACTCCTGACTTGTGCCTTGTAGATGGTGGACAGGCTTTGGGGAGTCAGGAGGTGAGTCACTCGCCACAGGATTCCTAGCCTCTGACCTGCTTTAGTAGCCATGGTATTTATATGGCTACTCCAGTTCATTTGTGGTCAATGGTAACTCCCAGGATGTTGACAGTGGGGGATTCAGTGATTGTAATACCATTGAATGTCAAGGGAAGATGGTTAGATTCTCTCTTGTTTGAGATGGTCATTGCCTGGCACTTGTGTGGCACGAATGTTACTTGCCACTTATCAGCCCAAGCCTGGATACTATCCAGGTCTTGTTGCATTTCTTCACAAAATGCTTCAGTATCTGAGGAGTTGCAAATAGTGCTGAACATTGTGCAATCATCAGTGAACATCCCCACATCTGACCTTATGATTGAAGGAAGGTCATTGATGAAGCAGCTGAAGATGGTTGGGCCTAGAACACTACCCTGAGGAACCCCTGCAGTGATGTCCTGGAGTTCAGATGACTGACCTCCAACAACCACAACTATCTTCCTTTGCACTGGGTATGCCTCCAACCAGCAGAGAGTTTACCCGATTCCCATCGACTCCGGTTTTGCTAGGGCTCCTTGATGCCATACTTGGTCATATGCTGCCTTGATGTCAATGTGCAAACTTAAACCTGAGCTTCCAGTCGCCTGTCATTTTAATTCTCCGCTCCGCTTCCACTCTAATGTCTCTGTCCTCAGCCTCCTATTTTGTTCCAATGAAGCTCAATGTAAATGCAAGGAACAACACCTCATCTTTTGATTAGGCACTTTACAGAATTCCAGGCTCAACACTGAGTTGAACAATTTTAGATCATAATCTCTGCCCCCATTTTTTTGGGCGACAGCTGTTGGTGATGATTCTGTTTTTCCCATTTACATCTCCTTTCGGCCCATCTATTGTTTCTTTACTTGTTAAATAAGCAACTCCTTGCAGCATCATCATGATTTTTATTCAATCTCTCCTGCCCTCCACCCTATCACAGATCTTCTCTTTTGTTCTCCCCCACCCCCCTTTCCTTGCCTCTGTACTTGCTTAAAACCTGTTAAATCTCTAACTTTTTTCAGTTCTGACAAAAGGTCATTGACCTGAAAAGTTAACTGTTTCTCTCTCCAGAGATGTTGCCAGACCTGCTGAGCAATTACAGAATTTTCTGTTCTTATAACCTTTGGAAGATGAGGGAAGGGGAAAAACAATGATAAAAAACAATAATTATTAAATGTTTCAGCTCATTCGATGATAAAATGTATTTTTTTTAACAGAATACTGGCAAATTCTAAAGAATCTTCTTTTATAGCCTCGAATGACAGCATGAGCCTTGTCTGGCAGATGGTAACTTTGTGGTAATGTTGCTGGACTAGTAATCTTGAGATCTAGACTAAAGCATGGGAGATATGAGTTTGAATCCTACCATGGTAACTGGAGGAATTTAAATTTAATAAATGATATAATAATTATTAATAAACCTGGAATCAAATGTTAGTCTTATTAATAATGATCATGTTCACTAATATCCCTCAGGGTAGGAAGTCTGACCAGATCTGCAGCAATGTGGTTCACTCCTAATTGCCATCTAAAATGGTCTAGTAAACCACTTAAGTTGTTGGTGGCTCACCACCACCTGTTCAAAGGCAATTAAGGATGGGCAAAGGCTCAATGAGGCAAGGCCACTGTGTAAGGTCCTCCTGCCATAATATACTGAGGGGCTGGAACCTGTGTAAAACCCCTTGGGCCATATGCACCAAAAATGCTTTTGCTGTGTAATGCAAATGTACATTGCATATAAAATGGAATGTGCAAGAGTTGTGGGGCACCTCATGTTCTGCATCGAAGGAATCTGATCTCCATTGCACTTTCCGAAATGTCAAATTTGAATTGTTTTGTAATGTATTTTTTACAAATTTTTATGAATAAAGTATATTTTTGGAAAAAAAAAATTAAGGATGGGCAATAAATGCTCGCCTTGCCAGTGATGTTCATATCCCAAGGGAAAATAAAAAATACTTGTAAACTACAGTGGTGCCATTTTTCAGTGAGAGGCCTGTTCAGGTAGATGGAAACAATCCCAAGGCTCTCTTTCAATGAAGAGCAGGGTACTTTCCCAACCAACACCACCAAAACTAAATTAACTGGCCACTTGTTTCATTGCTGTTGTGGGATCTTGCTGTGTAAAAATTGGCAGCAGTGTTTTGCCTGCAACCAACAGTGATGACTGTTCAGAAGTAATTTATCGAATGTGAAGCACTTGGGATTGAGGATGTGAAAGACGCTATAAATGCAAATTCTTACATCCACAGTCCCAGCCATGGTGCAATGGATTCAAGTATGCATCACAACACTGCCCAGAATATGACTCAAAGTGGTAGTTAGGTAGCCTTTTATGTTATGCGAAGTGGAGGAGGGGTACTGCAACAGAGAACTATACCTTTCACCAGCAACAATCTCCAATGTATTTTATTTTCACCACCGTTCCCAATCAATAATTTCTGTTGCTAAAAGGCAAGGAATCGAGCTGCAAGCTTTAAGTGTTAGCTGCAGACTTAATTCAGCTCATGACATCAACAGAAAAATGGATCATAAAACATAAACATCAGCAAAACAAACTACATGGGTATGAGGAGCAAGTTGGCTAAAATAGATTGGGAAATTACATTAAAAAGATGTAACGATAGATACGCAATGGCAACTATTTAAAGAATTAATTCATAATTTGCAACAAATATATATCCCCTTAAGGAATGAAAACCCCACAGGTGAAGTCATAGAGTCATAGAGAGATACAGCACCGAAACAGGCCCTTTGACCCACCGAGTCCGCGCCGACCATCAACCACCCATTTATACTAATCCTACATTAATCCTATTTTCCCTCTCACATCCCCACCTTCCCTCAATTCTCCTACCACCTACCTACACTAGGGACAATTTTTTTTTTACAATGGCCAATTTACCAATCAACCCGCAAGTCTTTGGCATTTGGGAGGAAACCGGAGCACCCGGAGTGGTCAAACAGTGTCTAACAAGTGAAGTTAAAGATAGTATTAGATTAAAGGATGAGACTTATGATGTTGCTGAAAAGAGTAAATAGTGAGCTGGAGAATTGGGAGGATTTTAGAATTCAGCAAAGGATTACCAAGAAGTTGATAAAGAAAGAGAAAATGAGAGTAAACGAGCAAGAGACATAAAAACGTTGTTAAAGCTTCCATAGGTATGTAAAAAGGAAGAGATTAGTGAAAGTAAATGTGGGCTCATTGGAGGCAGATACTGAAGAAATTATAATGAGGAATAAGAAATGGCAGAGGAATTAAAAATACCTTGTCTTCACGGTAGAAGACGCACAAAAAAATTCCTGAAGCAGTAGGGAGTCAAGGATCTGGTGACAATGAGGAATGTAAAGGAATTAAAATTAGTAAAGAAATAGTACTGGAAAAATTAATGAGACTAAAAGTCGACAAATCCTCTGGACCTGATGTTTTGCATCCTCAGGTTATAAAAGAGGCAGCTACAGAGGTAATGGATGCATTCGTTTTGATCTTCCAGGATTCCCTAGATTTTAGAACAGTCCCTGTGGATTGGAAAGTAGCAAACGTAACCCCTCTATTAAAGAAAGGAGGACGAGAGATAACAGAATTATAGGCCAGTTAGCCTAACATCAGTCATTGGGAAAATGCTTAAAATCTTATTAGGAACATGGTAACTGGTAACCAGGGCACTTAGAAAATTATAACATGATTAGGCAGATTCCACACAGATTTATGAAAGGGAAATTGTATTGGACAAATTTGTTAAGAGATTTTTGGTGGTTGTAATTAGCAGGGTAGATAAAGGGGAACTAATGGATGCAGTGTATTTGGATTTTCAAAAAACATTCGATAGGTGCCTTACAAGAGCTTAATACACATAATTAAGGCTCAAGGGATTGGGATCAATATACTAGTTTGGATTGAGGATTGGTTAAAAGACAGAAAACGGAGAATAGGAGTAAACGGATCATTTTCGGGTTGGCAGGCTGTAAATAGTGGGGTACAGCAAGGATCAATGCTTGAGCCTCAGCTATTTACAATCTATATCAATGACTTAGAAGATGGGAATTAGTGTATTGCATCCAAGTTTGCTGATGATACAAAGTTAGGTGGGAAAGTAAACTGTGAGGAGGGTTCAAAAAAGCTGCAAAATTATTTAGACAAGTTAAATGAGTGGGCAAGGATGTAGCAGCTGGAACATAATGTAGATATATGTGAAATATCCACTTTGGTAGGAAAAATAGAAAATAATATTTTTTAGGAGGTGAGAGACTGGGAAATTTTGGCATTCAGAGGGACCTCGGTGTCTTTGTACATGAACCAGAGAAAGTTAACATGCAGGTGAAGCAAGCAATTAGGAAAGCAAATGGTACATTACCCTTTATTACAAAGGGATTGAAGTATAAGAGTAAAGAAGTTATACTACAATTATATAGGGCCTTAGTGAGACCAGACATATGAACATATGAATTAGAAGCAGGAGTAGACCATTTGGCCCCTCGAGCCTGCTCCACCATTTGATAAGATCATGACTGATCTGATTGTGGCCTCAACTCCACTTTCCTGTTTACCCACTATATGTGTTGACTCCCTTGTCAATCAAGAAGCTAACTAACTCAGCCTTAAACATATTCAATGACCCTTCCTCTACTGCTCTCTAGGGAAAAGATTTCCTAATGGCCCTCAGAAAAAGAAATTTCTCCTCATCTCTGTCTGAAATGGGAGACCCCTTATTTTTAAACTGTGTCCCCTGGTTCTAGTCTCTCTCACAAGAGGAAACTTCCTCTCAGCATCCACCCTGTCAAGTCCGCTCAAGATCTATGGGCTGAAATTGATAGTCCCACCGCCAGGGCAGACCACCTGATGCAGGCACTGACACCATTTTTAAAGGGCTTCAAACCCTAACTTTCAATTTACATATTTAAAGAATAAGGTAATAAAAAAATTAAATCCATTTAAAATGCCCTTCAAACCACCCCCCAATAGCCATAAAATTAATTACTTGCTCTCTCCCCCCAAAACACTTCCCTTGTCCACCTGACCTTCCCCCAAAGTACATAAACTTTACACTATAACCTTTCCCACCATCCCCTCCACCAATGACATGACTTTGACCACGTCTCCCGCCACCCCCCCCACCCCGCACCAACTCCCGCACTGAGAAACTTACCTGCTTCTCCCTCCCCACCAGTGTTCTGCCTCAGTTCCCTGGGCGGGGATCTGAAGGTATGGGAGTGCCAGCCACCAGTATGAATATTGCATCGGGATAGACGGCGGGAACGTTAAGTTAATTAATGCATTAATTTAAATTTATTTACGTATGTTAATGGCAGTCCCGTCACTGAGCAGCGGGGGGGCCACCACGAGGCCTCGCCACCGCCAGCAATATCGGGCCAGGTCCTCATGATGTCGAGGTGCGTGGCGGCCCTCTCCCAGAGGCATTTTCCAGGCCCCCACCACCCCTCCACCCCCCACCACGAGCCCCGACGCCAGGGTTCTGTAAAATTCAGCCCTATATGTTTCAATAAGATCACCGCTCAGTCTTCTAAACTCTAATGAGATAACCCCTTCATCCCAGAAATCAGTCGAGTGAACCTTCTCTGAACTGCTTCTAATGCAATCATATCCTTTCTTAAGTAAGGAGACCAAAACTGTACACAGTACTCCAGGTGTGGTCTCACCAACACCCTGTACAACTGCAGCAAAGCTTCTTTACTTTTATATTCCATTCACCTTGCAATAAACAATTCCATTTGCCTTCCTAATCACTTGCTGTACCTGCATACTAACTTTTTGTGATTCATTTACCAGGACCCTCAGATCCCTCTGTACCTCTCCCCATTTAAATAATATACTGCTTTCCTAGTCTTCCTACCAAAGTGGACAAGTTCACATTTTCCCACATTATACTCCATCTGCTAAATTTTTGTCCACTCACTTAATCTATCTATATCCTTTTGTAGACTCCTTATGTCCTCACAACTTATTGTGCAACGAGATAGGATTAATTAATGACCTCATAGTTAAGGCGCCCTTAGGTAGAAGCGATCATAATATGATTGAATTCTACATTCAGTTTGAGGGAGATGAAAGCAGAGCTAGCTAAAGTGAACTGGCAAATCAGGTTAAGGGATAGGTCAATAGAGGTGCAGTGGCAGATATTTAAGGGGATATTTCTGAATACACAGAATGGATACATTTCAACGAGGAAGAAAAATTCCAAGTGTGGGACCCGCCATCCGTGGTTAACTAAAACAGTTAAAGATAATATCAAACTAAAAGAAAAAGCCTCTAATTGCGCAAAGATGGGAGGCAGGTCAGAAGATTGGACAGAATCTAAAAAACAGCAAAGAATGACTAAAAGATTGATAAGGAAGGTAAAATTAGAGTACGAGAGAAAGGTAGCTAGAAATATAAAGACAGATAGTAAGAGTTTCTACAGATATTTAAAAAAGAGTTAACAAAGTGAGTGTTGGTCCTATAAAAAGTGAGTCTGGGGAATTAATAATGGATAATAAGGAGACGGCAGATGAATTGAACAGATATTTTGCATCAGTCTTCATTATTGAGGATACAAGTAACATCCCAGTGTTAGCTGTAAGTCAGGAAATGGAAAGGAGGAAGGAACTCAAGAAAATTATAATCACCAGGGAAATGGTACTGAACAAATTGTTGGAGATGCAGGCTGACAAGTCCTAATGGACTTCATCCTGCGGTGTTAAAAGAAGTGGCTAGTGAGATGGTTGATGTGTTAGTTTTAATTTTCCAAAATTCCCTAGTTTTGGTGCAGGTTCCGTTAGATTGGAAAATGGCAAATGCAACTCCTTTATTCAAAAAGGGAGGAAGACAGAAAGCAGGAAACTACAGGCCAGTTAGCTTAACATCTGTCTTAGGGAAAATGTTAGAAGCTATTATTAAAGATGTTATAGCAGGGCATTTAGAAAAATTCAAGGTAATCAGGCAGAGCCAACATGGATTTGTGAAAGGGAAATCATGCTTAACCAATTTATTGGAGTTCTTTGAGGGAGTTACATGTTCTGTGGATAAAGGGGAACCGGTGTATGTATTGTACTTAGATTTCCAGAAGGCATTTGATAAGGTGCCACATCAAAGGTTATTGCAGAAAATAAAAGCTCATGGTGTGGGGTTAACCTATTGGCATGGATAGAAATTTGGCTACCTAACAGGAAACAGAGAGTAGGCATAAATGGGTCATTTTCTGGTTGGCAAGATGTAACGAGTGATGTGCCACAGGGATCTGTATTGGGGCCTCAACTTTTTACAATTAATATAAATGACATAGATGAAGGGACCGAAGGTATGGTTGCTAAATTTGCTGATGACACAAAGATAGGTAGGAATGTAACCTGTGAAGAGGGCATAAGGAGGCTACAAAGGGATATAGGTAGGTTAAGTGAGTGGGCAAAGACCTGGCAAATGAAGCATAATGTGGGAAAGTGTGAAATTGTCCACTTTGGCAGGAAGAATAAAAAAGCATATTATCTAAATGGTGAAAGATTGCAGAGCTCTGAGATGCAGAGGGATCTGGGTCTCCTAGTCCATGAATCACAAAAGGTTAGTATGCAGGTACAGTACGTAATTAGGAAAGCTAATAGAATGTTATTGTTTATCATGAGGAGAATTGAATACAAAAGTAGGGAGGTTATGCTCCAGCTGTACAGGGCATTAGTGAGACCACATCTGGAGTACTGTGTACTGTACTGGTCTCCTTATTTAAGGAAGGATGTAAATGCATTGGAGGTAGTACAGAGAAGGTTTACTAGACTAATACCTGGAATGGGTGGGCTGTCTTATGAGGAAAGATTGGACAGGCTAGGCTTGTATCCACTGGAAATTAGAAGAGTAAGAGGTGGCTTGATTGAAACATATAAGATCCTGAAGGGTCTTGACAGGCTGGATGTGGAAAGGATGTTTCCCCTTGTGGGATAATCTAGAACTAGGGTCACTGTTTAAAAATAAGGGGTCTCCCATTTAAGACAGAGATGAGGAGAAATTTTTTCTCTCAAAGGGTCTTGAGTCTTTGGAATTCTCTTCCTCAAAAGGCGGTGGAAGCAGAGTCTTTGAATATTTTTAACGCAGAGGTAGAAAGATTCTTGATAGCAAGGGGGTGGAAGGTTACCAGGGGTAGGTCGAAATGTGGAGTAATCAGTTCAGCCATGAACTTATTGAATGGCAGAGCATGCTCGAAGGGCCGAGTGGCCTACTCCTGCTCCTAATTCATATGTTCGTATGTTTTGTACTCTTCTACCTATCGTTGTGCCATCAGCAAATTTAGCAACCATACATTCAGTCCCTTCATCCAAGTCATTGATATACATTTTAAATAGTTGAGGCCCCAGTACTGATCCCTTTGGCACTCCAGTTACAGCTGGCCAACCCAAAAATGCCCCATTTATCCTTACTTTCTGCTTCCTGTTCACTAACCAATCCTCTATCCATGCTAATATGTTACCACCTATACCATGAGCTCTTATTTTGTGTAGTAACCTTTGATGTAGCACCTTATCAAATGGAAATCCAAGTACACCACATCTACAGGTTCTCCTTTATCCACATTGCTTGTTTCTTCCTCAAAGAACTCTAATAAATTAGTCAAACATGATTTCCCCTTCACAAAAACCATGTTGACTCTGTCTGATTGCATTACGTTTTTCTAAGTGCCCTGCTAAAACCTCTGTAATACGTTTTCCCTATGATAGCGGTTAGGCTAACGGCCTGTAGTTTCCTGCTTTCTGTCTCCCACCTTTCTTGAATAGAGGAGTTACATTCACTATTTTCCAACCTGATGGGACCTTTCTAGAATCTAGGGAACTTTGGAAAATTACAACCAATGCATCTCCTATTCCCGCAGCCACTTCTTTTAAAATCCTAGGATGAAGGCCATCAGGTCCTCTGGACTTTGTCAGCCTTTACTTCTAATAGTTTTCTCAGTACCCTTTCCCCGGTGATGTTAATTATTTTAAGGTCCTCCCTTCCTTTCACCTCTTGATTTACAAGTATTTCTGGGATGTTATTTGTGTCTTCTACAGTGAAGACAGAAACAAAATATCTTTTCAACGCTTCCTTATTATTAATTCGCCAGATTCACTCTCTCGAGGACCCACACTCATTTTTGTTACTCTTCTCCTTTTTAAATACTTGTAGAAACTCTTACTACATGTTTTTATATTTCCAGCTATCTTTCTCTCATATTCAAATTTCTCCATCAGTTTTTTTTAGTCATTCTTGCTGGTTTTTAAATTCTGTCCAATCTTCTGACCTGCCACTAATCTTCACAGAACTGTACACTTTTTGTTTCAATTTGGTACAATCTTTAACTTCCTTAGTTTAGCCACAGATGATGTATCCTTCCCCTACAGTCTTTCTTTCTCACTGAAATGTACCTTTGCTAATTGTTATGAAATATTTCCTTAAATGTCTGCCACTGCATCTCTCCTGACCTACCCCTTAACCTAATTTCCCATTTCACTTTAGCTAGCTCTGTCTTCATACCCTTGTAATTGCCTTTATTTAAGTTTAAAACACTCGTCTTAACCCACTCTCCCTTAAACTGAAGGTGAAATTCAATCATATGTTCACTGCTACCTACAGACTCCTTAACTATGAGGTCATTAATTAATCCTGCCTCATTGCACACTACCAGGTCTAGAATAACCCGCTCTCTGATAGGCCCTAAAATGTGTTGCCCTAGGAAATTGTCCCGAAAACATTCTATGAACTCATCTTCCAGGCTACCTTTGCCGATCTGATTCATCCAGTCTTTGTATAGATTAAAATCACCTTGGAGTACTGTGTACATAGGAACATAGAAGGAGGAGTAGGCCATTCAGCCCATCGAGCCTGCCCCGCCATTCAATATGATCATGGCTGATCATTCACTTCAATGCCTTTTTCCCACATTATCCCCACATCCCTTTATGTCATTAGTATTTAGAAATCTGTCAATCCCTACTTTAAACGTACTCAATGATTGTGCTTCCACAACCCTCTGAGTAAAGAAATTTCTCCTCTTCTCGGTCCTAAGTGGGTTCCCCCTTATTTTGAAATTGTGTCCCCTGTTTCTAGTCTCCCCAACCAGGGGAAACATCTTACCGGCATCTACCCTGTCTATCCCTTTAAGTATTTTATAGGTTTCAATGAGATTACCTCTCATTCTTCGCAACTTTAGAGAATACAGGCCCAGTTTCCCCAATCTCTCTTCATAGGACAGTCCCACCATCCCGGGAACAAGTCTGGTGAACATTTGTTGCACTCCCTCTATGGCAATAATATCCTTCCTAAGATAAGGGGACCAAAACTGCATACAGTACTCCAGGTATAGTCTAACCAAAGTTCTATACAATTGAAGTAAGACTTCACTATGCCTGTACTCCAATCCTCTTGCGATAAATGCTAACATACCATTAGCCTTCTTAATTGCTTGCTGCACCTGCATGTTAGCTTGCAGTGACTTATTGATGAGGACATTCAGGTCTCTTTGTACATCTACACTTTCTAATCTCTTACCAATTAAGATATACTCTGCACATCTATTCCTCCTACCAAATTCGATAACCTCACATTTTTCCACATTATATTCCATCTGACACGTTCTTACCCACTCACTAAGACTGTCCAAATCCCCTTGAAGCTGCTTTGCATCTTCCTCACAACACACATTCCCACCTAGTTTTCTGTTATCTGTGAACTTGGAAATAATACATTTGGTCCCCACATCCAAATCATTGATGTATATTGTGAACAGCTGGGGTCCAAGCACTGATCCCTGCAGTACCCCAGTAGTCACAGCCTGCCAACATGAGAATAACCCGTTTATTCCTGTTTTCTGCCTGTTAACCAATCTTTAATCCATGCCAGTATATTACCTCCTATTCCATGTGCTAACCAACCTCCTGTAGGGGACTATATCAAAAGCCTTCTGAAAATCCAAGTATACTACGTCCATTGACTCCCCTTTATCAAATCTGTAGGTAACAGCCTCAGAAAACTCCAACAGGTTCATCAAACATGATTTCCCATTCATAAATCCATATTGACTGTGCCCAATCAGATCATTATTATCCAAGTGTCCATTTATCGGATCCTTTAGAATAGATTCTAGCATTTCCCAATGACTGATGTAAGGCTAACAGGTCTGTAGTTCCCTGTTTTCTCCCTCCCTCCCTTCTTAAATAGTGGGGTGACATTTGCTACCTTCCAATCTGCAGGAACCATTCCAGAATCTATAGAATTTTGGAAGATGATCACCAATGCATCCACTATTTCCATAGTTATCTCTTTCAACACTCTGGGATGTAGAATATCAGGTCTTGTGGACTTATCAGCCATCAGCCCCATTTATTTCTCCAATACAACCTTCTTACTATTACTAATTTCCTTCAATTCCTCAGTCTCCCTAGTTCCTTGGAACTCTAATTCTGGGAGATTTCTTGTATCTTGTACATTTTTGGTCGCCTTACCAAAGGAAGGATAAACTTGCCTTAGAGGGAGTACAACAAAGATTGCAGGCGAGGTGATGGCATAGTGGTAAGACTGTATTTGTTGACAACGCGATCGGTAGGTGGCGCTGTTTTGGCACATGCGCAAATACAGCATGTGCCACTAAAACGTCACAGCTTGCGACTGTAGCAGCTGCCAGGACTAAAGATGGCGCTGCTCAAAGAATCACACAGATGAAACCTAACAAACACGTGGCAGCATACAATGGCCGGAGTGAGAGAGTGGAGCGGGCTGGGGAGAGCAGTGCGGGGGGCGGGGAGACCAGCGCGGGGAGAGCAGCGGTGACGGTGACGGCAGTGGGGGAAAGAGGGAGGGAGGGGGGGGAGAAAGAGGGAGAGAGGGAGGGAGGGGGTGGAGAAAGAGGGAAGGAGGGAGGGGGGAGAAAGAGGGAGGGAGGGATGGGGAGAAAGAGGGAGGGAGGGGGAGAAAGAGGGAGGGAGGGGGGGAAAGAGGGAGGGAAGGGGGGGAAAGAGGGAGGGAGTGAGGGAGGGGGGAAAGAGGGAGGGAAGGGGGGGAAGAGGGAGGGAGGGAGTGGGGGAAAGAGGGAGGGGGAAGAGGGGGGGAAAGAGGGAGGGAGGGAGGGAAGGGGGGAAAGAGGGAGAGAGGGGTAAAGAGGGAGGAGGGTAAAGAAGGAGGGGGAAAAGAGGGAGGGGGGAAAAAGAGCGGGAGGGAGGGATGGGAAGAGGGAGGGGGTAAAGAAGGAGGGGGGGAAAGAGGGAGGGGGAGAGCTGGGGGAAGGGGGGAGAGCTGGGAGAAGGGGGGGAGAGCTGGGGGAAGGGGGGGAGAACTGGGGGAAGGGGGGGAGAACTGGGGGAGGAGGGGGCGAGAGCGGGGGGAGAGGGAGAGGGAGGAGGGGAGGGAGAGGGAGGTGGGGTGGGGGAGAGGGGGGGAGGGGAGAGAGTGGGGGGGGAGGGCGAGGGTGGGGGAGAGTGGGAGGAGGGAGCAGCGGAGCGGAAGAGGAGTGCCTTTTTCTGTGCATGCGCCATAAACACAACAGCAAAAGACTTACCGGCCAGTCCCTGGACCCGGCGACACCAAGTTCTTCGCACACTCGCTCCCCACAGCTCTCTACGACCTCTCGCTTCCGGCCCTCTCCATTCAGCCGTTCCCTCCAGCTGCGGATGCCCAATCCAGTTGCTTTCTCCCCTACCCAGTTGCTTTCTCCCTTACTTCTCCATAGTACTTCAGGCATTGCAACTGTCTGGTCCCTGCATTTTGCATGCTCCCTCTCCCCACCACCCCCCCCGCTCTCCCCACCCCTCCCCGCTCTCCCCACCCCTCCCCCCTCTCCATCCTCACCTCCCCCTCTTCACCCACCCCTCCCTCCCCCTCTTCACCCACCCCTCTATCCCCCTCTTCACCCACCCCTGTATCCCCCTCTTCACCCACCCCTCCTCTACCCCCCTACCTCCACCCCCCTACCTCCACCCCTCCCTCTACCCCCCTACCTCCACCCCTCCCTCTACCCCTACTCACTATCTGAAAAAATACAAGAGCTATTGGTGTGAATCAAAATGATGTAAAACTTCCCTAAATATGTATTATGCATGCAAATAATATAAGGAAAAGAATTCAGTAATTTAATTTCTTGAAGTTATTTAAGAATCAGAGGGGGGTAACTTTCAACTTTGGCAGAAGTGTAAAACTGTCTGTACTAGATTGGTCGCCGGTTACATTTAATGGAAAAGAGAGTCATGTGGGATGCATAATGGGCGATCCGTCCGATACTGCCGCTTTTACACCTCTGCCAAAGTTGATACTAACTGCAGAGAGATATTCATGTTAATAGATATTTTTTTATCACTGGTAAGTAAGTTGCCACAATTAAATTGATGAATGAGAACACATTATTATAGCTTATATGATTCACTACAGGAAGATGTGCACCAGGAGGCTCACTCTGTTACTCATTTAATGTAGTCATTAAATTGTGTCAGTGTGCGTCTGTTTGTCCAAGTTTTATTGTGGCTGTGGAAACGTCTGGATTTCTTTACTACATTTTAGCAAGTATGTTCCTATAATGCATCTCATAAAATTTTGTACATTAAATTAATCGTCAAAACATGTAAACTGTGTTGTTAGGCACATGCATTAAGAGCAGCAGAGGCCAAAGCAAATGTTAGGGCTTCCCTCGGTAGCTCAGTGGTGAGCTCACTACCTCTGAATCATTGGAAGAAGCCCCTAAGTAACATTTTTCGGCAGCTTTGCTATTGCTCACACACTGTTGTACATAGAAAAAGCTTATGTGTTTAGGTGATAGTGCCAATTATATCTAGTATACTGAGTCACATACTCCGAATCAAAGTGATCAAGGAGGCCCCAGGTTCAACCTGGAGTTAATTGATCACAACTAGGGTAGCATCCCTGAGCTAGGAAACGAAATAGAAAATCAGTCAGGGTCCTTGCTCCTGATTCAAGTGTGCCTCTGTAAGAGCTGTGTGGAGACCAGATTCAGGAGTCAGGTGCTCCACAAGTAGAATGCTGGACACTGCTTTCTGCCAAGTTTCACAAATAAAAAATAGCCACTCAGCTGATGTACTAAAGGGCAACTATCCCTCATGACCAGTCAGGGAGTCAGCCCCTTTACAAAGAACTGATGCCCTGTTTTAAATTAGCTTAACTCAACAGATGGAAATTCAACCCTGGGGCCTTCTGGTCTGTATGACCTAGTACTGCACCAGACAGTGTCTCTAACCATTAGGCCACTGTGTGAGCTTTCAGACTTAAATATTTACGATGGTTCCATCCTAGATGGTGAAAGAAGAGGCCTTTGTGACCTAAAATAGCGTGTGAATTTAATATCTCAATGGTAGGAAATGAATTTTCAAGCTGAAATTCAAGCATCTCTGGAAAAAAAAGTGAAGCAGCTCGCCTAAAAGAATTGGGTGAATAAATGCACTTACTGTAGTCACAATAATCAAACAAATTCTAAAATTCTTGATTAAACAAAATAAGGGGTAATTTTTAGAGTAGATACTGGCATCTGGAACCTTGCCTACTGCCAGTGCACCTTGGAAAACCGCAGGTGCATTGCTTGCAAATATTCATGTTTACGCTGGAAGCAGGTGCAGTCTCCGTCCTCAACACATTCTCAGAAAGTAATCCCATTACTCACTATTCTTCATTCCTCACCACATGCTGCATGAAATATGTAGGGATACCTTCTCTCATGTTTGTCAATATTGCATGTATTTTTGAAAGCTGCAAAGGAAATAAGAAATGAACTTTGAAATGTAAACTCCAGTAGTGATAAATATTCTAAATAGACAGAAATGGATTCATTGTATTTATCCTGATTTATACTGATGCCAGTTGTCTTAACTTCCTGCAGAGAACTGCAGTCTTTCTTACTATGAATTTACAATGTGATAGCCGCCAACAACTTCGACAACTACTACATATTCTTGCATTCTGCTGCATTGTTTTTGCAGAGAGTAAAATAGTTTGTTCCTCATTGTCTACTTTGTGTTACATCACCCCCTCCTACCTCCCATTTTGCTGTCTTTAGACTTCACCAGTTAGATCTTTTTAAACTGTTTCTGCTTCAAATATGACCGCAAATCCTTGCAAATAGGAGATGCAATTTTCTAATGGATGATCTAATGGTGTAAGCACTCATGCCAAAAGATAACCACTGGAAAATTTTTCATAGTTACTTTAATTACATCATTTATTCCATTAATCTAATTAACCTACTCTTCCACCTTTTACCACCCATTTTCTTTGCCCATTCTTGTCCTGTAAGCTTTGACCTTACATTGGAATATAATTAATGGTCTCGCTCCAGTACCTCAGCCACATGCACATCTTCAATAGTGAGCTTCAGCAGACTATTTGACTGCAGAGAGCATCACAGCTAAACTTAACCTGGCACTCACTCAATTTGTACACATGTGTATCTAGTAGGCATTACTACATAACAATAATCAGTAGGAACTCTGGCTTATTTTCTCTTCCCTAACCTGGAGACACTGAGGCTAATTGTAGCACTCCTACCACTGTCCTGTTCAAGATCCTGGCAGAGGATGGTTTGAAACTAGGAATTTCCCGGTCAATATGGTTCAGTTACTCACTAGCTTAAGTAGCTGAGCTATCAGGGAGCCCAAATTACTCATTTTAATGCATTGTGTCCGATCCTGGGCACCACACTTTAGGAAGGACATCAAGGCCTTGGAGAGGGCACAGAGGAAATTTATTAGAATGATAGCAGGGATGAGGGACTTCAGTTATACGGAGAAGCTAGAGAAGCTGGGATTGTTCTCCTTTGAGCAGTGAAAGTTAAGGGGAGATTTGATAGATGTGTTCAAAATTATGAAGGATTTTGATAGAACAATAAGAATAAACTGTTTCCACTAGCAGGAGCATTACAGATTTAAGATAATTGGAAAAGAAGTGAAGGGGAGATGAGGAGAATTTTTTTAACGCAGTGCATTGTTATGATCTGGAATTCATTGCCTGAAAGTATGGTGAAAGCAGATTTAATAGTAACTTTCAAAAGGGAATTGGTTATACGTACTTGAAAAGGGAAGATTTTCACAGCTATGGGGAAAAAGCAGGGGAATGGGACCAGATGGATAAATCTTTCAATTAGACAGCATATGCACAATGGGCTGAATGACTTCACAGTAAAACACTTACTCTATCTCACCCTGAACATTCCCCTTGTACAGTGGCAATCACCATTTCTTTAAGTCCAAGGAACAGAGACTTGCACTTTTAAGATTGACAACTGATATAGTCATTCATCACCTACTCCCACCAAATTGCTGACTACCTAACTTCTCTTCCTGGCCCCCCAGTTAGCTGATATTGTTAACAGTTCCTTTTCCTTTGGTACTGTCTCCCTGCCCTTCAAACCTGCCATCCCCCTTCACTCTTGACCCCACTTTCCATGGAAACTACCACCCCCATCTCCAGCCTCTTTTTTCTCTTGAATGCATTGCCGCCTCCTAAATATATGACTGTCTAGAGTCATAGAGTCATTTATGGCATAGAAGGCAGCCATTTGGCCCATTGAATCCATGCCAGCTCTCTGCAGAGCAATCCAGTCAGTCTGACTCCCCTGCTTGATCTCTGTAGCCTTGGTAGTTTATTTCCTTCAAATGCTCATCCAATTTCCTTTTGAAATCACTGATTGTATCTGCTGAGACAGCTGAGGCCACTGACAGTCGGAGGACTGTGGGTGACCAGGCCCATGCTGAGCTCCAGGTTGATGATGAGCCTCTGGTGTTGACAGCACAGGGCATGCTGGAGTTGCAGAGAGTTAAGGCAACATCTGGCAGAGAAGCCAGAGTCCATGCGCGGCCATGAATGGATGATGGAGAAGTCCATCCATGCCTCCAATGCTGCCATGTCTCAGGCATGTGAACGCATTGCTTCCTCCATTGAGAAGTTGGCGACCCTCATGGAGAACCTGATCCCACAGATGCATGCAGACCTGCATACCATCGCCTTGACCATGAGCTCAACAGAGCAGGAGCAAGGCAAGAGAAGGGCAAGGCGCCTGGAGCCTTCTCCAGGTCCTCATTCTTCTCTGGTCTGCAGGGAGGTTCAAGTGATCCTTGAAAGGGAGGAGGAGAGGCTGACCTCCATAACTGGGGGCTCCTTTCAGAGTGCTCTGAGTGTGGATAGCGGCTCCTCAGCCCCTCCACCAGTGACCCCAGCTCCAGTAGGCACGGCACCCGAGGAGAGTCCTGCACCTGTGTAGGAAACCCTCTGGCAGCCAGGGTCCTCCAGGCTTTAGGCAGCCAGAGAATGGCCACCAAAGTCATCGCGGTCCAAGGGGTAGCCTGATCAGCAGTCTGCCTCCAGCCCAGCTGCTATTGCTCGTGTCACACCTCATAGAACCACACAAAAACGGATTAAGAAAAGCACATAGACACACTTGTTTGACATTTTGTTTTGTGTTATAAAGTTCTATCGTTATTGCATCACATTCATTGTTGTTAAATGCTTATTCTTTCATGCCTTAATTCTGAGATGCTGCCTTCACCCTTCTCCCTCATTGGGCTGCCAGTGTAGGCACAGGCCCCATTTGGCAAATGTCTCAGATGTGCCAGAGCATGTGGTTATGCTGAGTGCTAGGCACAGAATCCAAACAGAAAAATGAAGCGGCAGACTGAATGCATGGAGGTAAATCTTTTTTGAGTTCACTATGAGAGACCATCATGATGGCTGGAAGCAGTTAAGTATGAGATTGTCTCTTGCCTCCCCGGCCCGTTGCTCAATGTGCCTGGCCTCCAGTGCAAGGGGTTCAACATCCAGTGCTACCTGCTCATTAGCCTCCTCTGCATCCTCCCCGTTGGTTGAAGAGTGGTGATCAATCATGTCCTCTTCAGGCAAGGCCTCCCCCCTCTGCAGTGCTAGAGTGCACAGAGAGCATCAGATACCACGACGCATGAGACCCTCCCCGGGGCACACAGCAGGACTCCACCAGACACCAGAACCTCATCTATAGCAGCCCAATGGCCTGCTCAATGGTCACTCAGGTGGAGCCGTGGCAAGTGTTGTATGTCTCCTCTGCTACAGTGCGAGAGTTCCTCACAGGTGTCAATAGCCTTGACTTCAATGGGTAGCCCTTGTCCCAGAGAATCCATCCCTGAAGGCAAGCGGCAGGGTCTAAAAGCTGTGGCACCTGGGACAGTCGAAGTATGTAGGCGTCATGAGTGCTTCCTGGGAAGCGGGCACACATCTGCAGGAAATGCTTTCGGTGGTTGCAGACCAGTTGAACGTTGATGGAATTTGGGTGGCGCAGTGGTTAGCACTGCAGCCTCACAGCTCCAGCGACCTGGGTTCAGTGCTGGGTACTGCCTGTGTGGAGTTTGCAAGTTCTCCCTGTGACTGCGTGGGTTTCTGCCGGGTGCTCTGGTTTCCTCCCACAGCCAAAGACTTGCAGGTTGATAGGTAAATTGGCCATTGTAAATTGCCCCCAGTGTAGGTAGGTGGTAGGAGAATTGAGGGAAGGTGGGGATGTGGTTGGGAATATGGGATTAATGTAGGATTAGTATAAATGGGTGGTTGATGGTCAGCACAGGCTCCGTGGGCCAAAGGGCCTGTTTCAGTGCTTTATCTCTCTATGAATGGAAACCCTTCCTGTTGATGAAGGAAGCTGGCTGATCTGTGGGAGGCTTGATGGCCACAGGTGTGCAATCTATCACGCCGGGTAAATCCAGCGATGGCCCCAAGTCTGATGGCCTTCTCGGTCTGACTGTCAGGGTTGGTTCAGTAGTGCATAGTCACCGGCCCTCTTGAACCTCCTTGTTACAGCGGTGGACTGCTGCCTGGGAGACCCCACACATGTCCCCAGTGGATCCCTGGACAGATTCAGACGCATAAAAGTTGAGTGCCATGGTGATCTTCAGGGCCACTGGCATAAGGAGACCACCGAATCCCATAGGTCGCAACATGCCCTGCAGCATGGCACATAAGCCAGTGAGGGCCTCCCTGGAGAACGCAGTCTTCAATGACAGTGTCGCTTGGACAGTTAGAGATAGCTGAGTCGAGTCTGGTACACTCTCTGGTGCAGGTGGGTCCTTCTTGGCATGGCCGGCTTCTGTCACTCTCATTGTGGTGCATCACGGGCAGGTGCAGCAGCCTTTTGGCCCTCTCCATCTGAGGCACTGCATCATAAAGACAGGGTGTATGAGGCCCATGCCAGCTGATCAGTAGGCCTTCGGAGCATTGTCCTTGCAGAGATTAGGTTGCCTTGGCATCTTACACTTACAAGCTTTTATTTACAGAGACACATTGCATATTCTGCACCTCCAATACACCAACTTCCCTTTCAGCCTGCTCCTATATATATGAGCACAGGTGAGTACCCAATTCATGTCCCTCACCGGAATATAATTCACATCCAATTGACATACAATTTACAAATATCAGTATTGTTTTACACTACCTATCCAAAAAAACACTATTCACAACTTTTCAAGATATTAATGTTGCTAAACAATTGAAATCCATCCAGATAATTTAGATTTAAAGCGATCTTCGTAAACCTATTCAGATTTACTGCAATTTACTTTGTCTAATCTAAAAATACCCTTTCTTTTCATGTACAAAGCTATTACTTTAATATGCTTCGTTTTGCCCCTAAAAGCAGGAAAGTAATTCAGATGTAGTCCTACATAATGGAATGATTTGAGAAAAGGAATTAGTTTGTTGTGGAATAATCATACTTCCAGGTGTATAAACTTTACAACTGTTCACTTGTGTTTGACACAGCATTTTACAGTTCTGTTTACATATCACTTGCTAACTAGATCTTGGAAATCTATCAGCACTTTGATTAGAGAAGCTCCCAAACATACCAATTATTCAATGCCAATAGACTACTTCAGCAACTTGGCTTCAGCTATCAAGCCACCCAAACTGTGTTGTCCTCATCCAAATTTTGATCCAGAATGTTTGGTAGCTGAATCATGTTCAGAAATTAGTAGGGTTATAATCAGATGCCAAAAGCCTCTTTTTCAAAAATAGAAGTTTATTTCTTTCCCTATTTACCTCTGCTCCATATGATGTGAACGCATTACCCTTTAAGGTTATCAAGGTTTACAGTGTTAGTTTTAGCAGCAGCAAAGCAAACATCAGAACTGAAGCTGTGATCCAACCACTGGCCCATATCCAGTTCTGGACTTGGCAAAAGACAGTTACTCTTTAGGCAGGGGTTTAATATTTATCCTTAGTTATAGCCACAATGTTAAAAGCCCAGTTAGAAAATGGAAACCAGCTAGCGGCAGGTATAATTTTACCTTCAATGTTCTTTCCTGTAAGTTGTCAGTTCCTTTACTTTTCTATAATAGTTTGCCTCTACCTATTTGGCAATTCACAGCATAGCTTTAATCTACTTCAAGTACAACAATGATCCCTCGTTATCAGGATTATTCAGATTTGGCATTTGCCACAGCAATCTGGCATTATACAGTCTTTACAATCTTGAAGCATTAAGAGGCTTTCTGTTTCCCCAGGTGCTTTCCAAAATATTGTGTATATTCATGCCATCTCTCTGACAAACAGAATAAATGCTAAATGTTAATGGGGACCCAATAAAGTGTTTTACATTAATTATAGTTCCACCATGGGCATTAACCAATGGCCCTTTGCACTTCAAAATATTTTAAAGGGATTTTTTTTTAAATTTAGTTTATGTAGAATGTGACTGTGAGATACTGCTGATATTAAAATGCTAGATCTATCAACCAGTGCAGAAGAGTAATACTAGGGTAGAAATTGGGCAATAAAAACAGCACAAGTTGTGATTTAGAAGGGAACATGTCTTTGGTCTGACCTGGGCCTCAGGCCCAGCTTCTCTCAAATCAATTGTGACCGCCAGGGTTAGGCACCAACATGTTGCACCACAGACATTTGACAAAATCATTGACACAGCCACGGACATGGGTGCAATTAATCTGCATATAAAGATTATAGCCAACCCAATCCTCAGTACCTTGCTCTATGGCAGCGAGGCCTGGACAACGTATGTCAGCCAAGAGTGAGGTCTCAATTCATCACATTTTCGCTGCCTCCGTAGAATCCTTGGCATCAGGTAGCAGGACCGTATCTCCAACACAGAAGTCCTCGAGGCGGCCAACATCCCCAGCATATACACCCTACTGAGCCGGCGGCACTTGAGATGGCTTGGCCATGTGCGCCGCAGGGAAGATGGCAGGATCCCCAAGGACACATTGTACAGCGAGCTCGTCACTGGATCAGACCCATCGGCCGTCCATGTCTCCACTTTAAAGGCGTCTGCAAATGCGACATGAAGTCCTGTGACATTGATCACAAGTCGTGGGAGTCAGTTGCCAGCGATTGCCAGAGCTGGCGGACAGCCATAAAGGCAGGACTTAAGAGTGGCGAGTTGAAGAGACTTAACAGTTGGCAGGAAAAAAGACAGAAGCGCAAGGGGAGAGCCAACTGTGTAACAGCCACAATAACCAATTTTATCTGCAGCACCTGTGGAAGAGTCTGTCACTCTAGAATTGGCCTTTATAGCCACTCCAGGCGCTACTTCACAAACCACTGACCAGGGCGGCACAGTGGCGCAGTGGTTAGCACCGCAGCCTCACAGCTCCAGGGACCAGGGTTCGATTCCGGGTACTGCCTGTGTGGAGTTTGCAAGTTCTCCCTGTGTCTGCGTGGGTTTTCTCCGGGTGCTCCGGTTTCCTCCCACAAGCCAAAAGACTTGCAGGTTGATAGGTAAATTGGCCATTATAAATTGTCAAAAGTATAGGTAGGTGGTAGGGAAATATAGGGATAGGTGGGGATGTTTGGTAGGAATAAGGGATTAGTGTAGGATTAGTATAAATGGGTGGTTGATGTTCGGCACAGACTCGGTGGGCCGAAGGGCCTGTTTCAGTGCTGTATCTCTAATCTAAAAAACCTCCAGGTGCTTACCCATTGTTTCTCGAGACAAGGAGGCCAAAGAAGAAGAAGAAGAAGAATGCTATCACAGCACAGTCTGATTTAAAACACATTTCTCCCTGTAACTAAATTAGTTAAGCATACAAACATCAATGGAGAGCAGCACAACTGTATTAGCTAGCTAGCAAGCAAACAGTATGCAATGCCAATGTGAATTACTTTTGTTGATAGACTTGAGCAAGCTACACCATGTGCTAATTTTGCATTAGCATGTAGCCAGCCAGCTAAATCATTATCCGATAAAAACCAAGGCTGTGAGAAGTAAAATAGCAAATAACTTTTCATACTGGAAAAAGAGATTAGCTAGCTGTCCTAGTTAGCTAGCAAGCTAATAATAATAATACATTAATATAAAGCAAAAATACTGAGTCCTGGGGCAACCCATTAAGTACTTCACCGCCCCCCCCAATCCCATCCACCAACAACCCCAATATTAACCAACACCCGTTATTTGTTATCCTCCAATTTTTTTTTTATCCAGACAGGTTTTGCCTGGAATCCCCACAGTTTTGAGCTTTCAGTTTAATTAATAACCTTTTGTGTGGAACTTAAAGTACACAACATCTTAGCACTTACAAAAGTCAATGAGAATTATCACATACACAGTATTTTAATACTGTGAGCTGGACCAAACTCGAAGTCTGACTTTGACATCCCTAATGAGTGGGCATTAAAAGCCAGTGGTTCATCTTGGATGGACTGAAATTGACCTGCAGCAGAGCCTGTTTTAAAGCAGAGAAAGAGGTAGAAATGTTAATATTAACAATGAAGCAAGCTCATTTGTTTAATTTAGGCAGTGGGACTTTGCCTGCTACATCTATGCGGTGCGATTTTATATTTATGGTCGCCACAACAGTGAGGCTTTCAAGGGCTATAAAGACTCTTGATAAGCAGCTTGAGAGACATCACTGGTCAACAACAGTACCGCACAATGGGCTGATGGAAAATCAGCAAGCAGTTTTACATCAGAATTAATTTTATTAATAGAAAATCATCCACTGTGTATAACAGACTGCCAATTCACTATTAACCCATTTTGTGCTACTGGCATTCACCAATTTCACCCCATATCCTTCTCTTTGGCATCGATTTCTTTGTAATTGACAGTCTGCTCCATAATGTTACTTGCTGCTTCATGTTCTAGGACCTAGTCTGATGCCCCGATGATCCTGATCTTTTTTAATTACTTTGGCTCCAGGCCTGGAGCAAGACATTTTAAATGACCACGGACCTCAAAATATTTACCACCGACACGTTGCCGAACCCTGGTGACCTCCCCTACTCTCTCCAATCCACCTTTAGTGCTGCAGAATTTGGCTCTTCACTCTGGAGCTCAATGCCTGAGCCCCTGTACCATGATACCCCATTAATTAAAGTATCATTTTGAACATGAGTCTTCTCCCCTAAATCTGTTACTGCTACAGCTCAATGCCTGTTTTTATTCTCCTCTATTAAGCACCTTGGGGCATCTCTTATGTGACTGATGCTATATAAATACAAGGTGTTGTTCTTTCAAGTAGTTTATTTTATACCAGTAGAGCTTTTGGCCCTAGTGATATTAAACAAGTTAAGACTTCCATTAAAATAGTGGTCAAATAAATGCCAAATGAACACTTTATACTTTGAATTGATACCACCAGTTGAGAAAGGTGTCTAGGGGTCTGTTACTATCTTCACCTGGTCTTATTGTAACAGGGTTTAATTTTAAACACACTGTGTTTTGAGCTCCCCTTTTGGTGAATCCTTGTTCACCACTTTCCAATTATAAGGCAAAGAAATGAGCATAAACAGGTTTTCTTAGGTTTAAAGAAGAAAAGTGAAATTTATGAAACCTTAAACTTAAACTCTAATACAGTTAATGCCTACGGATATACGACATGCTCACACTAGCATACACACATGATACGCACAAGCAAATAGAGACAAAAAAAGAGAAGGAAAAATAAAATGGAAAGGTTTGAAGCAATCTCTGAAGAGGGTTTTTTTTACTGTGCTTCAAGCTCGCTGTAGGGTCCTTGATTGTAGGTAGTCTTGCTTTTCGTTGGGGCCCAGTATTCTTCTTAAACCTTGTTCACTGTAGGAGACTTTTCTCTCTTGGGGTTCATATGTCTTCAATGGTTTCCGAAGCTGGTGAGAGCGAGATGAGAGCAGACAGGAGAGAGGTCTTTTCCGGTCCAGGAGCAAACAGCTTTCTGATTTCAAATTCCTTATTGGAAGTTCAAATTCAAAAAACTCCAGCAGTCAGTTAGTCATGTGACCCAAACTGGTCCGACCACGTCTGTTTGTGTATTCGGCCAGCTTAGTGGTTAACCTGGAATGCTTCAATGTCTGGTAATCAAAAGCCCATTGTGGATTAAATTGGAGCATGGAATTCTGTCCTTTGAAGTACTGTCCGTTGATATGGTAATCTCTCTCTCCAGCTAAAGTCGCCAATTGTTTTTTTAAAGCAAGTTCTTTCTTCACCAACAACTGTTTAAAATCAATGTTCATGTGACAAAAAATAATTTTTCTCATTTTTGGCAGGTGGGGGGCTTGCCTGACAATATCTTTAGACTTTGATAATATGACAGTATATATGTCCTTTATTGACTCTGCCAATAAACGTGTTGTGTTGCCTAAAGCATTTCATCTTTCTCTCCTTATTCACACAGTTATTCTTTCATTCTTCACAGATAGACAGGCAATGTGGCACTACAGCCTACAACAGTACAATGTTTAGCCTTGTTACGCTCTGTTTCAAAGGGTATTTTATTGCTCACTGGAGTGCTACCTTGAGGTCTCCTGCAGCTGTTCAGCCCAGAAATTTGGAGCTGACAGGGCCTGCCTACACGTGCATTTTGGCACCCCAGCATCAACAGTTCATGCAGCCAGTTGAGAGAGTGTGCCAGGCAGCCTATACAGTTGGGGTGTGTCTAGCTGGAATTACAAGCTGCATCTGTGCAGCACTGCATGTCTACTACAGAGAGCATGGCCACACAAAGGTCCTCAACAGCAGAGTGATCTGTGGTTTAGTTCCTAAACTCAGCTGCAAGGCCCATAATGAATGCTTTCACTATTTTTTTTTAAACCTTAGGCTCCAATCTACAACAGTATGTCTTCTCTGGATTCACCTTGTAGGGAATCAGATTGTGATATCTATAAGTCAAAATATGCAAAATTCAATTCATTATCTATGCTCAGTAAGTTGATGGCAGGCAGACCAGCATTAGGGCACTGCATTTGACCTCAGCAGTCCAAAATAGGGAAAGCAAAAGGCAGCCAGGGTTATCTCTCCTGACTGACACTGTGACTTCTACTAGTATACATGCATGTTGAACAAGATAACATCAGACTTTGCCATGATACCCTGTTTGGTGGGCTTGATTGGCACCCCTGTCAACAAAATCAATGTCCACAATCTCCACCACCAGCGCACTTTGGCTGCAATATGTACTATCCAATGGATAAACTATGACAATCCACCAAGCTTACTTTAATAGCACTTCACTGTCCTGTGACCACAATCACTGAGGACAAGAACAGCCATTTCATGGGAACACTATCAGCTCTAAGCTCCAATCCAAGTCATGCTGCATCCTGGCTTGGGTATATGCCATCGATGCTGGTTCAAAATTTGAGAACTGCCTGCCTAACACCGTTATGGAAGCACTATCACCATAAGGACTGCAATTGTCCAAGGGGAATGTCCATTACTGCCATCAGGACAACTAGGAATGAGCAATAAATGCAGCCTTGCCAGCATAGCCCACATATACCTAGAACAAATAAAAATGCAATCCCCTGCTTTTCTAAATGTTGGGTATACAGCTACCCATCAAACATTTTATTGAACGGAAACATGTACAAATATCTGATAGGTAAAGTGTGAAATGTTATTGCTATCCCATCAAAATCAACAAAAAGAATGAATCAAGAAGGGCATTTGTTCTCATGCTGCTGATTGCATGATTATTTCTTTCTTTGAGAAGAGGTTGCTTAGAATGTACAACATTCGTGATGAATTAGTATTCTGCTGTTACAGTCCTGCCACATCCTGTTAACCCTACAGATATTCAAAGCTTTCCTTAGAGCATTGCTGTCATCTTGGGAGAAAAAAATTACTAGCCCCTGTCTCTTTAACCTGGAGGCTAGCTGTGTGAGATGCCTTTAAACATACACACAAAGACTGTAAAGCCAACTGACTTCACCAGAATGACAAGCATGAAATAACCCTGACTTGAAAATAATGCTTGCTGGATATAGCATCACTGCAGGGAATGAGATTTCTTGGCATTCAGCTAAAAAGTGCTAGATGATGCAGCAGAGGAATAAGATAATGCCACAGACCATTCCAATTCTTTGTACTTCTCACTCATCTGGCAGAAAACTGACACTAAGCATTGAAATCAAGATTTACATTGTATACAAAATATATTCCAATGTTACAGAGAGCAAAATATTTTACGTACTGCAGAATCATAAATAAAGGGCACATGCACATAATGCAGACAGCGGTGTAGTGGTAATGTCACTGGACTAGTAATCCAGAGACCCAGGCTCATGCCTTGGGGTCATGGGTTCAAATCCCATCACGGTCGCTGGCGGAATTTAAAATCAATTAATTAATTAAAAAATCTGGAATTGAAAGCTAGTCTCAGTAATGGTGCCATGAAATGATTGTTGTAAAAATGCTTAGTGTCAGTTTTCTGGTTCACTAATGTCCTTTAGGGAAGGAAATCTGCTGTCCTTGCCTGGTCTGGGCTACATGGGACTCCAGACCCACAGCAATGTGGTTGACTTTTAACTGCCCTCTGAAATGGCCCAGCAAGCCACTCAGTTCAAGGGATGGGCAACAAATGCTGACCTTGCCAGTAATGCCTACATCACATGAAAACATTTTTTAAAAACATGATCAGGTTCAAAAAGGTAGGAGAAAATATAATGAAAATTTAAAAGTGCCATTCGTGTATTCTGCCTACTTCAGGGAAAGAATGCAATGACTGTTTAAATATTCAAATAAAATCTCCCTCAAAATGAGTCCCTGAAGCTTTTTCATGTTGTTTGTAAAGTACAAATTTGCAAAAATAGCAGAACTCTTACATGATTTTGACCTCAAGCACGAGGTCATTCCATCAAAGGCAGTCTCTTAAGGAAAGATCACTTTTCGTTAATGTACAGATTTCAGAGAGAGTGCTCCTGAGCAAGCTGCATACTGTGGCAATGGATTTTTTTAATATGTTCCAATAGATATTTGGGGCACTGTCTATTTCTACCATATATAAATACAAGTTATTATTGCTAGAAGAGTGTTCGGACTGGAATATGAACAAGCAACTCAGTAATCAAGCAGTACCTGAAACAAACAACAACAACTTGTATTTATATAGCACCTTTAATATAATAAAATATCCCAAGGCACTTCACAGGAGCATTATAAAGCAAGATTTGACACCAAGCCACATAAAGCAATATTGGGGTGGATGGCCAAAAGCTCAGACAAAAAGGTAAGGAGCGTCTCAAAAGGGGAGAGAAAGGTAAAGAGGCAGAGAAGTTTAAGGAGGGTATTCCAGAGCTAAGGCCAAGGCAACTGAAGGCATGGCTCCCAATTAAAACAATTAAAATGGGGGATGCTTAAGAGGCCAAAATTAGAAGGACTCCGCTATCTTGGAGCGTTGAGGAAATTATAGTGATGGGAAAACTGAAAATACTGAAAACACTCAGCAAATTAGGCAGCATCTATGGAAAGAACAGACAACTTAACATCTCGGGAAGACCCTTCGTTAAAACTGCTAAACAAGATGTGGACAGGCATATATTTATACAATCAAAAAACATGAGGAAAAAAATACATGGATGCATCTAACCTTGTCAATAGTCACTCCAATATATATAAATATATCTAAAAATATATAAACCCTACAAACCCAGATAGGAATCATAAGAGGAATGGTGTAAGTGATCATTTCAGACAAATAAACACATGACTGCTGTTCTTTTATTGAGATAGCTTGTCTGGTGTAAAGAAAATACTATGAAAACATCTCCATGTCACATTGTTCTGGAATGGGGAAAAGGTCACAATCTACAGCCAGGACTTCTCTCATGAAATTGAATAGACTGTTCTTGAAAAGGCAATTCTGCTTGACATTTTCCGGTAAAATTCTTAAGGGAACAGTGAAGAATATGTTTAATTTTTAACTCTTAGGCTACTGGAATGGTGCCAAAAGCAGACTTTGTCCTACCAAAAGTGGAATTAGTAAGAATTACACATGCTACATTGTGAGCAGCAGGAAAATAGATGAGTTTGGATTTGAAACAAGATTCTAGAACTGTTAAACAGCATTCATAGAATGCAAGACAAAGGAATTAGTGCTAACGGCCCAGCAAATAAATCAGCAGCTTCTAATAAAGTGTCTATTAGTATAATGTGGGATTGTTTGAATTATATAGTTATGAGCCGATGTTGTTTTATTTTGGAATAGAATTGGTGTAGAATTTTTGATCGCTGTGAGTTAATGGGTTCAAATTAAGCTGTGCAATACTGAAAACAAAACTTGCTTATATTGGGCCTTTCACAACTTCAGGACATCTTAAAATACTTCACAGTCATTGAATTAGTCACAAGCACCTACTTGTGTCTGTTATTTTAACAACAACATTAGCCTATTTATTTTCAGTAGGTTAATAATGCCTTTAAAGTAGCATTCAGAGAAATTTCATATGAGCATGATACTGCATCTATCCATATTATTATTTTGTCACATGTGCATTTCTTGTCCACAGACCAAACTTCCTGTTGTCACAAATTTTTTGCCACACTTTTCTGTCAATACTTACATATGCATGTCGAACATGGGGATGAAGGTCACTTGCAGTAACCTTCTCATGATGTGCACTCTCATGATGTAAAAAACATGGAGGGAGGTCATCAATTCAATGTAGTCAACCATGTCCCTAGCACTTGGCTGCAAATAAGGGTTAGCTTGCTGATAATATGAGGAAGGCAAACAGAAGCATGCTCACTTTGTTCACAATTCTTGGGGAGCCCATCAAATGTGGCACAATCCTAAGCTGGTAAATTTCACTTCCACTGGGAGGTATCATTTAAAGCATGGCACACAACCATTGCCCTTTTGCCCACATTAGGCTGAATATTGTGCCCACAGCAGGGCTCCCAGCGCCGGGCCGAATTATTGGGGGGGAATTCTGCCCTGGCCAGCTGGAATCCCCTCCAGAGTGATTCTATGGCCAATTAACAGCCCGGCGCTGGGATCCCCATCCCTTTAAAGACAGGGATCCCGCCTCCAAGAGCTGCCGGATAATCACAGGACCAGCAGCTCAGTAGTATCAGCAGCTTCACTGGGAGCGGTGGCCACTGCCAGTGCTGTAACAGGCCTTGGACCCATTCCCAGTGCTGGAGCCCAGATTCAAAGCTAAGTGAGGCAGGGTTGCCGGGGCCAGTCCAGCAGGACCCAGTGAGGGGGTGGGGAGGGTGGACGTTTAATGTAGGGGGCGAGTGGTCAGGGAGTTGCAGGTTTTCCTGGTGGAGGCCCTCTGTGGGCCACAGATTGCCCACAGAGGAGGACCCCCCCAAGCCCTCAGGGAGGTAGCCTCATTTTACCAGGTGACCTCCCCAGGTGGCAAAGGCCCCCCTCCCTGCTGCTATTTAAATCCCAAATGGCAGCAGGAAGAGGCCCTTAAATGGCTGTTAATCGGACAGTTACCTGCCTCAATTGACCTCTGGGCAGACAGGCTGTCATCGGCCTATCCTGTCCCCAACAGGGGAAATGACAGGCCCTCTGCCCCCCTGCCTCCTTTCATAATTCTATGGGCTACCCCTCCCCCTCCACCCGAACCAGTCTCTGGGGGCCCATGAAATTCAGCCCATTCCTTCATTTTGCAACAGGTGCCTGGCTCAAGTTTCCATTTGAGGGGTTCCTTAATTGTTAGAGAATCATGGCTTCAAAGTATAGACAACATCTCGCAGGTGCCACTCCTCAAAGTTTCATTTCCTTTAAATAATGTGGGGAATGTGGACTTTTGCATAATGAAGATATGATGGTTGCTTCCTGGTTAATGGTTATTGACATGCATAATGATGCTTCTGTGGTCAGATACTACCTGAACATTAACTGAGTGTAACTCCTTTCTGTTCATGCAGGTCATGGATTAACTTAAGGAGCCTTGATCCTTTCTGTTCTGGATGTTGTCTGCAAAACATTTTGCAGCAAATAACTCACCTCCATGACAACCTTTCGTCTGACACGGTGGTGGTGAACATCCATCTCTTCCAATATGTCCCAGTACATGTGGTAGCATCTGTTAAAAGAATTCTGGAATAACGACAGGTGTGGTAAAACTGTCTCGGGTGTCATTACACATGGATTTGTTGATCCCTCACGAATTTTTCTTCCTCGACTAAATTATGCAGTGCAATCAGAACCCACAAAGGAATATTCACCCTCATTACTTTTTATAATGTTATTTAAATGGTAACATAGAATTATAAAGGGAAATACTGACAAGAAATCTCTCCCCACCCACCCGCGCAAAATGCATAAAAATGTTAGGCTGCCTGGAAAAATCAATTAATGCATGGAGCAAAATGCATGAAGTATAATTGTAAATGTGAAATAAGTAAAATCTTCCAACACCAACTGTGGAACAATATTTATGAAACTTATTTGAGCTGGTCCAGATTGTGCCCTTTAAATATGGGCAAGGTATTTGCTACCGACTTACCCACTCAGTTCAAGGGCAATTAGGGATGGGAAATAAATGTTGGCCTCGCCAGTGATGCCCACATCCCATGCATGAATTAAAAAAACTTATAGTGTACACAGGAAGCACTTTGACAGCACTTCTGATTCTCAGAAGGAGAGAACTGTGGTCCACTGTTGATACTTAATGTGAAGAAGGTAGGTTTGTTTCAAAATTCTACTATTATGTGTATATACACGTATAAGCATCACATTATATATCATACATTGTACATTTCACAAAGCTACGAAAAAGCAAGTTTTGCAGTTATTTTGTACAACAGATAAAACTGAATGGCATAATGATATATGACCGGCAGTCGGCTTCATGGTATTATTAATCAAAAACAAACATTGGTTGGCGACCACGTGTGTAGGAAGTATCTCCAGCTGCTTTAGCTCAGGCTCAGGATTCCCAAGCTTCAGGGGCAGCTGAAGTCACTGCAGAGCATCAGGGAGGATGAGCGTTTCTTGGATCGTAATTCCCAGGAGGTAATCACCCCACAGGCAGTAACAGGTCAAGATACTTGGTGGATGGCCATCTGGAAAACTAGGAAGAGCTAGGAGGTGCAGAAATCTTCAGGGTGTGTCTCACTCTCAAACAGCGACTGAATATTGGAGACTGCTGTGACGATACCCTGAAGGAGTGCAGTCCAGACCATGGCACCAATGGGCAAGTGACTATACAGGAGGGAGCAGCAAAGTGTAGAAATACAGTTGTTATAGGAGATTCCATAGTCAGGTGAACAGACAGGCATTTCTGTAACCGTCATCGTGAGTCCCGCATGGTGTGTTGCCTCCCTGGTGCCAAGGTAAAGGACATCATGGGTGCAAGATGTTCTTCAGGGGAAATGAAGTGAGCCAGAAGTTGTAGTACACATTGGTACCAACGACATAGCAAGGGCAGGTATTGAGGTCCTACAGTCAGATTTTCAGGAGCTAGGGAGGAAGTTGAAGAGTAGAACCTCGCAGATGGTAATCTCTGGATTACTCCCAGTGTCACGCACTGAGAGTAGAAATATGAAGACAGGGAGGATTAATGCGTGGCTTGAGGCATGGTGCAGGAGGGAGAGCTTCAGATTCTTAGGGCATTGGGACCAGTTCTGGGGCAGAAGGCACGTATTCAAAAGGGACGGATTGTACCTCAACAGGACTGGGACTAATGTCCTCACGGGGAGGTTTTTAAGGCAGAGGTAGATGGATTCTTGATAAGCAAGGGCGTGGAAGGTTATCGGGGGTAGGTGGAAATGTGGAGTAATCAGTTCAGCCATGAACTTATTGAATGGTGGAGCAGGCTCGAGGGGTCAAGTAGCCTACTCCTACTCCTAATTCGTATGTTCGTATGTTCACTAGTATGGTTGGGGAGGGTTTAAACTAAATTAGCAGGGGGATGGGCACCAGCACATAGAAGTAGTAAAGAGGAATAAGGTGCATAATGTGAGGATCATAGGAAATAGCAGGAGCAGGCCATTTGGCCCATTGAGCTTTCACCACCATTCAAACAGATCATGGCTGATAGCAACCTCTACGCCATTTTTCCCAACTATCCCCATATCCCTTAATGTCATTAGTATTCAAAATTCTGTCGATTTCTGTCTTGAACATGCTCAATGATTGAGCTTCCAAAGCCCTCCGGGGTAGAGAATCCACAGATTCACCACCTTCTGAGTGCAGAAATTACTCCTCATCTCAGTCTTAAATGGCCTGTCCCTTATTCTGAGACTGTGTCCCCTTGTTCTAGACTCACCAGCCAGAGGAAACATTCTATCCACATCTACCCTGTCACGCCCTCTAAGAATTTTGTAAGTTTCAATGAGTGGCGCAGTGGTTAGCACCGCAGCCTCACAGCTCCAGCGACCCGGGCTCAATTCTGGGTACTGCCTGTGTGGAGTTTGCAAGTTCTCCCTGTGTCTGCGTGGGTTTCCTCCGGGTGCTCCGGTTTCCTACCACATGCCAAAGACTTGCAGGTTGATAGGTAAATTGGCCAGTAGCAATTGCCCCTAGTATAGGTAGGTGGTAGGGAAATATAGGGACAGGTGGGGATGTGGTAGGAATATGGAATTAGTGTAGGATTAGTATAAATGGGTGGTTGATGGTCGGCACAGACTTGGTGGGCCGAAGGGCCTGTTTCAGTGCTGTATCTCTAAATTAAACTAAACTAAACCTCTCATTCTTCGAAACTCGAGAGAATACAGGCCCAGTTTCGGCAATCTCTCCTCATAAGACAATCCCACCATCCCCGGGATTAGTCTGGTGAATCTCCACCGCACTCCCTCTATGGCAAGTATATATTTCCTTAGATAAGGAGACCAAAACTGTACACAATAGTCCAGGTGCGGTCTCACCAAAGCTCTATACAATTGAAGCAATACATCTTTACTCCTGTACTCAAATCTCCTTACATTGAAGGCCAACACACCATTTGCCTTCTTAATTGTTTGCTGCACCTGCATACTAGATTTTAGTGACTCATGAACAAAGTCACCAGGTCTCTTTGGACATCAACACTTCCCAACCTCTCACCATTTAAGAAACCTTTCTGTTTTTCCTACCAAAGTAGATCACTTCACACTTATTCACATTATATTCCATCTGCCATGTTGTTGCCCATTCACTTAGCCTGTCCGAATCCCCTTGAAGCCTCCTAGCATCCTCCTCACAACTTACATTCCCTCTTAGTTTTGTGTCATCTGCAAATTTGGAAATATTATAATTGGGCCCCACATCCAAATCATTTATATAGATTGTAAACAGCTGTGGCCCAAGCAATGATCCTTGCAGAACCCAACTAGTAACAGCCTGCCGTCCTGAGAATGACCCATTTACTCCTATTCTCTGCTTTCTGTCTGTTAATTCTCAATCCATTGCAATATATTACCCCCAATCCCATGTGCTCTAATTTTGTTCACTAATATCTGTGTGGGACCTTATTGAAAGCCTTCTGAAAATCCAAATACACCACATCTACCGGTTCGCCTTTATCTATGCTACAAGTAACATCCTCAAAAAACTCCAACAGGTTTGTCAAACATGACTTCCCTTTCACAAATCCTTGTTGACTCTGCCCATCATATCATTATTTTCCAAGTGTCCAGTTATAGAGTCATAGAGTTATACAGCACAGAAACAGGCCCTTCGGCCCATCGTGTCTGTGCCGGCCATCAAGCCTATCTATTCTAATCCCATTTTCCAGCACTTGGCCCGTAGCCTTGTATGCTATGGCATTTCAAGTGCTTATCTTAATACTTCTTAAATGTTGTGAGGGTTCCTGCCTCTACCCCTTCAGGCAGTGTGTTCCAGATTCCAGCCACCCTCTGGGTGAAATTTGTTTTCCTCAAATCCCCTCTAAACCTCCTGCCCCTTACCTTAAATCTATGCCCCCTGGTTATTGACTCCTCCGCTAAGGGAAAAAAGTTTCTTCCTATCTACCCTATCTATGCCCCTCATAATTTTGTACAACTCAATCAGGTCCCCCCTCAGCCTTATCTGCTCTAAGGAAAACAACCCCAGCCTGTCCAGTCTCTCTTCATAGCTGAAATGCTCCAGGCAACAGCCTGGTGAATCTCCTCTGCACCCTCTCCAGTGTAGTCACATCCTTCCGAGTGTGGCGACCAGAACTGGACACTCCAGCTGTGGCCTAACTAGCGTTTTATACAGCTTCATCATAACCTCCCTGCTCTTATATTCTATGCCTCAGCTAATAAAGGCAAGTATCCCATATGCCTTCCTAACCACCTTATCTACCAGTGCTGCTGCATTCAGTGATCTATGGACAAGTACACCAAGGTCCCTCTGACCCTCTGTACTTCCTAGGGTCCTACCATCCATTGTATATTCCCTTGCTTTGTTAGTCCTCCAAAAATGCATTACCTCACATTTCTCAGGATTACATTCCATTTGCCACTGCTCCGCCCATCTATATCGTCCTGTAATCTAAGGCTTTCCTCCTCACTTTTTACGACACCACCAGTTTTCCTGTCATCTGCGAACTTACTGATCATACCTCCTATATTCATGTCTAAATCATTAATGTACACTAGAAACAGCAAGGATCCCAGCACCGATCCCTGCGGTACACCACTGGTCACAGGCTTCCAATCGCAAAAACAACCCTTGACCATTACCCTTTGCCTCCTGCCACGAAGCCAATTTTGGATCCAATTTGCCAAATTGCCCTGGATCCCATGGGCTCTTACCTTCTTGACCAATCTCCCATATGGGACCTTATCAAAAGCCTTAATGAAGTCCATGTAGACTACATCAACTGCTTTACTCAGCTACACACCTAGACACCTCCCCGAAAAATTCAATCAAATTTGTTGGACATTATCTCCCCCTGACACCGCCATACTGACTATCCTTGATTAATCCCTGCCTCTCCAAGTGGAGATTCATCCTGTCCCTCAGAATTTTTTCCAATAGTTTCCCACCACTGATATTAGACTCACTGGCCTTTAATTACCTGGTTTGTCCCTGCTACTTTTCTTGAATAATGGTATCACATTTGCTGTCCTCCAATTCCCTGGCACTTCTCCTGTGGCCAGAGAGGATTTGAAAATTTGTGTCAGAGTCCCTGCTATCTCCTCCCTTGCCTCACATAGCAGCCTGGGATACATCTCATCTGGGCCTGGGGATTTATTCACTATTAAGATCGTTAAAACTGCTAATACCTCCTCCCTTTCAATGCTAATTTGTTTAAGTATATCACAATCACCCTCCCTGTTCTCTGCATCTGCATCGTCCTTCTCCATAGTGAACACAGATGAAAAGAAATCATTTAAAACCTCACCTATGTCCTCCGGCTCCACATACAGATTGCCACTTTGGTCCTTAATGGGCCCTATTCTCTCCCTGTTTATCCTCTTGCCCTTAATATACTTATAAAATGCCTTAGGATTTTCCGATATCTTGCCTGTCAGTGTTTTTTCATGCCCCCTCTTTGCTCTCCTAATTACTTTTTTAAGTACCCCCCTACACTTTCTATACTCCTCTAGGGCCTCCACTGCTTTCAGCCCTCTGAATCTGACATAAGCCTCCTTTTTTTTCCTTTTCCAATCCTCTACATCCCTGACATCCAGGGTTCCCTGGACTTATTGGTCCTGTTATTCACCTTTATGGGAACATGTTGGCTCTGAACTCTCACTATTTCCTTTTTGAATGACTCCCACTGGTCTGATATAGACTTTCCTATAAGTAGCTGCTCCCAGTCCACTTCGGGCAGAGCCTGTTTTATCATATTGAAATCGGCCTTACCCCAATTCAGTATCTTTATTTCTGGTCCATCTTTGTCCTTTTCCATAACAACCTTAAATCTTACAGAGTTATGGTCACTATCCCCGAAATGCTCCCCCACTGACACTTCTACCAATTGTCCAGCTTTATTCCCCAGGATTAGGTCCAGTACCACCCTTCTCTTGTAGGATTTTCTACATGCTGGCTCAAAAAGCTCTCCTGTATGCACTTTAAGATTTCTGCCCCCTTTAAGCCTTTTGCACTAAGACTATCCCAGTTAATATCGGGGATGTTGAAATCCCCTACTATTATTACCCTATTATTTTTACGCCTCTCTGAGATTTGCCTACATATCTGCTATCTCATCCTTTGTAATAGATTCTAACATTTTCCCTACTACTGACGTCAAACTAACAGGTTGTGGTTCTCCGTTTTCTCTCTCGCGTCCTTCTTAAATAGTGGGGTAACATTTGCTATTTTCCAGTCTGCAGGAACCCTTCCAGAATCTATAGAATTTTGAAAGATAACCACCAATGAATCCACTATCTCTCGCTACCTCCTTCAATACTCTGGGATGTAGCTCATCTGGTCCAGGGGATTTATCAACTTCCAATCCAATTAATTTTTCGAGTACTACCTCTTTATTGTTACAAATTACTTTCAGTTCCTCATTTTTACAAGTCCCTTGGTTTCCTAGTATTTCTGGGAGATTTTCTGTGTCTTCCTCCATGAAGACAGACACAAAGTAATTGTTTAGTCTCTCTGCCATTTCCTCATTCTCCACTATAAACTTTCCTGTCTCCACCTGCAACGAACCCACATTCATTCTTGCTAATCATTTCCTTTTCACATACCTAAAGAAGCTTTTACAGTCCACTTTTATGTTTCTAGCTAGCTTACATTCATGATCCGTTTTCCTTTTCTTCATCAGTTTCTTGGTCCTCCTTTGTTGGACTCTAAATTTCTCCCACTCCTCAGGCTTACCACTTTTTCTTCCGACTTTATAAGCCACTTCCTTTGACCTAATGCAATCCTTAAATTCTTTTGTTAGCCACCATTGATTCACCTTTTCTGTTGGGTTGTTATGTCTTAAAGGAATGCATGTTTGTTGTAAACCATGTAATACATCTTTAAATACTAGCCATTGTCTGTCTACCTTTTAATGTATTTTCCCAATCCACCATAGCCAACGTGCCCCTCATACCTTCATAGTTTCCTTTGTTCAGATTTATGTCCCTAATTTCAGAATGAACTATATCTCTTTCAAACTTAATGTAGAATTCTATCATATTGTGCTCATTATTTCCTAATGGCTCCTATACAGCAAGGTTATTAATTAGCCCTTTCTCATTACATAATACTAAATCTAAAATAGCCTGATCCCTAGTTGGTCCTTCAACAGACTGCTCCAGAAACCCATCTCGTACACACTACAGGAATTCATCCTCCACAGCATTAGTGCTAATTATGTTTATCCAATCTATATGTAAATTGAAGTCACCCATGATTACTGTATTGCCCATGCTACATGCAGCTCTAATTTCCTGATTTATACCGTGCCCAACATTACCACTACAGTTTGGTGGCCTATAAACAACTCCCACCAATGTTTGCTGGCCCTTGCTGTTTCTTAACTCCACCCAAACTGATTCTACATCTTGCTCCTTCGATCTAAGATCCTCTCTCACTAATGCATTGATTTCATCCCTTATTAACAGTGCTACCCTACCTCTTTTTCCCCTCTGCCTATCCCTCCTTATTGACGAATATCCCTGAATATTCAGTTCCCAGACCTGGTCACCCAGTAACGTCTCTGTAATGACAATTAAATCATACCCATTTAGCTCTATTTGTGCTTTCAAATCATCTAACTAGTTGTGAACGCTGCGTGTATTCAGATAGAGCGCCCTTAACTTTGTCTTAACATTATTCCTCATTCCAATCCTATTTGATGTTTGCCTTTGTCTCATCTGCCTTCCAATTTCGCTTACTACTTTTCTACTTCCTGTTACCAGTTTTGCTTCCCTCCAGTCTGAGCTCCTTCTTAGGTTTTCAACCCCTTGTCAATTTAATTTAAACCCTCCCCAACAGCACTGGCAAATCTCCCTGCGAGGATGTTAGTCCCGGTCCTGCTAAGATGCAACCCGTCCATCTTGTACAGATCCCACCTACCTCAGAACAGATCCCAATGTGTCAGAAATCTGATGCCCTCCCTCCTGCACCAATTCTCCAGCCACATGTTAAATCACTTAATCCTCCTATTCCTATGCTCACTAGCAAGTGGCACAGGGAGTAACCTTGAAATTACAGCTTTTGAGGCCCTTCTTTTTCATTTCTTTCCTAACTCCTTAAACTCTGCTTTCAGGACTTCATCCCTCTTCTTACCTATGTCGTTGGTACCAATATGGACCACGACCTCTGGCTGTTCACCCTCCCCCAGGAGAATGTCCTCCAGCCGCTCTGTGACATCCTTGACCCTGGCATCGGGGAAGCAACATACCATCCTGGTGTCACGTCTGCGGCCACAGAAATGCCTGACTGTTCCTGTAACTAAGGAATCCCTTATCATTATTGTCCTTCCACTCTTCTTCCTCCCCTCCTGTGCAGCTGTGCAGCTGAGAGTGTTGGGCAGTACTAGAGAAGGGAGTAGTTCCATTTCGATAGGAGCGGACTGGGAAGGGCTAAGAGGAAGACAAAGACAGGATTACAATGCATGCATGTAAACACACAGGGCTGAATTTTACCCGCCCTCGACGCCGCGGGTCGCAGCACAGGGGCCGGTAAAATGTTGCAGGGAGAGGCCCGCAGCGACCTGAGACGTTGAGAAGGACCTGCCGCATATTATTGGCGGCGGGGGGACCTCGATGCGGCACCCCCCCTCCCCACCCCTACGCCTGGCAGCAGGCCCTTCATCTGCATATTTAAATCGACAGTAATTATCTTCAAATTAACTTACCTGCTGTCCACACCGATTTTATGGCCTCTGTTCAGCCTTTGGGCGCGTTCGGAACTCTGCACAGAGTTCTGAGGTGAGAACCTGGTGGGAAGTGGGGAGTCATAAAAATTTCAGGGCAGGATGGGTGGAGGAGTGGGGAAATCAATTTTATTGGATGTGGGGATGGTGGGAAGGGGTTATAGGCCAAATGTTATAAGTTCAGGGGTAAAGTTCAGGTAGGGAAAAAGAATGTGTTGGTCATTTCGGGCATTGAAATGACCATTGGGGGGTTGGAGAAGGGCCATCCACATATTTGTTATTGTTTAACAAAAATTTCATACTGCTGCTCATTTAAAAATGTGAAGTAATTCTAAGGGCTTAAAGCCCTTTAAAAATGGCGCTGGTGCCTGTGCGGTGGTGCTGGATGCCGTTGCCGGGGATGCAGCTGCTACATGTCATTGGGGGGTGGGCGTTCCACCCCCACTATTTAAATGAGCCACCACGTGAAATATCGTGGAGGCTCTGCGGCAGCCGCTGTACGCGGGCACCCCGCCGAGTTTAAAGTGCGCCGCCACGGAGGACTGGCAAACAGTGAGGATGATATGAACTGCCTGCAACAGGTCATAGATAGGCTAGCAGAATGGGCAGAGAAGTGGCAGATGGAATTTAATACAGACATGTGTGAGATGATGCCTTTTGGCAGAACAGATAGGGTGAGGCAATATAGACTTAATGGCACAGTTCTGAAGAATGTTCAGGAACAGAGCGACCTGGGTTGCATGTGCAGGGATCTTTGAAGTTGGCAGGATATATTGAGAGAGTGGTTGGCAAACATATGGGATCTTGGGCTTCATAAATAGAGGCATAGAATACAAAGACAGGGAAGTTATGTTGAACCTTTATAAAACTCTGATTCGTCTCCAACTAGTGTATTGCGTTCAGCTCTGGTCACCACACTTTAGGAAGGATGTGAGGGTCCTTGAGAGGGTGCAGAGGAGATTTATCAGAATAGTTCCAAAGATGGGGAATTTTAGTTACAAGGTTAGGTTGTAAAAGCTGCAGTTGTTCACCCTGGAGCAAAAGAAATTGAGGGGAGATTTGATAGATGTGTACAAGATTATGACAGGTTTAGATAAGTTAGATAAGGAAAAACTGTTCACATTAACTGATGATTCAAAGACCAAGGGACACAAATTGAAAGTTTTGGGCAAAAGATGCAGGGGGAATGTGAAGAAGAAGTTCTTTACACAGCGAGTGGTAATGACCTGGAACTCACTGCTCACGAGGATGGTGGAAGCAGAGACAATCAATGCTGTCAAAAGAAAATTGGATGGATACTTGAAGGAAATAAACTTGCAGGACTATGGGAATCGAGCAGGGGAGTGGGACTGACTGGATTGTTCCGCAGAGAGCCAGCATGGACTTGATGGGTTGAATGGCCTCCTTCTATGCCATAAATGAGTCTAGGTGCATCCAGCCTGTCTCACACAATTGTGATACCTTTTGTGTCACAAGAAATATACACCATGGATTGTTCCGCAGAGAGCCAGCATGGACTCGATGGGTTGAATGGCCTCCTTCTATGCGATAAATGAGTCTAGGTACATCCAGCCTGTCTCACACAATTGTGATACCTTTTGTGTCACAAGAAATATACACCACCCCACCAGAATAACATGTTATCTCCTGGGAAAGGTAAATAAAAACATAAATCGTAGGCCAATTTGAGGGAAAGTATCTGGGAAATTCCTCTCCGACCCATCCAAGCAATCAAAACTAGCCCAGGAGTTTGCTCTGGCCCTGAATTCCTTAAAGTGCCTACCTTTTGTAGGAGGTGATCGCTGCCTTAAACAGGAACAGATCCAAGTCTCGCTTGAAGGAACTCAGTGGCTTGGCATCCACCAGACAAACCAGCAGCCTGTTCCAGAGGTCCACTATTTGCTGAGAAAAGAACCACCTCCTGAAATCTAAAGAATCACTTCCCAACATTTTCAACTGTTCTAAAAAAAAAGAGAAAGCAATTTCATTGTTTCTTTGTTTTAACCTGTTGACAAAATTATAGGAACTATAGGTTTCAAGACATGTGATTTCATACAATGACTATTTCTTTAACTAATAAAAAACAGATAATTACAAAGCACCAGAAATAACAACCTTTTAACAGCTAAAGAGCTACTTAATCAGTATAAAATTTGGAAGATTTATTGATCCTATAGGAGTGTGCAATCTTTGTACTTAATAGCTGAAGAAAAATTGAGAGAATCCTAATTCATCCAGAAAGCAGGAGCTAGTCCACTATTTTATAAATGGAGTCAGACAGAAGTGTTCACAGCATCATCAGGGTGAGCAATGCCGCTCTTTTCATCTCAAGAAGCACTGCAAAAAGTATTTCTTTGTTGGTCTGAATATAGAGAAAGTGAAGACTTATCTTTAAAGGAAAGTTCCATCCAATTTAGCATCCAATGAAAGCTTTACAAGTATTTTTGGAAATGATTTGCTGTTGGAGATGGTTCACCCATGCTCCCATTCCACTAGTTCTTCCATATTAGATCTTGATAAGTGCATTTGCTGCACAGGTACTTTTCATCACAATGCCTAATGATTTTCTTATGTTATTAAATCATTACTAGATCCTGGGGTGATTTCATAATATGGCACTCCATCCATTTGACGGAACATGCAGCTTTGCTGAGTGTAATGAATTGGTTCACTAAATTCAATGGAGAGGAAATTCAGGCCAGATGTATAATGCTGGCAGATATACTCATGCCCATATTACTCCTATCCACTGAGGTCATTGAAGTCCATGGGAATAGAAATTGGGAATGGTATAAAACAGGATTGCTGATTTGCTATCACCCATTTTACACTATCACACAAAGTCAAAACCTACCCCAATCTTTTGTTTTAACATGATCACAATCAAGTAGGATCAGTGACAGTGGAAAACCTTGTTTTCTGTTCTTTCATGCTTAAAGAGCCTTCCATCTAAAATTACACAGATTTTGGAATTAGAGTGTCATGATAAAATGAAATATTTGGTCATCTACTCCTATTGCTTTCAGTTTCTTTGTGAGGGTCTGTCATGAAGACTCCCACCTGCCAAGAATGAGGCACAATAATGTTGTCACATGAACATTAATTTTAAACTGTGGTTGGAGTAAAGAGATGACTAGTTTGAAGAGATCAGCAGTGGTTGGAAAATAATTGCATTCTAAGGGACAGTGCCTATGAAAAGACAATGGGAACTGCTCACTGATTCAAATAACAAAGATTGGTCTGAGCAATGGTGATCCACATCTTGTCACTGTAAGAGCACTACACCCCCCCACCGAGAGCTTTGGAATCCACAAACGCAGGAGTTTGTTAAAAAAATCGAGTCACACGACCTACCTGCTGGCCCAGGTCTGGTTTTGAACTGTTCACAGGACAGCTTGGGTCAGACTGCAGATTGCAACTGAGCTTGGAAGAAGAAAGACTCTCTCTCTCTCTCTCTCACTATGCTCTGGATTCACTGAAGTCACTTAAACCTCAAGAGAGAAAAGATTACTACAGCGAAAGATTCCTACAGCGAAACAAGTTTTAAAGCTGTGCACTGTGCCCCAACGAAACGGCAAGACTTAATGGCAACCAAAGACTCTACATCGAACTCAAAGGACCAGAGATAAAACCCAGCTATTGCCTCAAACTTTTCCCTTTTATCCTTTCTACTTTTTCTGTCTCTATCTGCATGTGTGTTTATGCTGTATGCAAGCCAGCATGGTCGTGTCACATATTTGTAGTCGTTAACCGAATTAGCGTTTAAGATTAATAAACTTCCACCTTTCTTGTTTAAATCTAAGAAAACCTGTCTGACTGATTTCTTTGCCTTACAATTGGAAAGCAGTGAACAAGGATTCACTGAGGGGGAGCTAAAAACATAGTGTTTTTAAAATTAAACCCTGATACAGTTAAACTAGGCAAAGGTTGAGAGGGAACCAAATGAGATACTAGATCAGAGTCCCTTAAGAAAATCAATTGAAACATTGTAAGGGAGTTTCTCTAAGCATTAAGACATCCTGAAACATTGTATAAAACCACAATCTGCCTCATGCATTCCTCATGATAACAAAATTTAGGCTGCTCTTTTTGGTTAAACTATAGCCCTCCAACACATCTAATATAAATACCACCACAGCACAAAAAAATCACATCAAAAGCTACTGACATCAGTGAGATTTGGTTTTCTTAAGATTTCCTTTCTTGGAGATCAAACCACGAGGATGATTTTATATTTTTGCTATTCACTAGAAAAAGAGAGGAGCATGTTGATCCTGCTGAACAATGCTATAGTTACCTGATTGATACATTTGTGGGAAGCAAATGTGCTGGTTCAGTGTTAGCATGGATGGAGGCAGAGGTGTAAAAGTTAAAGTAAGGGTGACCTAAACTTCCATTGACAGTGCCACCCCTTTGGCAGAGTGACTGCATTATTCCTTGCAGCTGTTGCATTCCTCTGTACCCTTTCCAAAGCCTTAATATCACCCAGCTTGTGAGGAAACCAAAACTAGACACAGCATTCTAACTGAGGCCTGACCAAGGGAAAAGTGGTATGCTTTATCTTATAGTCAATTGTCCTATAAATGCACCGTAGCACCCTAAGCACTCTAGCTATCACTGCACAGCACCTTGTGGCCTGCATACTTACAATTGGAAACTGCTAGTTCTCAGGTTTACCATTTCTTCATATAGCAACATTCTGCCAGCCATCTTCTGCCAAATGTTGTAGATGACTAACAAGGGTGCCTTGAATGCCATCCAAATGAGCCTTACAAACAGCAGTGCTTCAAGGGCATCATCAGTAAATGTAACAAAGTCTGGACCCCTCCATTGCCCAATAATGTTGCACCACTGCAATCACCCTCACTCCTTTTCATTTCAGAATAAGTCCTTTAAAATCCTGATTCCCCCAGCCAGCCTGCTGTAAAGGATGGAGGGAGACAAGAATATGAACATATGCTAATCATGGATTTTTGGCAGTACTGGTTGCCATTCGGATCTTTTGCATTGCAGCCAAAATGGTGTCAAGTAGTCTACCTATATATTTTTGTTTCTCTGAAGTCATTCACACACCAGAAGGTATTTACTTATTTTTGGCACTTGGTGCTACGAATTTTCGCGGGGCTTCTCCCACTCCACTACTGCAACTTTGGCAGACGTTTGGGGGAAATCTCACTTACACGCATGGAATTTCTAGTATTATTTCAGATTACCCTTTGTACTAAAACAGCATCCATGTGCTACATTGCCACCAAGTCCTGTTCACCCATCACCTCTGTGCTCACTGACCATTGGCTCCCAGTCCAGAAATACCTCAAATTTAAAATTTTCATCCTTGTATTCAAATCCCTCCGTGGCCTCACCCTTCCCTATCTCAGTTACCTGCTCTAGACCTACAGTTCTCTGTATTCCTCTAATTCTGTCCTCTTGCACATTCTCAGTTTCCTTCCACATTCCATTCGTGGCTGTCCTTTCAGTTGTCTAGCCCTTAAGCTCTGGAATTTCTCCCCTATGCTACTCGGCAATTCTTAACGCCAAGCTTTTGGTCACCTGTCCTAATATCTCCTAATGTGGCTCGGTGTCAAATTTTGTCTGATAACACTTCTAGGACATTTTCCTAGATTAAAGGTGCTATCTAACTGCAAGTTGTTATATGAACATCTAGTTTAATTTGCCTGTTTACAAAAATACTAATGTCATTGTCCACAAGCAACTATATTATACATTTTTCAATTCATTTTATTAGCCAGTGATGGAAATCACACCTGCTAAATGGAAATATATTAATTTCGTCATATGGGACACTACTGAAACTTTTTTTTACTGGATATTTCACATAACTTGTTGAAAAAAACCAACAGAGCTAACCAGATGAAAACATGGTTGCACATTTGCATTCTGAGAGACAGTTGAATAGAGAGACAATGGGAGTGCTCATTCATTCAATTAACAAGATTGATCTGGGCAATCGTGCTAATCAACATTCTTTGTCTGTGTCAGAGCCAGAACTCCACCCCACCGAGTGTGACTGGAGAACTTTGAAATCAAACAACCCTGCCAGAAGATGCTGTTTCAAACAAAGGAATGGTCACATGACTTATCTTTGAATTGTGCCACACAGAAAGGAAACAGACTGCAAACCTAAACACCAAGGAGAAAACTTCTCTCTCGGTCTCTCTCCAGCAAAGTTCCAGGAAACCATGGTGGCAGTTTCTATGCTCCGAGACTACAGACAAAGCATATCCTCGGCCTTCTGGTACCAGAGAAGCAAGCTTGAAATTTTGCACAGGGCCCTAGCCCTGTGAACAGCGAGAACTCCAAGACCTCAACTTCAACCAAGGACTTTACATCAAAAACAAAAGACAGTAACTGAATTCCATTTATTGCCAACCCTAATTCAGCCCACTTCCTAATTCTTTCTCCCCCTCTGTATCTAATTGTGTGTGTCTTTATCGCTTATGCATGCTAGTGTGGGGGCATTGCCTATTTTAGTAATTTTAAATGAGTTAGTGTGGCAGGCTAATAAACTTACATCTTTCTTGTTTAAACCTAAGAAAACCTGTCTGATTGGTTCATTTGCAATTACAATTACAGAGCAGTGAGTAAAGACTCACTGAGGTGGTAAGCTAAAATACTGTGTTTTAAAAAGGTAAACCCTGTTACAGCCAAACCAGGAAAGGGGCAAAAGGGGAAGACAGGGAAAGAGACAGAGAAAGGGAGAGAGGAGAGAGAGAAAGAGAGAGAGAAAAATAAATTTCTAGAAGTAACAGGAGGAAAGAGAGAGCTTGAGTTAACCAGGGGGCGACAGAGTAACCCCAGTGAAAGCCTGTCCAACATGGAGAATACAAGTAATGCAGGGCTGTGGGCTGAGCTTTTAAAATTTTCCCAATTGATTCCAAAATTCAATGAGGGACACATGGAAGCATTTTTTAAATATCTTTTGAGAAACTTCTAAGGCAGTTAAAATGGCCGGCTGAGAGGTGGACTCTCCTGCTGCAAAGTAAGTTAATTGGAAAAGCCCATGAGGTTTATTCGCTGTTGCCAGATGAGAGTTAAGCAAATTATGAACTGACAATAAATGCTATCCTCAGGGCATATGAACTAGTATGGAAGCCAACTGTCAGAAGTTCCAAACCCTCCGGAAAAAAGGTGATCAAAGTTACTTGGAGTTCGAGAGAAATAAGCAGCTGGCTTTTGACCAGTGGCTGAGGGCTCTTAAAGTACAGCCCGCCTATGAAAACCTGAGACGTGATTTTATTGGGGGAATTTAAAAACTCTCTCCCCCTCTCCATAAAGACCCATGTGGAGGAACAAAAAGTGCATAGAGAGAGGCGAGACATAATTCTGGCTGATGAGTTTGCTCTAATATACAAGTTCCCCAGGGGACAACCTTTCCTAGTCATCTGCACAAATCCAAAAAGGACAAAGGGTGGGAAGGTGATAGGAGCCCAAGCAGTCCTGGGAGCAAAATAAAATTTAGATACACAGGGGGTTCTCCTCCAGCCAAAAGGATAGTGCTGTAAGTAGGAGTGAGACCCGGAGGCCTGTGTGCTTCCATTGTAATAAGGCAGGTCATTTAAGCGCTGATTGCTGGAAACTATGGGGAAAGCCTATGGGTTAATCAGGGCACACCTGCACAGTGCAGGAGAAGGGACCCTTATGGAAAGCACAGCAGAGCTGGCTGTGGCTTTAACTGCAGCAGCAGGAAGACCCAGAAAACATACTGCTCTAGGTGCAGGAAAATTTAATAGGATCCCTGAAGGTTATTAGGATTTTGTATCTGAAGGGAGAGTAACCCCATACCACTTGAGTGGGGTAAGCAAGCCCATAGTAATCTTCAGGGATACAGGGGCCACTAGATCCCTTTTGCTGGGAAAAAGCATGACCTTTCCCGCAGAGAGTGCAGTAAATAGCTGAATAGTGGTGAATGGCATTGGAGGGCAGTGTACGCCTGTACCTTTAAGTCGGGTGCACTTGGAGTGCAACCTAGTTTCGGGACCGATGACCAGAGAGATTGTCCCTAGTTTGCCTGTGGATGGGGTTGACCTGCTCCTAGGTGGTGGGGACGAAGGTGGTAGCTTCCCAAGTGGTGATAGAGAGACCGAAGGAGGTCAGAGAGATAGGGCAGTGGCAGGAGACAGTTCCCCTGCAGTTCCCCTGAATGTGTAGTGAATCAAACCAGCTCCCCCAGAGGAGACTGAAGTGGCACTGCAGACAGATGACCATGTCTGTCTGAAACTTTCTTTGGAAAGTTAGAGGACCCCGGGAATAGATTAGATGGATCTTCCATAGCTGAGGCTCAGCGAGTCGACTCAGTATTCCGAGAGTTAGTACTGGCTGCCCAGACTGAAATTTAAGCAGAGGGAGTCCCTGATTGCTACTATCTAAAGAAGGAGGTAGTTTAGATTAGCGATACAGCACTGAAACAGGCCCTTCAGCCCACCGAGTCTGTGCCCACCATCAACCACCCATTTATACTAATGCTACACTAATCCCATATTCCTACCACATCCCCACCTGTCCCTATATTTCCCTACCACCTACCTACACTAGGGGCAATTGCTAATGGCCAATTTACCTATCAACCTGCAAGTCTTTGGCATGTGGGAGGAAACCGGAGCACCCGGAGGAAACCCACGCAAACACAGGGAGAACTTGCAAACTCCACACAGGCAGTACCCAGAATTGAACCCGGGTCACTGGAGCTGTGAGGCTACGGTGCTAACCACTGTGCCACTGTGCCCACAGTGATGAGGAAGTGGAGTTCTCCTCATAGACCTGAGGACAAAGAGTGGACAGTGGTTCACCAGTTAGTGGTGCTGCAGAGGTAGTTTAGTTTAGTTTAGTTTAGAGATACAGCACTGAAACAGGCCCTTCGGCCCACCGAGTCTGTGCCGACCATCAACCACCCATTTACACTAATCCTACACTAATTCCATATTCCTACCACATCCCCACCTGTCTCTATATTTCCCTACCACCTACCTATACTAGGGGCAATTTATAATGGCCAATTTACCTATCAACCAGCAAGTCTTTGGTACCAGAGGGAAATATTAAGAATGGCCCATGAGATTACAATGGCTGTGTATGTCAGTATGCAAAAAACCAAAGCCCACATAAGGCAGCAGTTTGACTAGCCAAAACTCCACAAGGATGTGGTGGAGTACTGTAGGAGTTGCCACATGTGCCAGGTTGAGGAGAAACCACAACCTGTAGTGAAATCTGCACCCCTAATTCTTGTATCAGCTTTTGGGAAACCTTCCAGCAGAGGGCTGGTGAATTGTAATGGAACCCAGCCAAGAACAAAAGGGACAGGCACAGAGCTGGCAAAAAGTTAGAGAGGAAAGGGGGAAAAGGGACAAAGAGGGCAGCTTAAAGGAAGTCCGGGAGGATTCCCAAATGAAAACCTTTACTGTCCAGTCAGCCAACACTGAGGTGTTGGAAAAATTAGATCTCACATCCCCCGATATAATTCAGACAATGGAAGTACCCTCCCAGGTCTGCTAGTTGCATTTGCAAACATCTACAGAGACAAAGAAAGGCCTCAAGAGGGCAGAGAAACTACAAGGGTGATGCCTCACCTAGTCGAAGTGCTGCAGGGGCATGCAGTAGAATCTGGACAAATACCTGCAAGCAGGAGTGTCCCAGAGGACAAAAGGAAGCTTAGCAAAGAATCGTCCCCCACAGTCAGGAGAAAAGGGAACCAACAATGCCCTGAAGTGAACAGCATTTGCATGACTCATCAGAGCACTGAAAGTGAGGTCAGAGTGGATCCACCCACTGCCGACTCCCATGATCAGAGCACCAACCCAGAGCTAATTAAATCTAACCATCCCCTAGCAGGAACAAAGGCACCCTGTACAATCATGGAAATGTGCAAACCTCAAACCTTCCCAAAAATCACATATTTATTGGGATGCCTATTCCCAACATATTGCAAGTTGATAGTGAAGAAACTTTAAACCCCTTGGGCAACAGATAACCCATATCAGGGAAAAGGGGCAGTTTGAAGCAGCATTGATACAAAGGGAAGATAGGTTGAAACAATTTCTAAGATTTCTGAATGAATGAGAATGAATGAGAGAAATGCACGTGTGCTTTCCAGCATTTTCTCTTCCTTCTAACATATAATGAAATGCTCTCTTAATGTCGCATTTCATTCAGCGAGGGGCGGAGGTGTGACAGAAATCACACCTGCCAAATGGAAACATATTAATTTTGTCATATGGGACACTACTAAAACTTTTTTATTACTGGACATTGCACATAACTTGTTTAAAAAACAACAGGGCTAACCAGATGAAAACATGGTTGCACATTTGCATTCTGAGAGACAGTTGACTAGAGAGACAATGGGAGTGCTCATTCATTTAATTAACAAGATTGCTCTGGGCAATCATGATAATCAACATCCTTTGTCTGGAAAGCTTTGAAATCCAATAATCCTGCCAGAAGATGCTGTTTCAAACAAAGGAATGGTCACATGACTTACCTGCTGGCCAGACTAGGGGCTTTTTTGAATTGTGCCACACAGAATGAAAACAGACTGCAAACCTAAACACCAAGGAGAAGACTTCTCTCTCAGTCTCTCTCTCCAGCAAAGTCCCAGGAGAACCACGGTGGCAGTTTCTATGCTTCAAGACTACAGACAAAGCATATTTTCGGCCTTCTGGTACCAGGGAACCAAGTTTGAAATTGTGCACAGGGCCCCAATGAGAACTCCAAAACCTCAAAGTCAACCAAGGACTTTACATCAAAAACAAAAAACAGTAACTGAATTCCATTTATTGCCAACCCTAATTCAACCCCCTCCCTAATTCTTTCTCCCCCTCTGTATCTATTTGTGTGCGTTTATCTCGTATGCATGCTAGCGTGGTTGCATCACATATTTTAGTCATTTTAACCGAGTTAGAGTGGTAAGGCTAATAAACTTACATATTTCTTGTTTAAACCTAAGAAAACCTGTCTGATTGGTTCACTTGCAATTACTATTAGAGAGCAGTGAGCAAAGACTCACTGACGTGGTATGCTAAAACACTGTGCTTTAAAAAGATAAACCCTGTAACGGTCAAACCAAGGAAGAGGCAAAAGGGGGGCCTGAGACCCCTTCCTCACTCAGTTGTAGCAAGCCCCATACATTTTAATTATTTGTACTCCCTGCTCCAATGCCATTCCCTGACAGAAAGAAAAGAAGTTTATTCCCAATCCTAATGGTTATCTATGATGAATTGTTCAGAGACATATGATAGCAGACTAGCCTGGTTTGACTTCTGATTTGTTTCCTTCCTCTCACACCCCACCTTGTGGTAACATCATCAACTCCCCCAGAGATCCCAGCACTGCTGCAACTCACCAAGGTTACTTTGACAGCATATCCCTTCACCCATTGCCCCCGGTGACCTTTAACACGAAGGACGACAAGATAGCAATGTTGTTGGAAAACCATCACCTTCAAGTTCCTCTCCAATCACACACTTTCCTGGATATATATCACAGACTCAATATCCTGGAATTGGTCAGACCCCGTCTGGAGTTTTGTGTTCAGTTTTGACCAGATTTGGCACCTGAGGAAGAATATATTAGCCTTGGAGAGAGGGGCAGTGCAGATTCATTGGAATTATACCAGGGCTTAAAGGTTTATAAGGACAGGTTGCATAAACATGAGTATAAAAGATCTGATTGTGGTTTTAAAATGTTAACATGATTCAGTAGGGTAGATACAGATAAACTATTTCCTCTGATGGGGGAGTCAAGAATGAGGGGATGTAATTTTAAAACTAGAGCTAAGTCATTTAGGATGGATATGAGGAAGTACTTTTACACACAAAGGGTTGTAGAAATCTGAATTATCTCCCCCGAAAGGCTTGGATGCTTGGACAATTAGAGCTTTCAAAACTGAGACATGGATTTTTGCTAGTTAATGATATCAAGGGACAACTAACTCCTCTGTTCTTAATTTCATATTTAAGCATCATTGTGGGAGTGCTATCACCACAGGGTGCAGTAGCTAAATCAAGAGGCCCTTTGCCACTTTCTCAGGGCAACTAGAAATGCACAAAAAGTACAGTCTTGCCAGCCTCATCCACATCTCAAGAACAAGTGAAAATAAAGTAAGGAAGTAGTCAATGTATGGCTTTTAAGATCAGAAATGTTTGCTTTGTGGTGAGAAATTCCATTGTAATATTATTTCTTTCAGCTCATCTACTTATCATTTAGGTTTTGTTCTCAGTTGCTCTTTAAAGATACTATTTTAGCTTTATCTGAACAGCATAAAACAATCAACTTCTTGGTGACATTTATTCAAGGTAGCAGCACGAAATGCAGTTACAGTTACATATAAGTCCCATGCATGCATTATAAACTGAGAATTCTGTGCTCAGCTGACGATGTAACAATAACACAATTGACAGTATAAGCTGAAAAATAAGCAAACTGCAGAAGAATAATGTCCTTTTGTTTTTAATCAATAACTTAAATTTCTAAATTTTAGTTATCATTATCACTTTTGATGCATTGGTGCACTGTATGATGGAAAGGTAAGTTTGAAGATCTGCATCTCTTATTTATCTGGTAAGCAGTAAGGGGATAATAAACAGATATGAGGCACTTCCCCAAGGGAAAGATAGAAAGAAAATCAAAAGGATTTGTGCTGGTCTCAGGCCTCCTAGCAACTGGTGACTGATTGTTAGAATCATTGCCAAAGGTTTAGGAACAGACTGATTGCCTGCCTCCTTGATCAGAGTACTACAAGGTTTGGGACTCAAAAAGGAGTAAATGGTATAGAATCCTTGGCAGATTAAAATTAACCATAGCTGTGTGTTTAAACAAACTGAATACAAGAAATAACATTATGATGGAATTTCTCATTTTCATGTGGGCAATTTTGAAAGTGCTTCTTCATAAAATGTGCACTAAAAATTCTCACACATTCAACCAGAAGCAGTTCTATTTCACCATTCTTAAAGTGCCATTACAGTTCAAGAAGCAAGTTTTTCCATTTAGAGTTTTAAACAAAGCTGTTTTATATATATTTCAAGTTGCATCCTTTCCTGTTATTACAGAAGTAAGTAATTAAAATGTGTTAAGTAACTTTGAAATGCTTCAGAATAGTATAAGTTTGCCATCATCTGCAATCAATAGGTGGAAATTTTAGCCCATGCCTCAGTTGATCATTGTATGTTATTTCAAATATTATTTATTACTTTTGTCACTTTTAATTGTTAGCTGAAAGGAGAGGAGTATCATGCAGATAACAGTTTCTCACTGGAGGGATAGCTATCGGGGAAATGGACACTAATCACTGAACTTCTGTACATAGCCCATTGAGATTCCAGGATGAAACCAACATTGGTGCCTCCCTGATGACTTGTTTAATGAATGCATTGCTCAGTGTGTTACTGAATCATAAAACAACAACAATTTGCATTTCTATAGCACCTTTAATATAACAAAACGTTTCAAGACTCTTCACAGGAGTGATTTTCAAACAAAGTTTGACATTAAGCCACATAAAAGATATTAGGACAGTCAAGAGATAGGTCTTAAGGAATGTCTTAAAGGAGGAAAGAGAGGGACAGAGGTGGAGAGGCTTAGGGAATTCCAGAGTTGATGGCTTAGGCAGCTGAAGGCACAGCTACCAGTGGTGGAATGACTAAGATCGGTGATGCAAAAGAGGCCAGAATTGGAGGAATGCAGATATCTCAGAGGGTTGTAGGGGCTCAAGGAGGTTACAGACCAGGAAGTTCCCAGGTTTGATCTTCAGTCTGCATTGGGTTGGCTGCTCTCGGTCAGGGTGGTGATAAGAATGTGACTACAATTGCCCTCAGCATCTCTTGGATAAAAAAGGGAAAAATTAACCATGATTCCATTTAGTTTAGAGATACAGCACTGAAACAGGCCCTTCGGCCCACCGAGTCTGTGCCGACCATCAACCACCCATTTATACTAATCCTACACTAATCCCATATTCCTACCACATCCCCACCTGTCCCTATATTTCCCCTACCATCTACCTATACTAGTGGCAATTTATAATGACCAATTTACCTACCAACCTGCAAGTCTTTTGGCTTGTGGGAGGAAACCGGAGCACCCGGAGAAAACCTACGCAGACACAGGGAGAACTTGCAAACTCCACACAGGCACTACCCAGAATCGAACCCGGGTCGCTGGAGCTGTGAGGCTGCAGTGCTAACCACTGCGCCACTGATGGAAAGCACACCTTTGTAGATGTCGCACAAGGGAGGTATAAGGGTTTCAAAGGGTTAATGTTAGAGGTAGTGTGAGTAATACCGCTCACTATGATGGTGTAAGAGATCACATGAGAGACAGACTTGAAAGAGAAGCAGCATTGTCTCAGAGGAGTTAGACATACTTATGTAAAGCTCTATATAGTTCTCTAATATGTAATAAACTACTTATTGTTAAATCTCTCCTAGCTAGATGAACCAAACATACAATACGGTGAACAGTGGTGGTTCTTGCTATACAACACCCGGAAAATTTTGAAAAGAAGGTTGGAAAGCCAGATCTGAAAAAAGTGGCGTCAAAGCTGCAGAACTCGAGAAGAGGCTGTGAGGAACTCCAGAGCTGCTCCGTGGATGAAGTGGATGAAGTAATTGCACAAAAAAAGGAATAGTTTCCAACACCAATCCTATCCAAACTAGTCAGCAGCTCATTCTCCTCAATAAGGATTGGTGGAATGGAGAAAATCTTTTGCTATCAGGAATTTTCTAATCATTTGTTGCATGGTGATCAAGCTTTTGCCCTAGTGGGCCATGTAAAATTTAAATCCATTTTCACATTAATCTGTACGCTTCTAAAGTTGCCAATGCTAATGATCAGCTTTGGCATTCAATGCAGAGTCAGTGAGTCAGCTTGCAGAGGTATTCAGGCTGCACTACAGAGGCATGGTGGTCTGTGAAAAAATATCCCAGTCCAGCGATCGCAAACTTTGAGTTGGAGAACCAAGCAATAGTCGGGGATCTGGTGAGTAACCCTTATAAAAAGGTAGAAAATTGTTCTTAATGGTGCATTAGGCAGGCAGCACTGGGGAAACCAAATCCCTAGCAAGGACGGATCCAAGGTCGGCGCCATTGCACATGGCTACCGCGAGGCAGAGATAATAAGGGATAAAGTGAAGGGATTGAAGAGATTATTGTAATAACACTGCAAAGCTGCATTCAAGAAATAAATTCCTAGTCTAGCAGGGAGTTTCCCAGGAAAAGACAGTGACTGCAGTGGGAGTCAGTGCGAGGTTGAGCAGTGTGGTAAAACTTCCAATACTGAAGGGGAAATTTAAATTTAAAACAGAAAGTAAACTATCTAGAAAGCTTAGAAAAGCCATGGATCTTAAATTTATGCTACCAGAGAGGTTTGGATACATGGAAGGAACAAATCAATCTCAAAACTGGTCACTTTGGAGAAAAAGATTTTTGAAGGACCGAATTGCTTCAAAATTAGACAGCAGCCAGAATTTTACACCCCCCCCCCCCCACCTCCTCCCAAACAGTGGGAAGGTGGTGGGGAGCCTAAAATGGAGCGGGAGGCTCGGGGGGCCCTTCCCACCCCACTTCCACCTCCGTCACCACTTTATGTAGGGTGGCGATGGCGAAAAATGGCCCGCCCACTCAGTGGCCACTTAAGGGCATTCACCCACTGTCACGGGGATTTTACCTGTGGCCGGTCGGGCGGCCCAGGCCCAAGAGAAGCCGCCTGACAAAAGCAGGCGGTTCTCTGATGGCCTGGGGGGGCGTCCTCATGATTAGGCACCCTGTGCCTGACAAAGGGCCGCCCCCGCTGCCCCAACCACCCCCAGGACCCAACATGCCCCTCATCCCCCCAACTGACCACCCTTGCCTCGCCGGGGCCAGACCAATCACCCTCGGCGAGGCACCAAAAACTTACCTTGGTTCCGGGGATCCCCGACTTCTTCTTTGCGATGGCTAGGTTGCAGTCCCTTTACAAGCTAGTTGAAGGATAAGAATATGGAGACCTAAAAGCAGAATTAATACAAGACCACATTGTAGTAGGTCTTGCTGATGAATCCGTATCAGATTTATTGCAATCTAAGCAAAGCCTCACCCTAAACAAAGCAGTACAGCTGATGAGACAAGCAGAGGTCCATAAGCAGAACAGAGCAATCCTGAGCGGTGAAGAAAAACCTTGGTTCAGGAAACCTCCAGTGACCATACAGTTCCTTAAGCGCAGGATTGTAAAAGACGCACCAGAAAAAATGTACACTTGGGAGGGAAAGTGCAAGACGCCATGAAACCCTTCCAGCGTTGTGGCGCCAAAAAGACCCACAGGTGTAGAGTGCCCTGCAAACAAAGCAGAATGCTTTGACTGCAAGAATGTTGGCCATTTTCACAGGTTCTAAATGAAAAGTCTCCACGCATAGAGCTATTATTGAAGTTGAACAATCTCCATCAGAAGAAAAATCAGAAAACTTCCTTGGTGAGATCAATGACCCTATTCAGGCATTCTAGACTGCAGATCTATATGTCAATGGAAATATCACTAACTTTAAACTAGACAGTAGAACAAGTGTAACAATTTGATTAGACAACGAACTGTGGTTATCAATGCATTGCCTGCAATCAACAGAAACTTAGTACACAGTCCAGGAGGGATTGAACTGAAAGTCAAGGGAAAGCTACAGGCAACACTCCAGCACAAAGGAAAGGAAATATGTTCTACAGAAGCAATAATTTTTTCTTTTAAGTAGAAGAGTTTGTATAGATTGTAATTTTGTCAGGAAAGTAGAAGAAGTTAAGCAGCAAGAGTCCAGGAGTCACTTCCAAAAAGACTTTCCAAAATTATTTACTAGTCTAGGAAGATTTAAGAGCGAATATAGTATTACTTTGCAAAAGATGCTAAACCTTTATGTCTTTTCATGCCTAGGAAGATACCACACCCACTAATGAAGCAAGTCCAATGTGGATTAGCACCATCAGAACTGTTGATGGGAAGGAAGCTCAGAAGACAACTTCCCATTCTACCCAAAAAATTACTTCTAGGGCTAGAAGTCCAAGATTATCGAGATTTCAAGACAGAGAAAAGTCTTCTCGAAAACAACAAGTTTGTAAATATAACAGGAGATATCGTACCAGGAACCTACACCAGTTGATGGAAGGAGAAAAGGTATGGGTACAAGACCAAGGCAGAGAAAGAATAATCGTCTAGAGAGATGATAATCACCAGAGATCTTATTTAGTACATACTTCAGAAGGTACTATAAGAAGAAACAGGAGAAATCTTATTTCTGTTCAAAGATTTCAATCAGTCATACATTTGGATGAAGCAGATTTTGAACCTGAAATTCAGAAAGCAGCATCCAAGTCAAGAAACAAGAGTTCAGAGAAAGACTACAGATCTTTCGAGTCTGACAACAACACGATCAGGGAGAGTTGTGAAGCCTCCTGACAGATTGAATCTGTGATGTCAGAGACTTGGTGGGGGGGGGGGGGGGGAGAATAAAAATGAATGTAAAAAAACATATGGACAAAGACTTGGGGGGAGATGTAGTATAAGGGTTTGAAAGCGTTAATGTTTGGGACAGTGTGACTAATACCTCCCACTGTAGTGATGTAAGAGATCACATGAGAGAGAGACTTGAAGAAGAAGTAACATGGCATCAGTGGAGCTAGACAAACTTATGTAATATGTAATAAACTAATTATTGATAAAACTTACCGAAGACTCAGTCATCTCTCCTAGCTAGACTGACCAAACATACAACAGCTCTGATGCCACCCATGATGAAATGGCATGGAGATACTCACTGCGAAGGTTCACACTTGAAGGACGGCCACTTATTCGAGGTACGAGAGGGAAGCTGGTGGTTGTGGAACTATCTCCAGTACAAAAGAGCTGCCTGCTGGTCAGATTTGGACTCCTGTTTCTGAGCGTCTCAGTAGTGCTATAATCAACAGTTAATGAAAATTCTTAAACTGTACAACATACAAGATAAAATGGAGAGATGGAATTAGTGCTGGGTTAGATGGGGAATTCAGGAAACACTTTTCATCAGAGATGGCAACCGACAAGTTTGCACATATTTTCTATTTGAGATTCCAAAGTTCATAATGCAGCACACCACTATGTTTGAACAGAGTAAAAGAGATTCATCAAAAAGTAGTGTGAATGGTTCATTGGTCTGCAAAGGGATCCCAATGGATTCATGAGGTCATCTGTCATTCTGTCCAACTTTCATTAGATTTCTACATTTTTCTGTATCTGTTAACCTACTAATACATTGGAGACTGTTTTAACCCTATCCAATCGGGATTAAATTGGACAGGTGACCAATTAAGATCATTCAGCTGAAATCCTGTGAGGATCACACTGTCTTCAATTTTAATCTGCTCCACTGCACAGGCAACGAGGATGCCTGCCTGAAACCAGCGAGGTCTTTCTTTAAACATGCAGATCAGGGTCCAATGACATCATCGGACTCTGACTGCATCTTTAACTGAGTGGAGAAGCTATTGTGCCTTTCCCGCCAAGTGACAACAGAAAGAAGAGGATCTGAGGCCAGAAGAGGCCCAGAAGAGTAACTTTTTTTTAGCCTTTCTTGTGTGAAAAGGAGGAGCAGGAATCCCCTAGGTTGGGCTCCTTCCCTCCAGCGAGACATTTCCTGAGACTTGCATTGTTTCAGATGACTGTTCATTTGATGCCAGCCGGTGGCCTCCTGCTGCCTTAAATTCCACTCTTTCCCCCTGACCAGCTGTCTCCTCAAACCTGTTTTGGTCAGGCAGCCGACTGGCAGCTTGCAGATAAGGCCTGGGAGTTAAAATTGCCCAGGTCTCATGCTCCTGAGGTTAGGATATATTTGATGCTCACCTTGTCTTCCCGATTCCTGCTCCCAGCTGACATCAGAATTCTTATTCACACACCATCCTGACTTGGAGCTATGTCACCGTTCCTTCACTGTTGCTGGGTCAAAATCCTGGAACTCCCTTCCTAACAGCACTGTGGGTATACCTACCCCACATGGGCTGCAGCGGTTCAAGAAGGCAGCTCACCACCACCTTCTCAAGGGCAATTAGGGATGGGCAATAAATGCTAGCTTAGCCAGCGACACCCACATCCCAGGAATGAATTTTTAAAAAAATTCTGTTGTATACTAACAAAACATTTTCTGCAATCTTGAGCAGGGGTCACTGTCGTTTGCAATTTAGGACAAGGGATCCTGTATTTGTAGGGGCCCTCTCACAGAATGGTTTAAAAATTCACAGTCATTAAGTTGGGATTTTAAAAGGCTGTAGCTTGTAGGAAGAAAGATAGATTGAGGTAGACAAGGATTTCTGCGGGTTTATGATCTAGAAAGAATGGATAAGGAAGGAGACTGCGCCGTGGGTCTTGATTTCAACACAATATATATGGATATATGGAGGAGGAAAAATATGTAGGATGGTGTATGTAAAGATTAAAAGCAACAAAAGAGAAAAATTTAGAAGGACACTGATCAAGGTATTGATAAAATCGATAATATTTGTGACAAAGAAAGGTTAGAGGCTGGAGGTCAGACAGTTGATGTAATTGTAAAATAGATGCAAAAAGGTGACGGTCAATGAGCAATAATAATATTTGTGGAACTCTCCATATTTAATGTCAGGAGATTATATAAGCTGCAAAGCTATGGAAGTCAATTTGGGGATTGTCTTACCTCAGACAAAATCTTACTGTTGAAAAAGGAAATTCTTTATCGATTTGCTGCTTGTTTCTTTTTGTGGCACTGTGTATTTTAATGCTGATGAAAGAAGAATACAAAGATATCAATTCAGCTACAGAATATTTCCAGTTATGATGACTTGCATTACTGAAAGGAAGGCTAAGCCTCAGCTGAAACTTTAACTTAACAATGGACTGTGATAATATAATGCCTTTTCTTTCTTGGAATAATTAAAGCTTTTCTGTTAAAGCTTTATAATCAAAGTGAAAGATGTCAGTTCTGGAGCTACAACACTTTTCATTCTTGGCATTTAACTCTCATAGGTCCACATAGAATCAGGATATTAAGTACAGTTCATGAGGTAGGGAGTAAGAAATACAGACATGCTGTTACTGAAGCTTCTGGTCTCAGAACAGCTTTGGTAAGAGCATGGGAGTAGGTTGCCTATCTGCCCTTTTACATTGGGATAGTGAATGGCAAGGGAAAGGGGACATAGTACCTTTAAATACATTCTTCAGCTCAACAAATAAATTAATGTAACAAATTCAGATTAATTATTTCAAGAAGAATAAAGTATATATATTGGAGATCACCATCAGTGATATTATATAACAACGTAAATTGATGAGTTCAATTCAGGAATACAGAAAGGAGAGCCAGAAGGAACAGAACAATTTTACTGCATATGTTTTAATATTATTTTGAGAAGTTAAGGCGAAGAGTACTCATATTGAAGGACACTACCAAGTTTAAAAAGAATAAAAGAGAAGACAAAATAAATCAGGAAGACTTTCAGCTTCTAGTTTTCTCAGTAGTTTTCTGTGATATACCACTTTCATGTACATACAACTTTTTATATGGTCTAGGACATTGCCTCTCGATTGCAAACACAAAATTACATTAACCATTACACTCATTAATTGCTTTTCATGACTGGTGTAATTCAAGGCTGCAATTAATTCTAATCTTCTGTAAGTGAGCAACTAAATAGTTTTTAACTAGATTAGCTGTTGAGAATTTCCACAACCATAATAAGTGCCCCAAAGCACACCGTTTGTTACAAAATTATGATTTATGTTTTCACAAATGAATTTAGCCATAATGGTTTCCTCGTGTGCAACAGAAAATGCATAACAAACATGTTTCATTGATATTAGATACAAAATAGGCTGTATTTAGCAGGACTTCAGCATATAATTGATGCTGATACTTCAGTGCAGTATTGAGGGAGGTGCTGCATTGCTGTCTTTCAGAAAAGATGTTAAACTAAGGCCCTGTTTGCCTATTCAGATGCATGTAAAAGATCCTATGAAGAGCAGGAGAGTTCTTCTGGTGTTCCAGCAATATTTATTCTTCAACTATTACCACCAAAGCAGATCAACTTATCATTTATCTTGCTGCTGTTTGTAGAACCTCGCTGTATGCAAAGTGGCCACATAACAGCAATGACTACAGTTCAAAAAGAAATCCATTAACTGTAAAGCACTTTGGGACATCCAAAGGACATGAAATGTGCTATAATAATGCAAGCTATTTGACCTCTAGCATTTTCCTTTCGATATTTAGTGAAAACTTAATTTTATACTTCAGCCTGAATGTACTGAGTATTATTAAAATTAAGATAGAATGCTACAGCGAGTAGAATTCATTACTCGACAGCGTCCGATTTTATTGCAATGAGTCTGATTTTTAATACCTTTTCCTGGTCTTAATTTTACCTTGTTGTTTTAGGGTTTTCTGTTTAACATTTTTAATGAATTTCTCAAAAAAAGGTCTTTATGCTTCACAAGAAAAGTCTTCATCACATTTGGGTTATTAAGTGCTGATAGTACAGTTTAAGGCCGTCTTTCTCCCTATGTGGAAGTTACACACTCGCATGTTGTTTATTGAAATTCTCCACCAATTCCCTCCTCCTTTAACTTCCTAAAAACCTTATTCTTCAATCATGCTTTCAGTTGCCCATCCTTAACCCTCCATTTAATGCCCCTTTCCCTATGCTTAGTGCCTATCTGATCCACTTCCTCCTTATTGTAAAATTGTTCTCACATATCTGGTCGGAAGAGCATTGTATAAATGAAACAAAAACAAGAAATGCTGGAATCACTCAGCAGGTCTGGCAGCATCTGTGGAAAGAGAAGCAGAGTTAACGTTTCAGGTCAGTGACCCTTCTTCGGAACTGACAAATATTAGAAAAGTCCACAAGCAGGACCCTGAGCTTCCGGTTGCTTGCCATTTCAACACTCCCCCCTGCTCTCATGCTCACATCTCTGTCCTGGGATTGCTGCAGTGTTCCAGTGAACATCAACGCAAGCTCGAGGAACAGCATCTCATCTACCGATTAGGCACACTACAGCCTGCCGGACTGAACATTGAGTTCAATAATTTCAGAGCATGACAGCCCCCCCATTATACTTTCATTTTTAGTTATTTTTTCTTCCTTTTTTTACATTCCTTCTTACATTTTTTACAATCTTTTTTTGCATTTATTTCATTTCATCTTAGTTTGTTCAGTTTGCTTACCCACTGTTTTTTTCAGGTTTTTTTCTTCAGGTTTGCACTTGCTGCTGTTCAATACTCAGTGTATTCACACCTAATCTGTACTAATGCTTTGTCTTTCAACACACCATTAACATATTGTTTGCCTTTGCTCCGTGACCTTTTGGTCAGCTATGTGGCTTGGTCCAATCTGCACCTTCTCCTTTGTTATCTCTTGCCCCACCCCCACTTCACTTGTTTATAATCTGTGACTTTTCTAATATTTGTCAGTTCCGAAGAAGGGTCACTGACCCGAAACGTTAACTCTGCTTCTCTTTCCACAGATGCTGCCAGACCTGCTGAGTGATTCCAGCATTTCTTGTTTTTGTTTCAGATTTCCAGCATCCGCAGTATTTTGCTTTTATTGTATAAATGAAACTTGCTTTCGTTATTTATAATCACTAATACAGTTTAAACAAAGGTTATGTTACTTGAAACTGTCATCTGAATATTCCAGGCACTGAATATAGATAAACGTAATTTGAGGATGGCCAAGAAGACAGGAGAATAACGTAACGTAAAAAGTAAATTGAGGGAAACAAACACACAGCCTAAATTTGAGAAGTGAAGACTTTCCTTACATCCAAATGCTAATGTTTGCAGTAAGATTCTTGTGTTAGATGAATAGAGGATACAGAGCAGGGAAGGAAGATGTTATTGGGAGTCTAGGAATGTAGCTCAAACCAGAATTATTCAATACACAGGAGTATAAGATACTGATAAATGTAGAATTTAGGTTCATATCCCTCAGATATAATATTCCTTAGGTTGGTAAAACTGTCTGTCATGCCCCTGAAATCAATTGGTAATACTGTAATAGCAAAACCTATTATTATTACTTGACCCAAAGGTGGCACTGTCACCTCTAAAAGAAATCTAAGACTGAATTGTATTCTCTCTTGTTCCAGAGATGAAGTTATACCCTTTCTCATTCTATTCGAACTAAAGGCATGCCATTAGTATATCTAAACATATTTTAAAAGCAATATTAACTCTGTTTCAAAATAGAACACTGAGGATGGTCAGGCGGAAGGAAGCCGCATCAAAAATGCTGGTGTGAATTGAATTGTATACTGTAGGGATTATAGCAGGTTTCAGGTGCTTAGACCCCCAGGTAGCATAGAATCATAGAAGTTTATTGCACAGAAGGTGGCTATTTGGCCCATCGTGTCTATGCCGGCTGAAAAAGATCCAGCCTGATCCCACTTTCCAGCTCTTGGTCCATAGCCTTGTAGGTTACAGCATTTGGCAAGTGCATATTCAAGTTTTTTTTTAGATGTGATGAGGGTTTGTGCCTTTACCACCCTTTCAGGCAGTGAGTTTGAGACACCCATCACCCTTTGGGTGTAAAGATTTCTCCTCAACTCCCCTCTAAACCTTCTACCAATTATTTTAAATCTATGCCCTCTGGCTATTGGCCTCTCTGCTATCCACTCTATCTATGCCTCTCATAATTTTATACACCTCAATTAAATCTCCCCTCAGCCTCCTCTGTTCCAAAAGAAACAACACCAGCCTATCCAAACTTTCCTCATAGCTAAAATTTTCCAGTACTGGCAACATCCTTGTGTAAATCTCCTCTGTACCCTCTCTAGGGTGATCACATCTTTCCTGTAATGTGGTGACAAGAACAGTATGCAGTACTTTAGCTGTGGCCTAACTAGTGTTTTATACTGTTCTAGCATAACTTCTCTGCTATTATATTCTTTGCCCCGGCTAGTAAAGGGAAGAATCCTACATGCCTTCTTAACCATCTTAACTACCTGATCTGTTACCTTCAGAGATCTGTGGACATGCACTCCAAGGTCCCTCTATCCCTCTACATTTCTCATTTATTCTACCATTTATTGTGCATTCCATTGCCTAGTTTGCTCTCCCTAAATGCATTACTTCACACTTCTCTGGATTGAATTCCATTTGGCACTTTGCTGCCCATCTAACCAGTCCATTGATATCTTCCTGCAGTCAGTAGCTTTCTTCCTCACTATTAACCATACAGCAAATTTTGCTATCATCTGAAAACTTCTTAATCATACCCCCCACATTTAAGTCTAAATCATTGATATATACCACAAAAAGCAAGGCACCTAGTCCTGAGACCTGCGGAACCCAACTGGAAACAGCCTTCCAGTCACAAAAACACCCATCAACTATAATCCTTCCTGTGTCTGAGCTAATTTTGGATCCAACTTGTCACTTTGCCTTGAATCCCATAGGCTCTTACTTTTCTGACCAATCTGCCACATGGGAAGTTGTCAAAAAGCTTTGCTAAAATCTATGTAGACTACATCAAACATGATTCCCTCAACAACCCTCCTTGTTATCTCCTTAGAAAAATTCAATTAAGTTAGTCAGGCACGGTCTTCCCTTAATAAATCCATGCTGACTATCCTTGAATAATCCATGCCTTTTTAAACAATGATATATACTTCACTTAGAATATTTTCTAATAATTTGCCCACCACTGAGGTTAGGCTGACTGGCCTGTAATTACTTGCTCTAGCCCTTCTTCACTTCTGCACCATCTGTCCAACCACGCATTCATCTGCACTATGATGCTATTTCCATACTCACTAGCGCGTGGCACCAGAGATTACTATCTTTGAGGTCCTGGTTATTAATTTATTTCCTAGCTCCCTAAAATCTGTCTTTCTACCTATGTTGTTGGTACCAATATGGACCACGTCCTCTGACTGCTCACCTCCCCCCTCAGAACGCTTTGTAGCCGCTCAGTGACATTCTTGACCCTGGCACCAGGGAGGCAACATACCATAATAATAAAAGTAAAATACTGCAGATGCTGGAAATCTGAAATAAAAACAAGAAATGCTGGAAATACTCAGCAGGTCTGGCAGCATCTGTGCAGAGAGAAGCAGAGTTAACGTTTCAGGTCAGAGACCCTTCTTCAGAACTACAGGCAACATACCATCCTGGAATCACATCTGTGGATGCAGAAACATCTGTTCATTATTCGAACTATTGAATCCCCTAACGCTATTGCTTTTCTGACTTTCCTCCTCCCTCCCTGTACAGCTGAACCAACAATGGTTCTGGTTGCTCTCCCCAGAGGAGCCATCACCTTCACCAGTATTAATAACTGAATGTTGGCTAGAGAGCAAGATGCACTCAGGATTCCTGCACTACCTTGCCTGTCTCACGGTCATGCAATCCTCTCGGCCTGCACACTGTTAAGCTGTGGGGTGACCACCTCCTGAGGATGCACTGCAGTGATGCCAGCAGCTGCTCAAGCTCAGAAATCTGGAGCGCAAGCAGCCTCAGCTGCCTGTACAGTCACTTCCTATACACGTGGTTGTCCAGGACATGAGAAGCATCCTGGAGTTCCCAAATGGTACAGGGTGTACATTCAATGGGACTGAGGTGCCCTGCCATTCCCCTATTTATTAGACTATGATCTATACTTACCAGAAATAAACTTAAGACTTGTCCCTGATGTGCACAAAAAAACAGCTACTCACCAATCAGTCCCTTGCGTTGTGCTGGCATCACTTTAGGTGTTATTTTACCTCTCTCCCTGATGCTCACACTCCCTTATCACTTAGTCTATATTTATTTGTAGATTCTTTTTAGCTTTTAGATTAGTTAACTGTTTAGCTAACGCCAAAACACAAAACTACCCACTAAAAATACTAACCAATAAACTTAATACTAATCTGTAACTTTCCTGCATGAAATAAAAACAGAAAACGCTGGAAATACTCAGAAGGTCAGGCAGCATCTATGAAGAGAGAAACAGAGTTAATGTTTCAGAATTGGAAAATGTTGGCGAGGTAAAATTTTAAACAAATACAGAGGCAGGGAAACGGGGTAGGGGAGGAAAGAACAATAGGAACGGGTATGTGATAGGGTGGAAGAAAGAAAAGATTAAATGACAAAAGGAATGATAGTGCAAGGCAAAAAGGGATGATAATGGGACAATTAAAGAAACAAAGGATGGGTCTAGAGGAGATGTAAATGGCAACGCCAGCATCATTACCAGCACATCTGTCTAAAAAAAATCAGAGTAGTGCTTATGATCTGAAACTGCTGACCTCAACATTGAGTCCAGAGGTTGTAAAGTGCCTAATTGAAAGATAAATTGGGGTTCCTTGAGTTTCTTTTGAGCTTCATTGGAACTCTGTAGGAGGCCAGGACAAAGAGGTCATGGTGGGAGGGGAGAGGCGAATTAAAACGGCAAGCGACTGGAAGGTCATGGATATGTTTGTAGACTGAATGTAGGCATTCAGCAAAGCAATCATTCAATCCATGTTTGGTATCCCTGATGTAGAGGAGAGTAGTCAATACAGCTTACGAATTGAAAGAAGTACAACTTCACCTGGAAGGAGTGTTTGTTGCCTTGGGCAGTGGGAAGGGAGGAGGCGAAAAGGCAGGTGTTTCTGCTTCTATATTTGCATGGGAATGTGCTGTAGGAAGGGGATGGGTGTTGGGGGTGATTGAAGAATGACTAGTGTGTAGCAAAGGGAATGGTCCCTTTGAAATGCTGAACAGGAATGAGAAGGGAAGATGTGTGACAGTGGTATCGCACTGCAGGTAGCGGAAGTGGCAATACATGATCCATTGAAGGTGGCTACTGGTGGGGTGTGAGGTGAGGACAAGAGGAAAACTATCATAGTCCTGAGAGGGAGAGAAAGGGGCAGAAGTGCAGGAAATTGGACTGACACTGTCAAGGACCCTCTCAACCATGGTGGAGAGGTATCTTTGGTTGAGAAAAAAGGAAGACATATTTGAAGCACTGGTGTGGGTGAGTTTAATCTAAAGGTACCATTCCAGAAGAACATATTTCTCACTGTGATTTGAAGCTGTGAGTGTCTGAAAATCATTCCTTTAATTGTGATTGCCAGCACTATCTTCAAAGAAATTGAAAGACATGAGACATCAGAATTTTGCAGTGACCAACATTTCTGTTATAGCAGCCAAATTCAGTGTTCAGAATATATTAATTTATATGCTCATTGCGAGTCACCCCGCAGCTGAACTGTGTGCTCATTGTTCCACTTCGTACAATACAATATTGGATATCATTTACCAAGGAACAAGCGAAGGTTTGTTTATTTCATCCAAAGAAACTGTTCCACTCCAGGATACTGTAAGAAAGGTTGAAAATATTCCCTGATTGTTCAACTGCAACATCAGAAGGTCTAATTCTCGGAAAAGATAAAAGGCTAACAGTTTCCTCCTGTTTTCAGGATTTGCTCATACCTAGTCCCGTTGAGGCAGGAAGCACACAAACTTTGTGTTGGCTCCTCATTTGCCTGATTGCAATGTTCAGCCCATCACGACCTGCGCTGCTGGCTTGCTGAAGGCTCAATAGGGGGCCCAGCAGTGTGCATGGCTAGCATCTGTTCCAGCTAGTCTCCAACTCTTAAAAATAGCCTGCCACTCTTAAAGGGGAGCTGCACTCAGTAGAAGGAAGCTTCTGTTGACTGCCAATACTGCAACTGATTGCAAGTAGAAGCTGAATAAAAGGAGCAGCAGGGGAGAGAGAGGGCTCCCAAATTCATGGGTGCTGCGCTGGAAACCTTAGTAAAGGAGGGAGACGGAGGAGAGAGTACAAGTCTCTGCGGGGGGCCAGGAGGCCCTCAAAGCACATCCTCCTAAGGAAAAGGGAGTAGGTGATGCACAGTCAAATATAGAAGAGAAACTGAGTCAGTCTGGAAGGCAGAGCCAATACAGACCTGTTAAGGCACAACTGAAAAATGCAAGTCTGGATTGCATCTATTTTAATGCAATGAATCTTACTAGTAAGGCAGATGAATTGAGGGCGCTGATTAGCACATGGGATTATGATATTATTGCTATCACAGAGACATGGTTGAGGGAGGGGCAGGACTGGCAGCTCAATATTCCAGGGTATAGAATCTTCAGGCAAGACAGAGGAGTGGGTAAAAGAGGAGGTGACATTGCACTGTTGACCAAGGAGGCAATCACTGCAGTAAGGAGGGATGATATCTTAGAAGGTTCCTCAAATGAGGCCATATGGGTAGAACTTAAAAACAAAAAGGAGGCAATCATTTGGGAGTGTACTACTGGCCTCCAAACAGTCAGTGAGAGATAGAGGAGCAGATATGTAGGCAAATCTCAGAGAGGTGTAAAAATAATAGGGTAATAATAGTAAGGGCTTTCAACTTCACCAATATCAACTCGGATAGTCTTAGTGCAAAAGGCTTAAAGGGGGCGGAATTCTTAAAATGCATACAGGAGAGCTTTTTGAGCCAGTACGTAGAAAGTCCTACAAGAGAAGAAGCAGTACTGGACCTAATCCTAGGGAATGAAGCTGGACAAGTGGTAGAAGTGTCAGTGGAGGAACATTTAGTGGATAGTGACCACAACTTTGTAAGATTTAAGGTAGTTATGGAAAAGGACAAAGATGGACTAGATATAAAGATACTGAATTGGGGGAAGGCTGGTTTTAATATGATAAAACAGGATCTGGCCAAAGTGGACTGGGAGCAGCTACTTGTAGGAAAGTCTACATCAGACCAGTGGGAGTCATTCAAAGAGGAAATAGTGAGAGTTCAGAGCCAACATGTACCCATTAAGGTGAAGGGTAGGACCAACAAGTCCAGGGAACGCTGGATGTCAAGGGATATAGAGGATTGGCTTAGGAAAAAAAAGGAGGCTTATGGCAGATTCAGAGTGCTGAAAACAGCAGAGGCACTAGAGGAGTATAGAAAGTGTAGGGGGGTACTTAAAAATGTAATTAGGAGAGCGAAGAGGGGACATGCAAAAACACTGGCGGGAAAGATGAAGGAAAATCCTAAAGCATTTTATAAGTATATTAAGGGCAAGAGGATAACCAGGGAAAGAGTAGGGCCCATTAGGGACCAAAGTGGCAATCTGTGTGTGGAGCCGGAGGACACAGGTGAGGTTTTAAATGATTACTTTTCATCTGTGTTCACTATGGAGAAGGACAATGTAGGTGTAGAGATCAGGGAGGGTGATTGTGATATACTTGAACATATTAGCATTGAAAGGGAGGAAGTATTAGCTGTTTTAGCGAGCTTAAAAGTGGATAAATCCCCAGGCCCAGATGAGATGTATCCCAAGCTGTTATGTGAGGCAAAGGAGGAGATAGCAGGGGCTCTGACACAAATTTTCAAATCCTCTCTGGCCACAGGAGAGGTACCAGAGGATTGGAGGACAGCGAATGTGGTACCATTATTCAAGAAAGGTAGCAGGGATAAACCAAGAAATTACAGACCAGTGAGTCTAACATCAGTGGTTGGGAAACTATTGGAAAAAATTCTGAGCGACAGGATTAATCTCCACTTGGAGAGGCAGGGATTAATCAGGGATAGTCAGCATGGCTGTGTCAGGGGGAGATCGTTTTTTCGAGGCGGTGACTAGATGTGTAGATGAGGGTAAAGCAGTTGATGTAGTCTACATGGACTGCAGTAAGGCTTTTGATAAGGTCCTGCATGGGAGATTGGTTAAGAAGGTAAGAGTCCATGGGATCCAGGGCAATTTGGCAAATTGGATCCAAAATTGGCTTAGTGGCAGCAAGCAGAGGATGATGGTCGAGGGTTGTTTTTGTGAGTGGAAGCCTGTGACCAGTGGCGTACTGCAGGGATCGGTGCAGGGATCCTTGCTGTTTGTAGTGTACATTAATGATTTGGACATGTATATAGGAGGTATGATCAGAAAATTCACAGATGACACAAAAATTGGTGGTGTCGTAAACATTGAGGAGGAAAGCCTTAGATTACAGGATGATATAGATGGGCTGGTAAGATGGGTGGAGCAGTGACAAATGGAATTTAATCCTGAGAAGTGTGAGGTGATGCATTTTGGGAGGACTGACAAGGCAAGGGAATATACAATGGATGGTAGGACCCCAGAAAGTACAGAGGGTCAGAGGGACCTTGGTGTACCTGTCCATAGATCACTGAAGACAGCAGCACAGGTAGATAAGGTGGTTAGGAAGGCATATGGGATACTTGCCTTTATTAGCTGAGGCATAGAATATAAGAACAGGGAGTGTATGAAGGAGCTGTATAAAACGCTAGTTAGGCCACAGCTGGAGTACTGTGTACAGTTCTGGCCACCACGCTATAGGAAGGATGTGATTGCACTGGAGGGGTGCAGAGGAGATTCACCAGGATGTTGCCTGGGCTGGAGCATTTCAGTTATGAAGAGAGACTGGATAGGCTAGGGTTGTTTTCATTAGAACAGAGAAGGCTGGGGGGGGACCTGATTGAGGTAAACAAAATTATGAGGGGCATAGATAGGTTAGATAGGAAGAAACTTTTTCCCTTAGCAGAGGGGTCAATAACCAAGGGGAATAGATTTAAGGTAAGGGGCAGGAGGTTTAGAGGACATTTGAGGCAAAATCTTTTCACTCAGAGGATGGTTGGAATCTGGAATGCCAGAAGAGGTGGGAGAGGCAGGAACCCTCACAACATTTAAGAAGTATTTAGATGCGTACTTGAATTGCCATAGCATACAAGGCTACAGGCCAAGTGCTGGAAAATGGGATTAGAATAGTTAGGTAATTGATGGCCGGCACAGACACAATGGGCCGAACGGCCTGTTTCTGTGCTGTCTATGACTGTAGGTAACCAGGGAGGTCAGCTTCCGGACTCCGGCCCTGAGGACATGTCAGCAGTGCATCAAAAAGTTCAATGACCTCACGCAGGTGGTCAAAGTCAGTGAATGCATCATCACATGACATCTTATACCCACCGCACCATCAACCTCTCAGCTGCTCAATGCACCACATACCCATCACTGGCCCATCAGCAGTCCCTGGCACTCAGAACTTGAGCTTAACAGTCATATACTTCACCTCACCTTCACACATATTCCAATGATGCCAGCCTCACATCCGCATCTCGCTGCCTCCAGCTATTCAGAATGGCAGGCACATCACCCAAATGCAATGCAATATGATCACTGACATTCTTCTCTCTCTCTTGCAGGGCAAGGTCACAAGCAATTGCAGTGAGTAGAGTACACCCATGGGAGGCCAGGCATGCCTGCATTTCCTGAGCCCTACAGAGGAGGTGGCTCTCCGCATCATGGGGCCGACTGTAATAGAGCTAGTAACCGATGTCGCCAAGATCATTGTGGATGACGATATGCTCCTTTCTTATGCCCCTTCTCAATGCCCACTTCATCCTCATCCTATAAACTGGCTGATGGTGTGAACATGCACCTCTTGCTTTCCAACCCACCCTCCTTCCCTTGCTCCCAACCCTCCCTTTCCAATTTTATCCTTTCAGACACCCAAAAACTGCACCTGCCCAGACACAACAGCCCAAGGAGGAAGAGAAAGAGCGCAACACCAGCTCACTGATGAAGAAGTACCATCACTTGATCTGACACTCACAGCCACCAGCTCAGATACTGGCACCGCACAAACTTTAGAGGGTAGGATAGAGTCAGGATCTGCATGTGGTGAATCAAAGGGCATGACTGGACTGCAGCCAGGCCGGGAGAAAGGATAGTTCTTGTGCCAGCTTGGATGTGCTATTGGATAAGGATGTTATGGCAAGGTTTTGTTGGTGGATTTTATTGAAGGATTTTGGCCAAACGAATGCTGTGATGGGGCATGCCAGATAGATGCGAAGGTGGAAAATAGTTGACCCATCGTTGTGAAAGAATGATCTCCTAAGGGAACTGCAGGCTGGAGCAAAAGGGTCCCAAATGCCAGGTCCCTGCCTTCTCTTCCTCCCTCTGTGTAGAGCTGCCCCTCTCTGCATCCTCTGCTCCATTTGTCTGTCATGTTGCAGACCCAGAGGCACTGCAACTACAGCCCCATACCTGTTGTGAATTTTGTGTGGACCTGTCACCAAATCCTCTGCCCTCCCTGTACGGATGCAGCAACACTCTGTGCCATATCTAGCAAATCACGACAACACCTCTAAAAAAATTCGACAGTGCTTCCACAAGCTTTCCAATAGCAGAAGTAAGTCCCTTTAAATAGCACTTCTTGGGGGGAGGGGTGGCAGTTTTCTCATGCAGCTGAACGCATGTTCAGCTGAGAGTGATTAGCAAAGGCATTCACAGGCCTACATGGTCCAAGTTTCAAAGATGTGCGTCAAATCAGCCAGAAGTCGAGAGCTTCTGGCACACACATGATGCGCACGTGATAGTGCCCTTCCCAGCATGGGGTGCCACACAGGTTACTCAAAAGTGGCTGGAAGTGTGGCACACACCATTGTTCCAACCAGGGTCTGTTACTATCTTCATCTGGTCTTATTCTAACAGGGTTTAATTTTAAACACATTGTGTTTTGAGCTCCCCCTTTGTGAATTCTTGTTCACAGCTTACCAATTATAAGGCAAAGAAATGAGCACAAACAGGCTTTCTTTGGTTTAAAGAAGAAAAGTAAAATTTATTAAACTTATTTAAACTCTAATACGGTTCATGCCTACGGATATAGGACGCGCCCACGCTAGCATGCACACACGATATATACATGCAGATGGGGACAGAAAAGAGAAGAAAAGATAAAGTGGAATAGTTTGAGGCAATATATTGTTTCAGTGCTTCGCTCACGGTATAGTCCTTTTGTAGGTAATTCTTGGGTTTCGTTGGGTCCCAGTATTCCACTTAAACCTTGTTCACGTAGGAAACCTTTCTCTCTTTGAGGGTCGCATGTCTTCACAAGATTCACTCCCCTGAGAGATGAGCAGGCAGACAGGAGAGGAGGTAATTCTTGCTCCCGTTCTGGGAGCACACGGCATTCTGAGTTCAAATCTTTTGTTGGAAGTTCAAATCTCACAGCCAGCTGGTCATGTGATTAAAACTGGTATGACCTCTAGTTATGTGTAGTGGGGAAGCAGCGACTGGGTCCCTTTTGTTCCAACACTGCTAGTACTATGCAAATGTCCTTCCAGTCAAGGGCTTGCAATTTTAAGTTTTAATGTTCATGTGTGCCTCAGTCTTGGTCGGTGGGGGGGCTTGCCTGACCACCATTTTCTAAGTTTGTGGCTTCAGTAGCATTGGCACCAGTGACACTACATGCCCAATTTCACAGCCAAACTAACTCCTCATTGACTGTTTTCAGTTCTCTATATAATATTGTGCTATTTCATATTTTCTCTATATTCTTTTTTGTTTCTATTAACAAATCTTATCATTTAGAATTTAACCCGTGCAAAATATTCTAGAATTGTCATATTTTGTCTGTGTTGATACAGACTGTAATACATGGAGGGGAGTGCGGGATACCCCGGCAGTGGTAGAATAAACTCTAACAACCAGTTTCTTCTCTCTAAGTGCAGTGAGTTTGACCTAACATCACAAACTCAATCTTCCAACAAGCTGATAAACTGAAAACAACATGGATATACCCCAGATCTAAACATTAGCACATTAGTCTACATTTTTATACGACAGAGAGATCTCAAGGACGTGCGCTCTACCCGCTGCCTTAGAGTTGCTGAATGCTGGTCAGACCATCGGCTTGTCAGGAGCATCATGTCCTTGAAAATAACACCTGAAGCACTTTGACATAGAGTCAAACTACAAAGGAAGCTTGACGTAACTATCCTAAAGGACTCGGCCAAGTGTCACACCAATGCAATGCAAACTTATGAACTATAAATGAACTTATGAAGTAAACCCGAAATGGATACCTTTCTTGTAAACAACATGGAGTAAGAGGACAGGTAACCCTTCCTTTCCTGCCAATACACATAAAACTACAAGAACCCTGAGCTAATTTTCATGTCTGGACAAGTCTTGGAGCAGTCAGTGAACAACAAATGACCTTTCTGGACACATCCCTCAGAAGTCATTAAAATACAAATGACCTTTCTGGACACATCCCTGAGAAATTATTAGAAATGCAAAAGATCCTTCTGCGGTAATGACTGTTTCTCTTCAACTGATTGGGTTAACAATACTGTCGCAGACTTTTTGACTCCAAACTCAAATTCCAAAGAATGGGTGTGAAAAACCCTACCTTATCAAGATGAGATGATGATGAATGACACCTGGGCTACATTGTCTAATAATGGCCTCACCATTAGAAACCATTTATGAGGACAATGGTCACATGACAGAAACTAGATTTCTGAAAAGGGCTTTACTAAAGGTATATTCTGGGCAGACAAAGGAGATCTAGCTATGCGATTAAAGAAAAAGGGTCCTGCCTAAGATTACCAGTTTTGAACAACATGTAGGTAGCAACTGGAGTTTTTAAAAATTCTTTCATGGGATGTGGGCGTTGCTGGCAAAGCCAGCATTTGTTGCCCATCCCTAATTGCCCTTGATAACTGAGTGGCTTGCTAGGCCATTTCAGAGAGCAATTAAGAGTTAACCACATTGCTGTGCGTCTGGAGTTGCACGTCGGATAGACCATGTAAGGATGGCAGATTTCCTTCCCTAAAGAATATTGGTGAAACAGCTGGGTTTTATTGACAATCGATGATAGTTTCATAGCACCATTACTGAAACTAGCTTTCAATTTCAGATTTTTTTATTAATTAATTGAATTTAAATTCTACCAGCTGCTGTGATGGGATTTGAACCTGTGTCCCCAGGGAATTAGCCTGGGCCTCTGAAATACTAGTCCAGTGATATTACCACTATGCCACTGTCACCCCGTAGTTGGCCTTGAACTCCCTACCTGAGAAGTTGTACCAGGACTTCACCATTGATCTTTGGCTGGAATATAACAGGAGCAGTCTGCAACAGTGTATCCGCCTTTCTGAACCTCCCAAGTCTTTCTTCAGTGAACATAGGAATGTACGAACTAGGAGCAGGAGTAGGCCAGTCGGTCTGCTACGGCATTTGATAAAATCATGGCTGATGTGAATGTGGCCTCAATTCCACTTTCCTATCCCCCCACATAACAGTTGACTCCCACATCTATCAAGAATCTATCTCACTCAGCCTTGAATATATTCAATGACCCAGACTCTTCTGCTCTCTGAGGAGCAAATTCCACAGTCTACGGGCTCACTGAGAGGAAAATTTTTTCTTCATCTCCATCTTAAAAGGGAGACCCCTTATTTTTAACCTGTGTCCTCTAGTTCTAGTCTTGCCCATAAGTGGAAACATCCTTCCAGCATCTACCCTGTCAAATCCCCTCAGGATCTTGCATGTTTCAATAAGATCACCTCTCATTCTACTAAAATCCAATGGGTATAGGTCCAATCTGTTCAATCTTTCTTCAAAAGATAACCTCTTCATCCCAGGAATCAATCAAGTGAACTTTCTCTGAACTGCTTCTAATTCAATGTTATCTTTTCTTAAGTAAGGAGACTAAATCTGTATACAATATTCCAGATGTGGTCTCAATAAGGCCCTCTACAACTCTAGCAAAACTTCCCTAGTTTTATATTCTATTCCCCTTGCAACAAACAACAACATTCCATTTACCTTTCGAATCACTTGCTGTACCTGCATACTAACTTTTTGTGATTCATGTATGAGGACCCCCAGATTCCTCTGTACCACAGAGTTCTGCAGTCTCTCTCCATTCAAATAACATTCTGCTTTTCTGTTCTTCCTACCAAAGTGGACAAGTTCACATTTTCCCACATTATACTCTATCTGCCAAATTTTTGCCCACTCACTTAATCTATCTATATCACTTTGTAGACTCTTTATGTCCTCTTGACAACTTACCTTCCTAACTATCTTTGTGTTACCTGCAAATTTAGCTATTATACATTTGGTCCCTTCATCCAAGTCATTGATGTATATGGTAAATAGTTAAGGCCCCAGCACTGATCCCAGTGGCACTCCACTAGTCATATTCTGCCAACTGAAAATGACCCATTTATCCCTACTCTCTGCTTCCTGTTAGCTGACCAAACCTCTATCCATGTTAATATGTTATCCCCTACACCATGGGCTCTTATTTTGTATAGCAACCTTTGATGTGGCACCTTATTGAATGCCTTTTGGAAATCCAAGTACACCACATCTACAGGTTCCCTTTTATCCATGTTGCTTGTTATTTCCTTAAAGAACTCTAATAAATGAGTCAAACACGATTTCCCTTTCACAAAACAATGTTGACTCTGCCTGATCGGATAATGATTTTCTAAATATCCTGCTATAGCCTTCTTAATAATTGATTCTAGCATTTTCTCTATGACACATGTTAGGCAAACTGACGTATAGTTTCCTACTTTCTGTCTCCCTCCTTTCTTGAATAGAGATGTTACATTTGCTATTTTCCAATCTGCTGGGACCTTTCCAGAATCTAGGGAATTTTGGAAGATCACAAATAATGTATCTACTATGTCTGCATCCATTCCTTTTAAGACCCTAGGATAAAGTCCATCAGGTCCTGGGGACTTGTCAGCCTTTAGTTCTAATAGTTTTCCCAGTACCTTTTTCCCTGGTGATTTGATTATTTTAAGCTCTTCCCTCCCATTTACCTCTTGTTTTGCAAGTATCTTTTGTTTTTTTTTGTGTCTTTGACCGACACAAAATACCTGATCAATGCTTCCACTATTTCCTTGTTACCCATTATTAACTCCCCAAACTCACTCCCTAGAGGACCAATGCTCATTTGAGTTACTCTTTTCCTTTTTAAATACTTGTAGAAACGCTTATTATCTGTTTTTATATTTCTAGCTAGCTTTCTCTCATTCTAATTTCTCGCTATTGTTATTTTGTTCGTCATTCTTTGCTGGTTTTTAAAATCTGTCCAATCATCTGATCTACCACCAATCTTCGCAGAATTGAATGCTTTTTCTTTCAATTTGATACTATCTTTGACTTCCTTAGTTTAGCCACGTATGGTGCATCATTCTCCTAAAGTATTTCTTTCTCACTGGAATATATCCTTGCTGAGGATGTGACATATCTCCTTAAATGTCTGCTACTGCTTCTCTACTGTCTTATCTTTTAACTGAATTTGCCAGTTCACTTTGGTGAACAAGGGAAAAGATTACAGGCCTGCACCATTTCAAGTCTTCAGCCCAGGGAAAAACAAGTTTAACAGAGGACTCTTTAAAATCATCAGAGCTAACGTATGTTATCTTTATAATCTCTTTTTTTGAGAGTGTGTGTATCTGTATGAGTGTGAAACTGTGGCATAATAAACATTTATATTTCTTTTAAACTTACAAGAAAGCCTGTCAGTTGTCTGTGCTTGACAATTAAAACACTCAATTGTTAAAAAGCACCTTTTAAAAAAACACTGTCTTCAGTCAGTTGAGAGGTGAAAAAGGGAGAACCATCCCTATCATCTTTCACCCGTCTGTAACACAAGCGACAGGAACTGGAACAAAACTTAGCTGTAGAGCTTGCTGGTATCCCAGTGGATAACATAGACATTGAAGAGTCTTGGAAGAAGTTAAGAGATATCACTCATAGCATGGCACCTGACGTCTTTGGGTTCGTCAAATGAAAACACCAAGATTGGTTTGACAAGAACAACCAAGATATATCCAAGCTACTCGATGATGTGCACAATGCCCACAGATCCTACATAGCTGACAAAAAAAAACACCAGCACGAAAAGCAAAACACACTCTGCAGGCCAAACTACGAGAGGTGAAGAACCGATGGTGTGGGAAAAGGCTGCAAGGCTTCAGGAAGCTACCAATAAACATGACCTAAAGACTCTCCATGAAGAGTCTTTGAACTATGGCCCCAAAACCAACGGTACAACACCAGTCCTCTCAGCTGACGGTAATCAGCTCCTGACAAACAGGCATGAGATTCTCTCTTGTCGGGCAGATCATTTTAACAATCTCCTGAACCAAGAATCCACAGTGTGCAAATACACCATTGAATCACTTTCACAGTGTTCTGGATGAGCTTGCCCTCAATCCATCTCAAGCTGATGTCACCAAAGCCATAAAGCAACTGTCTCTGGGTAAGTCTCAGGGAGTCAATGGCATTCCATCTGAAGTATTCAAGTATGAAGAGCTCACATGGTTAGGAAACTCTCTAGCCTCTTATGCTTAACCTGGAACCAGGGCATTGTTCCCAAGATTACAAGGATGCTTCATAACTCACCTGTACAAATGGAAGGGAAGCAAGTTCATCTGTGACAATCATCGGCAGTATTTCACTTCTCTCCACAGCGGGAAAATTTCTTGCAAGGGTTATTCTCAACAGGATTATCACTCACCTTATAGACTCATTGTATCCAGAATCACAGTGTGGCTTTCGTGCTGGACGAGAAATGATAAACATGATCTTTGCAGCCTGTCAAGTTTAAGAAAAATCCTGAAAACAGAACAAGGACCTCTATATGGCATTTGTTGACCTGACCAAGGCCATTGATACAGCAAACTGGGAAGGTCTGTGGAAGGTGCTGTATAAATATGGCTAACCTGAAAGATGATCAAGGTCATCCGCTCATTTCATGACAGCATGATGGCCAGTGTGATGCAGAGTAGTGCTTTATCAGATGCCTTTCCTACCACCAATGGCACTAAGAAAGGCTGCGCAATGGCTCCAGTTCTGTTTGCCATCTACTTTTCGGTCATGCTCTTGTATGCACTCAAAGATCTCGACATAGGAGCACACATTCAGTTCAGGACAGATGGAAACATCTTCAATCTACAAAGGCTCAAGGCTCGCAGAAAGATCAAAGAACAGCTATTAAGTGAACTCTTGTTTGCCAATGACTGTGTTCCCATAGCACGTACTCCGGGACATCCAGCTGCTTGTTGACTGCTTTTCCCAAGCCTCAGAATGCTTTGGCCTTACAATAAGTCTGAAAAAGAGAGATCTTGTGCCAACTTGCCCCTGGCCACAAACTCCAAGACCCCACAGTCACAGTCAACAATATGCCCCTCAACTCCGTTCAGAAGTTCTGCTATTTCCTCTCCAACAACATCATGTTGGGTGATGTAATCACCCATTACCTGGAAAAAGCAAGCTCAGCATTCGGCAAACTCGGCCACAGGCTTTGGAGAGAGCATGGAGCCTGTCTCAAAACAAAGATCAAGGTCTACCTAGCAGTGGTTCTCACATCACTTCTCTATGGCTGTGAGGCATGGACAATCTACCAACGTCGCATAAAGCAACTTGATGCATTCCACCTTCACTGTTTAAGATCTATCTGCAACATCAAGTGGCAGGACAAAATCACTCACACCAAAGTTCTTGCAAGGTGCTGCAAATCTGGTATCAAGAGTCTGCTCATTAGAGTTCAGCTTTGCTGGGTCAGCCATGTGGTTTGCATGGAGGATTCCCACATAACAAAAGCAATATTCTACAACCAGCTGAGCATGGGAACCCGCACCATAGTATGTCCCAAACTCAGATACAAAGACATTCTGAAAGCCAATCTCAGAGCCTGTAAGTTGGACCTAACTACATGGGAAAAACAACCATGGACAGATCCAAATGTCATCTGTCTCTGTCATCTGGGTGGCGCAGTGGTTAGCACCACAGCCTCACAACTCCAGCGACCCGCGTTTAGTTCTGGGTACTCCCTGTGTGGAGTTTGCAAGTTCTCCCTGTGACTGCATGGGTTTCCTCCCACAGCCAAAGACTTGCAGGTTGATAAGTAAATTAGCAATTGTAAATTGCCCCTAGTGTAGGTAGGTGGTAGGAGAATGGTGGGGATGTGGTAGGGATTATGGGATTAATGTAGGATTTGTATAAATGGGTGGTTGTTGGTCACCACAGACTCAGTGGGCCAAAGGGCCTGTTTCAGTGCTGTATCTCTAAAATAAAAAAAATCAAGCAATCTCAACAACACGTTAGGGTTAGGGTTAGGGTTCTCTGAGGAGAACAGAATCAGGTCACTACAGGACATGCAAGTACGCCACAAAGCCAATGCCTTCATCCACCCTTCCAACAGTGATTTCATATGTAATATTTGCAATTGGTTCTGTAAATCAAAATTTGGTTTAACATCACGTAGGAGATGATACCAACCTAGACAGTGAATAAGAAGTCTCCATGCTGAACACTCATCTGTTGAAGTGATGGGAGAATCCATCATCTATGCACCAGTCTTATAACTTAGAATTTAACCCATGCAAAATATACTCGGATTGTCATATTTTGCATCTTCCAGATTGATAGAAGGCATAGTTGGTATCTTAATTCCTCTCCAGTAAACAATTAACCTTGATCAAGGTTAATTATTAGACCTGGGCTGTACTCACTCAGAATGGCAAAGAGTAAAAGATGCAAGTTTCAGCTTATAGCCTGCTTATGAAAAATGTCATTTAGGAGACTTTGGGCCAACATATCACCTGGGTCAGATGATATATATCCTGGAGTTCTGAAATAGACTTAACAGGAAATTGGAGAATCACTATAACCTTGGGGGAATAATTTGCTACTAGCAAGGTCTGGAAGCAAACAAATACAATATTGCATGTATACTTAACAGGGACAATAAAGCTTACCCAGACAACCACAGACTCAGTAACGCACTGGGCTGAATTTTACGAGTGCTCCACAGATTGCAGCGGCACACTCTGATGGCAGCATGCATCCCACGCGGATGAGCCATCCCTGAGCCCCTGCGATATTGCACGGGGGCTCATTTAAATAGAGGGGGCGGAGTGGCCGCCCTCGATGACGTAGGGGGGCATCCGCCGCATCCCCGGCAATGGCATCTGGTGCCACCACGCAGGCACCAGCGCCATTTTTAAAGGGCTTTAAGCCCTTAGATGAAGTATTAATTTTTAAAGGCAAAGTAATTGGAATTTTTATTAGACAGATAATAAAGATATGGAAGCACTTTCCCAACCGCCCCCTCCCCACCCCCTTATGGTCATCTCAATGCCCAATATGATCAACACTTGCCTTTTGCCCGACTCGAACTTACCCCACCCAACCTTCTCACATTTGCCCTTCAACCCTTTCCCACCATCCTCACATCCAATAAAAAGTGATTTCCTGCTACCAGGCGTCAGGGTGGCCGCACCAAGGTTCTCCCGCCGCTGGTAATATGCGGTGGGCCCTTCTCGCTGTCCCGGGTCAAGGCGGGCCTCTCCCCACAGAATTTTACTGCCCCCCCCCCCCGCCGTGACCCACGGTGTCAAGGGCCTGGTAAAATTCAGCCCACTATCAGTAACACAGAATGTCATGGAAACTATTTGAAGGGCTGAGAGAATACCTGTATATAAATAACATAATAAGAGGACCCTACCTGACAAAATTCCTCAAATTCTTTTATATAGCTAAAGCATATGATGTAGTTTATTTGGACTTTTAGCACGTTTTTGGCTTAGCTCCATAGAAAAAATTAGTAATTAAACTAAAAGTTACTTAAAGCTTCGAAAAACTGCTGGATAGATATCTGATTCAGATTGAACTTCATAAGGACAGACACAGATGATCAGATACTCTGGAAAATGATAGCTATGCCATCAGTAGATTTTAACTGGCTAATGTTGGAATAATATTCTGGAGTTTTTATTCCATAACCTCCGGGGATCAGAAAGAAACTTCATGGACTTTTATTTAGGTAATTAAGTAAGATGGCGAGAGTTTGTGACAATGCAAAATGTTTGTGGTCTATTGGAAGGAGGGGGCCTCAATGGCCTAAATGTTTTCTCATTCTGTACTTTATGTTCTTTTATGTTTGTTTTATTCACAGACAGAACTTTGCAGTGTGGCAGTTTACTGCAGCCCATATCACAAACTGTTAACACAGCAAGAACACAGTGAGCCAAATCTGGCTGGTAGGACAATAAATATTTTAGTGTTTATGTTACAAATCTAATGAGCATTAAAAATACTACAAAACTAATAAATATTATATTGTACTTTCCTGGAATATAAAGCATTACACATCCACAATTGCACTTCCAGGGAATATTAGAGCATTAAATATTTAGTGCCCAAACTAAAGTTATTTTAAATACATAATCAGAGATGTCAGCCCTTTATTTTAATTTGTTTTATTTTGTTTTAAATTGCTGCATGTGCAAGATATTGCCCATGTGAAATAGCAATTTCAATATTTGCTTTGGACTGTAAAATTAACCCTTACACCCACAGTCAAAATGTTTGGCATTGTGTTGCAAAACAATGGTAAAATTCTTATCTGTGGGTGTAAGAGTGAATTGTACAGCCCAAAGCAAATATTGAAATTGATATAAATGGACAAAGCATACCAAAAAAATTCTGATGCATCCAACAAATAAGCAAGCGGAACTTGATTTAAATTGAATGTACTGAGCACTTGCTCGTTGGAAAGACAAACAGAACAACCATCATGCGTGTGATAAAATGACTCTGTTCAATGATCTTGATTAAACTACCTTATATATCACACTGCAAAAAATAAATCTCAGATAATCCTAGTATCTATCCTATGTTATGTCTGTCGTTTGATTTTTATCATAATTTGATAAAGATCATTGATTACATTTTTAGCTTATCCTTTCACTGACCTCAGTTTCTCTGAATGCCTGTCTCTCTTTGTCTCCCTCCAGGTAATAATAATCAACAAAAGCATTTATAGTTGTGACTATACAGTACTAAACTGAAAGAATACAGTTGAAAATAATGCTGCAGTCTTTGGAGGCTAAATTTGCCTCTGTTCAATAATTTTAGCAAAAGAATAGCCATAAGAGTGGGAAATGTCAGTAAGAACCACATTTCATAGCAGTCTACTGATTCTTACCTCACCAAAAACAGATCAAAAAATATTAACAACAAGTGAACTGAGAGTGACTGCCCTTGACATCGAGGCAGCATTTAAGCACAGGTAGCATCAAGGAGCACTAGTAAAACTGAAATCAATGGGAATCAGGGGGAAAACTCTCCACTGGTTGGAGTCATACTGAGCACACAGAAAAAGGGCTGTGGTTGTTGGAGGCCAAACGTTTCAGCCCCAGGACATCACTGCAGGAGTTCCTTCGGGTAGTGTCCTAGGTCCAACCATCTTCAGCTGCTTCATCAATGACCTTCCCTCCATCACCAGAAGTGGAGTTGTTTATTGATGATTTTGGTGGCGGACAAAAACAATGGCAGCCTGCCTGGGTGGGCCGCATGGCGCAGAGCCGCCAAGATATTAAGTGCGGCGGCTTATTTAAATCAACCCCGATGATGTGGAAGGGGTGAGCTGTCTGTCCCTGCCAATGGCGTCAGCTGCCTGTGCGCAGGCGCTGATGCCATTTTTAAAGGGCTTTGAACCCGACTGTTCACTTTAAATATTTAAAGGTGTGTTGACTTTAAAAAATTAAATAAATTTATCTTGCCCTCTCCCACTCCCCCAATAAGCATAGAATTAATTACTTGCCCTTTCCCCCCAAAACACTTGCCATGTCCAGCTGACATTCCCCCCACCAAAGTGCATAAACTTTACACTATAACCCTTCCCACCATCCCTTACACCAATAATATGACTTTTACCCTGCTCCCCTCTCCCCACACTGAGAAACTTACCCACACCCCCCTCTCCAACAGCATTCCACCTCAGTTCCCCAAACAGGGATCCGAAGGCGTGGGAATGCCAGCCACCAGCACGAATATCGCTCTGGCACAGACGGCTGGAGTGTAACGGTAATTAATGTGTTTATTTTAATGAATTTAAATATTTATATTTAAATATTTATAGAACGGGGGAATGGGACTTATTGGATTGCCCTACAGAGAGCAGGCATGGACTCGATGGGACAAATGGCCTCCTTCTATGCCGTAATGACTCTATGACTCTATAACCTAACTCAACAGACAGAAAACCCATGGGATCAGGAGGAAGATTGGTTTTACCCCACAACCATTGACGTCAATGGACAGTAAAAGCAGGTGAGGTGTAAAACCAGTGATGCAACCAATCCTGTCAGTTTCCAAAGGGAGGGGTTAGGTTAAAATTGCCCCCAGTGAGTTTAACAATGTCTGAGGAAAGTTTGTATTGGACAGCAAGGCATTTTTTTGTATTGGTTGCCTATATAGGTGAGTTACATGTCTACATGTTTAGTGTCCAGAAAAACAATGATAGCAGTAGCCATTTATTTGCGGCCACTGACGCTATGCCTCTGACACTGTGGTGGAAAAAACACTTTTTGACGACCAGACTAACTTTGCAGCACAGGAGGCACCAGTACCATCTTATTTACTTTAACCATATGAGGGTGGATTGGATTGCAAGGTAAATGCAGAAAAGTTTCCTGGTTTACGTGACAGATTTCTTAGCCCACTCCTTAAAAAGTCTGACGAATGTTACATGTCATTGTGGCAGAGTTAGTTGTATCACTGGATGAGAAATTTCCTTTTCTCCTCACCTCCCCCACACACTCAGAAAATGCTTTCTTATTTTATCTGGATCAGCACTGCCTTCAGAAACACTGATCAATACTTTTATCATAGAAGTAAACTCCATCCCTCACTTCCTCCCTGAACGACCGTGCTCTGGTTACCTCCATGAAACAGTCACAGCAAGAATATGTGATTGAAAAAGCAAAATAAAATAGATAAAATTTATACAGAAGAAAGATGGGAGTAATTATAGTTAAAAATAGAAAACCTGAGATGCAAAGACACTGCAAAATGTGCACAGGAGATTTGAAAATGTTTAACATTTTAAATAGATGATCATTTTAATTTAAACTAATTTATTTATATCTTTTCTGGATTTTTGAGTTATCCTTCCTTTTTAGGTTTTCTTTGCCCTGCACCATACACTTAGCAGCACATGGTGGGCAGGCAACCTGGCATCTGTTAGCAATCAGCCACTGGGAAGATGTGTAATGGTGCAATAAATTGATGTGTCCTTTAGTTCTTTTTCTTCCTCCTTGTAAAGCTAATAACTGCCTGAATTTTGTAGTCAGTGGCAAAGGAACAGAGTTCGCCATTCACCTCGCTGACAGCTGCCCACAAAGATTTTGCCAAATTTTGAGCAGCGACTTGCTGTCACAGGTGTAGAATCTAGTCTGGTGGCCTCTGCAGGGCATCTGTGAGCAAGGCAAGAAACAGTCTTCAACCAATCAAACTGAAGAACCCTCACTGAGATACGCAAGGCGGAATTTTAACTCCCAAAGGGAGGTGGGCTAAGCTGCAGGCAGGGGGTTAAAGAGAAGGAAAGTGGTGGTGGGTCGGGAACCTAACATGATTCTGCCTGCTTCCAGGCAGGTTTGCAGCAGGCAAGTGGGGAACCTACAAGCAGCTATCGGGTAAGTCACTAAAATATTCAAAGAGGAGATTAACTAGGATTTAACCTAGCATTATAGCTTTAACAGTCAGTGCCTGGGCTTTCCAAGCTGTGTAGAGCCTGCCAGGGTCAACAAGATGAATGCTACTTTGGTGAAACTGAAGGCTGGGAAGACTTCAAACAGTGCAGACATGCCTAGGTGAGAGGCTGCTGCTCACAGCAATTCTGCAGTTCTTGCTGCTTGACATGCAGCTTATGCAGCTCTACCTTGTATCTCTGATGAGAAACAAGAGGAGTAGCAACACCAACACCAACAGCACCAGCTGCCTTCTCCTTAGCTGCATGCTGCTTCATAGGACAGAGCAGATGAACACAGAGATCCGGCTCCAAGGAGGCAAGACCTGCAACAGTGGGTCGACAGGCAGAGGATTGGCTCTCTCGACATGTGTGATCGTCAGTGTCTCAAGAGGCTCAGGCTTTCACAGTAGGTCATTGCTGGCATATGCTGCCTCCTGGAACAAGACCTGCTTCCCAGTGGAGCAGGTGGGCATGCATTGCCAGTGGTTATCACTAGAGGGCCCCTGCCCCAGTTCTCTGCCTCTCCCTGAATATCTGCACACCCTGCTCCTGCAAGGAGAGAAGCAGGGTGGTGTGAGTGTGAGAAATGGATTGTATGGAGAGGAGGGAAGGACAATGTTTGTGGAGGGTGACCATGAACCATGGCTGTGATAGGACACAGAGATGAGAGTGAGTGTGCATGTTGGCTGTTCAGATGGGGATGTGAGGAGGTGCCTGGAGAGAAAGGAATGAGTGTAGCTGCAAGGTGTGTTGGTCTGAGGAGTGTTGTGCAGGAGAATGTTGGAAAAGTCACAGTATGGGGTTTGGCACCTGAAAGTATTTTGCCACTTACCTTTTCTGCCCTCCTGAGATCTTTGAACCTCTTGGGGCACTGTCTCCAGGTTGGAGGGACCACATTCACTTCCATCCATGCCTGTTTAATTGGACAGGCTGGTCTCTTCCTCCCGTCCTTCGAAAATATCACCTCATTTCACTCCGTCAGATCCTGTCGGAGAGCCTCCAGGTAAGAGCCCGACACCGGGGGACAGCCTTCCTACGTCTCCTTTCCATTCCTGTCATTGCCGAAGCCACAGGAATCAATGTACAGTTCCAGCCATTCTGATCCCTGCTGGGTCCCTTTAACTAGAAATCCTTTGTTTGACAGGTTTGGCTCATCATCTCATCTGCCTGCTGTGATTGATTGGGAAACCCGGTATTGGGATCCTGATGCCGTGTCTCTAACTCCCCACTGCATGTTGATCTGTTTAGATAAAATTCAGCTCGCTAATTCCAAACCAGGAAGCAAAACCAGGAAGTTTAAATTAGATTTAAATCATGTAAGAAAGCAAAATATAGATTGTGAAAGAAAGATAGGATTAAAAGAGAGAACAATAAACAAGACAGACAGAAAAAGTTAAAAAAAATATTTTACATCTTCAAAAATAAATAAATTCTGAAGGAATGAGCCTCCACATTTGTAAAATTTAATTTTCAGAGTCAGAAAGCAGTAATTATCACTTGTCGCATAGTTTAAAATTCACATACACCTGAATGCACCAGCCCTAAAATTTCCTGACGTGTTTAGTGGGGAACTAGTGGCTATGTATTGCCACATCATACTTAGATTTGGCATTGAAATTAATCAGTGAGGTACTGATATAGAGCAGCCTATGGAGGAGCTTACTCTGGAAGTTGCTGTCTGATTTACTCCACAATAGCAATGAGCATTATTAGCCTCACCGTTATTCTCAACACAAAATCCGGGCCATTGTCTTATGTTAGCTCAGTATTTGCCCCAATGGTAGGCAAAGCAGGAACACTCATGGGTGTGAGGAATCACAGAGAAGAATCCTATTCCTTAACTTCCTTTATAATAAGGTACTAGCAGACCAGTCAAGACTTAGCCCTTTGGAGTGAGACTAACTGATTTTGATGTAAAATTACCATCTTTTTTGATGGAGTTCATTCTACATTACACCACAACTCAATTTTTTAAACAAGTTTACAACCAATCACATTCTTTTGATCAAAGATCTCACTCCTAACATTTTTCTGATGTTGCCAGCTCTGTTTGCTGGTTTAACAGCAATCAGTGCCACTGATCTTTAGGTTAATTTTAAACAGTTTAATCATACAGCATTTACTAATAGAGGCAGCATGTCGGATCCTTAGTGCTAAGTCATTAGCATATTAGTAAAGTGCAATATTAAAGAAAGCAGCAGGATGGATTGAAAATGCCACAGTTCTTTTAAAAACAATCATTTCAAAGGAATCAGTGTCAGAACCTTCTTCTAAATACTATTCATCATAATGTTGCTTATATAACTCATGTGGGAGGGTTGTTGGTGAATACATTTTACTTATTCTATGGTCTCTCAATTTGTATAATATATTCAATACTGTGGGACTGTGACTAATTTGCTGCTCCACTCAATTTTCAGAAATGTTTCAGTTAATTTCCCTCAAGTTGGTAGATTGTAATGATTTGTTGCATTGCCAGTTAGAATTTCTAATTCCATGACTTAATGACATTGTAAATGTGCATCTATTCCTTAACATTGGTGGGACAGAAGAAAACTGAACCAGCAGGTTTGTCTCTTTTCGTAGCAGCCAGTGGCAAGACATCTTGCCTGCACTGATGATAAACTGAAGGTTAAAACCCTGCAAAAGTGGAAACCTTATGCCTGCTTGATAATCTTCCATGTTTAAAATATTCCTAAGTTAAATTTCTCTCACACACACACGCACACAGACACTTAGCTTGTAATTGTTGTTAGGCTTCTGATCAGGAAGGGAGTTGGAGTAATTAGCATCTTCACAGTGTTTAAAATGGTTGGGCTCAGCATCATGATAGTTCTTTGGCAAGCATCAACTCCTTGTGCCTGTTACTCACAGAAGGTAGGATAGTCAACCATTCTTAGGTCGGAAGAACTGTTTGTTTAAGCAGAGCTTTTTTAAAAAAAAAAATTGAAGTAACTGAGGTAGGAAGTGTCTAATCTTCTTTGGTTTTTATCCCTTTTATTTTTGAAACTGTAAGGCTTACAATAAAATATCAAGACAAGACCAATTCATACTGTTGGTGCAGCTGTCAACCCCCTGGCACTTCGAAACGAAGTTCTGCAGCAACAGCAAGGAAAGGAGCAGCAGGGCTCAGGAGATAAATCTATACCTACAGCATCTAAACATAGAACTGGTAAATAATCAAGAGACAGAAAATACTGGAACAGAGAGAGAGAAAGTAATCACTACATCAGTTAAGCATCGACGCCATACAACTCATTAAAAGAGGAAATGCAGGTCCAAAGCGCCTAACCAGAGCCTCAGAAGAGCACCACCCACAGAGTTCTAAAAAAGCAGGAAATTCATGACCCATAATTGCACCACAACATCTAAAGTGAAGGTCAGTGTGAATGTTCACAGGCTTCATAGCGTTTTGTGCGTGATTACTGTGCCAGATGCATTTTCACAGCTAAGATTAACCAGTAGTTTATGTTTCAGATCATTTAAGATACGTACAAATATCCAATGTTTCCTTTGGTAGGCCAACTAGCTATTTGTCCACCAAACTTCATAGCCGAACCAAGATTGTTAATTTCCTAGGTTACATCCTCATAAGTGAATCCACTCTGTTTTTCTCCTTGGCTATTTATACATTTTATTTAAACCAATTTTCACTTGTCAGCTTCTCCTGAAGGTGCTTGTTCCTTCTGGGGTACAAGTTCAGAAGTGCTGATTGCCCTCTGGTATCTCTGCAAGTTAACTTTGGTAGTCTCAATTCAGTTCCAAAAAATCATCCTCAATTGCTGTCAAATTGTTAGATTCAGTCAGATATCCAGTAACAGCAGCTGGTGTAAGGAATGGACATGTCACCTTAGTCAGGACATGCTGCTCTCCCGAGGCTCTGGTTTGGGGCTTTAAACCTGCATTATCTCTTTTAATTAAAAACAGAAGAGTGTCCACTCCTTTTATAATTAAGGCCCCACTAATGAAATTGCAAGAAAATGTAGTTTTGACATATGTGAATTTATTAGTGGATCATAAATTACAGAGAAAGAAAATCTCATTTTTGTTTCTTTAAAAGAAGAAATTACCTCTGTTGTTGAGAGCTTACTTTGCTTCTGGGACACTGTCCCTGACCTTGGATTTAGCGATGGAACTTAGTGGAAAAATATTCTGTTCCACAGTTCAGCCAGTGTACAAAATAAGCAAAAACCTTTTGTTTAAATATTGGATTGAACTTAAATGAGCATAAAATGTGACTTAAATTATAACAGGTGATTTATCATATGTGATCATGAATATTTGACTCCTTTCATTAGAAGTGAGAAATTTATAGAAAATCTGATGTTTGCTTTTTTCTCTTGCCTATTTTCTCTGTATAGTGGCCTAAAGGAAGGCAGGCTTTCAAAATAAAATAAAAGCAATCAGAATGAACAAATTGAGATTGCATAAATAGAAATGTTATTCACCATTGGAATAAGTCTATACCATTAACAAAGGAGCATATTTCAACTTTCAGAATGCTGTGGATATATATAGGTTAGAAACAAACTAAAATTGAAGAAGACATGAAGTCTGTAGTTATTATAAAAATCAGAGAGTATATGAGAAAATAAGGAAAGAGCTTAAGAAAAGGATAAGGAAATCATGGAGGAAGTATGAGGAAATAAATCTCAAAAAATATTTAAAAGAACAATAACGTCATCAGTAAAAACAGAATAGTTAAATGTGAGGCAGAACTCCTGGTAGGAGAGTGGTGTTGCAGTATCCTGGTCAATATTTATTCCTCAGCCATCATCACACAACAAAAAGATTAGCTGGTCATTATCATATAACTGTTCGTCAGAGCTTGCTGTACGCAAATTAGCTGCTACATTTCCGATATTACAACAGTGACGACACTTCAGAAAGTATTTAACTGGCGATGAAACACTTTGGAATGTTCTGAGGTTGTGAAAGGCACAATATAAAAGCAAGTCTTTCTTCCATTTTTTTAGAAGGCAGGAATATTTAATAAATACCTCACTTCAAAGTTTACAAAAGAGGATACGGCGGAGGATGTAAATCCTAAATTGGATGACAGCAAAGAGAGAGCTATAATAGATTAAAAAGATAATAGCGGAGGAATTAGTTAAAGTAAAGGAGGACAAAGGATACATTCGATGATCTTGAGGGAAATAGGACACAAAATAGTGGATGCCCTGGAAATTAATTTTCAGAACTCTATTGAGAATAGATCTGCATCAGAGGACTGGAGAAGGCCAATGTAATAGATGTTTTAGAAAAAGGAGACAGAGCTAATCAAAGTAATCATATAGCAGTTTAACAATTGTGGCAGGGATGATTTTGGAATCTTTAATTAAAGATTCTGCTGGTGATCACCTTCGCTAAACTGAAGCCTTCTGTGTGAGTGCATGGAGCAGTGTTAAATTTGTGTATTAGCCCATGTGGACGGCCTATTGGGAATAAAGGTGCCCCTGAACACGATAAAAGCCACGACCCGGCCCCAGTTGACTCCATCGCGGAACAGCTCCTCGGCCACAGCTTCAAAGCGCCCATGGGCGGTGTCCGGCTCGAAGCGCATCTGCAGCGCAATGTCGGCGAATTCCTGCTGGCACTGGTGCTCGAAGCTGTCACCCACCTCCCGGAGTACGCAGTGAGCTTTCTCGGCGGTGATGGTGGGAGCTGATGAAATGTTTTATTACCTGCACCCCCTTCCTCCATCCCTCCATCCCCCACTTCCCCTTCCCAGCTCCCCCCTCACGCCCCCCTCCCAGCTAACCCCCCTGCAACCCCTTCCCACCACCCCCTCGCACCCTCTTCCCAGCTCCCCCTCGCACCATCTTCCCCTCGCACCCCCTTCCCCTGCATCCCTCCCCTACTCCCCTGCAGCCCCTTCCCAGTTCCCCCTCACACCCCCTTCCCTCCATCCCTTCCCACCGCACCCCTCCCCCTCGCACTCCCTCCCCCCCCGCACCCCCTTCCCCCCACCGGCATCCACCTATCCCTGAGCAGGGGCCCTAACAACCCCAGTTGCTTGTGGGCGTCTCGGGAGAGACCAAGCCTAAGGGAGTAAACCCGAACAGAAAATCCGGAGTGGCACCCCGAAGGTGATCATGTGTCACCTTTGGCATGTTTCCAGCAGTTCCTGCAGCCAAACATCATGCTCTGTACTTCTTTGGACCCCACCAGGAAGGCTGAGAGGGGGGTTTTGACGCTTGGGCAATTCACAACCTCCATACATCCGCCCAGGCACACGCCATAGAGAGGTCACTCCATGGTCACCTCACAGCGACCAAAACAACACGGAAGGCAGCAATTACAGGTTATACGTCCAGCTCAATTGGCGTAGAGATTGGGCGCCACGGGTTGTCTTTGTCGGTGGGCGAGAGCATCGCATCTCACTGGACAGCTACCGCCCGCCTCAAACCGGGCAGCCCCCGGTCAGTAAGGTTCTGTCCCGCCACAGTTCACCTGCTTTAATGGGTGCTTGGAGCTCAGGGTCATTGCCCGAAAAGTGGACTGTAACACCGCACCAAACAGCATGACAAAAAAAGGAAAGAAGGTACCAGCCCTTCATTTTGCAAGCTGGAATGTCAGAACTATGTGTCCTGGCCTGTCAGAAGACCTTACACAAATCAATGATTCACGGAAGACCGCCATCATTAACAACGAGCTCAGTAGACTCAATGTGGACATTGCAGCACTTCAGGAGACACGCCTCCCTGCGAGCGGACCTCTAAGAGAGCAAGACTACACCTTCTTCTGGCAGGGTAGGGATCCTGAAGAACCAAGACATCAGAAACTCTTTGCTCGGCATGATAGAGCCACCTTCAAATGGCACGGAACGCATACTGTCCATCCGACTGCTCACCGCCTCTAGTCCAGTACACCTACTCAGCATCTATGCTCCAACACTCTGCTCCCCACCTGAAGCCAAAGACCAGTTCTACGAGGAACTCCATAATATCATTAGTAGCATCCCCAATACCGAACATCTGTTCCTGCTGGGGGACTTTAATGCCAGGGTTGGAGCCGACCATGACTCATGACCCTCCTGCCTTGGGCGCTATGGCATTGGAAGGATGAATGAGAATGGACAGAGACTGCTGGAGTTGTGTACCTATCATAACCTCTGCATCACCAACTCGTTCTTTCACACTAAACCCTGTCACCAGGTTTCTTGGAGGCACCCAAGATCACGTCGTTGGCACCAGCTGGACCTCATTGTCACAAGGCGAGCCGCTTCAAACAGCGTTCAAATAACACGCAGCTTCCACAGTACGGACTGCGACACCGACCACTCCCTGGTGCGCAGCAAGGTTAGACTCAAACCAAAGGAGCTGCATCACTCCAAGCAGAAGGGCTGCCCGCGCATCAACACTAGCAGAATTTCTTATCCACAGCTGTTACATAAGTTTCTAAATTCACTTGAAAAAGCCCTTTAAAACATTCCTACAGGGGATGCAGAGACCAAGTGGGCCCACATCAGAGACACCATCTATGACTCAGCTATGACCACCTATGGAAATCGCGTGAAGCGGAATGCAGACTGGTTTCAATCTCACTTTGAAGAGCTGGAACCTGTCATAGCCGCTAAGCGCATTGCACTGTTGAACTACAAGAAAGCCCCCAGCTTGTTAACATCCGTAGCACTTAAAGCAGCCAGAAGCGCTGCACAAAGAACAGCCAGGCGCTGCGCAAATGACTACTGGCAACACCGATGTAGTCATATTCAGCTGGCCTCCGACACTGGAAACATCAGAGGAATGTATGATGGCATTAAGAGAGCTTTTGGGCCAACCATCAAGAAGATCGCCCCCCCCTCAAATCCAAATCAGGGGACACAATCACTGACCAACGCAAGCAAATGGACCGCTGGGTGAAGCACTACCTCGAACTGTACTGCAGGGAAAATGTTGTCACTGAGACCGCCCTCAATGCAGCCCAGTCTCTGCCAGTCATGGATGAGTTGGACGTACAGACAACAAAATCGGAACTCAGTGATGCTATTGATTCGCTAGCCAGCGGACACGCCCCTGGGAAGGATGGCATTACCCCTGAAATAATCAAAAGTGCCAAGCCTGCTATACTCTCAGCACTCCACGAACTGCTCTGCCTGTGCTGGGATGAGGGAGCAGTACCTCAGGACATGCACGATGCCAATATCATCACCCTCTATAAAAACAAGGGTGGCCACGGTGACTGCAACAACTACCGTGGAATCTCCCTGCTCAGCATAGTGGGGAAAGTCTTCACTCGAGTTGCTTTAAACAGGCTCCATAAGCTGGCTGAGCGTGTCTACCCTGAAGCACAGTGTGGCTTTTGAGCAGAGAGATCCACCATTGACTTGCTGTTCTCCCTTCGCCAGCTACAGGAGAAATACCGCGAACAACAGATGTCCCTCTACGTTGCTTTCATTGATCTTACCAAAGCCTTTGACCTCGTCAGCAGACGTGGTCTCTTCAGACTACTACAAAAGATCAGATGTCCACCAAAGCTAAGTATCATCACCCATTCCATGACAATATGAAAGGCACAATTCATCAGACCCCTTTCCTATCCAGAGTGGTGTGAAACAGGGCTGTGTTCTCGCACCCACACTGTTTGGGGTCTTCTTCTCCCTGCTGCTTTCACATGCGTTCAACTCTTCAGAAGAAGGAATTTTCCTCCACACAAGATCAGGTGGCAGGTTGTTCAACCTTGCCCGTCTAAGAGCGAAGATCAAAGTACGGAATGTCCTCATCAGGGAACTCCTCTTTGCTGACGATGCTGCATTAACATCCCACACAGAAGAGTGACTGCAGAGACTCATCAACAGGATTGTGGCTGCCTGCAACGAATTTGGCCTAACCATCAGCCTCAAGAAAACGAACATCATGGGAAAGGACGTCAGAAATGCTCCATCCATCAATATCGGTGACCACACTCTGGAAGTCGTTCAAGAGTTCACCTACCTAGGCTCAACTATCACCAGTAACCTGTCTCTCAATGCAGAAATCAACAAGCACATGAGAAAGGCTTCCACTGCTATGTCCAGACTGGCAAAGAGAGTGTGGGAAAATGGCGCTCTGATACGGAACACAAAAGTCCGAGTGTATCAAGCCTGTGTCCTCAGTACCTTGCTCTACGGCAGCGAGGCCTGGACAACGTATGTCAGCCAAGAGTGACAATTCATTCCAACTTCGTTGCCTCCGGAGAATCCTTGGCATCAGGTGGCAGGACCGTATCTCCAACACAGAAGTCCTCGAGGCGGCCAACATCCCCAGCGTATACACCCTACTGAGTCAGCGGCGTTTGAAACGGCTTGGCCATGTGAGCTGCATGGAAAATGGCAGGATCCCCAAGGACACATTGTACAGTGAGTTCGTCACTGGTATCAGACCCACCGGCCGTCCATGTCTCCGCTTTAAAGACGTCTGCAAACATGACATGAAGTCCTGTGACATTGATCACAAGTCGTGGGAGTCAGTTGCCAGTGATCGCCAGAGCTGGCGGGCAGCCATAAAGGTGGGGCTAAAGTGTGGCGAGTTGAAGAGACTTAGCAGTTGGCAAGAAAAAAGACAGAAGCGCAAGGGGAGAGCCAACTGTGTAACAGCCCCGACAACCAATTTTATCTGCAGCATCTGTGGAAGAATCTGTCACTCTAGAATTGGCCTTTATAGCCACTCCAGGCGCTGCTTCACAAACCACTGACCACCTCCAGGCGCTTACCCATTGCCTCTCAAGACAAGGAGGCCAAAGAAGAAGAAGAATTAAAGATATATTGCTTAATATCTTGATAAAGAGAAAGTAATTAGAAGCAGTCAACATCGATCTTAGAAAGGAGGATAATGCTTGACTAATCATGGGGAAACGGTGGTGTATTCGTAATGTCACTGAACTAGTAATCCAAAATGCCCAGGTCAATTCTCTGAGGAGACGGGTTCAAATCCCACCACTGCAGCTGGTGGAATTTAAATTCAATTCATTCATAATCTGGAATTGAAAGCTAGTCTCAGTAAAAGCGCCATGAAACTATCATCGATTGTTGTATAAACCCATCTGGTTTACTAATGCCCGTTAGGGAAAGAAATCTGCCATCCTTGTCTGGTCTGGCCTACATGTGACTCCAGACCCATAGCAATGTGGCTGACTCTTAACTGCCCTCATAAATAGCCTAGCAAGCCACTCAATTGTCAAGGGCAATTAGGGATGGGCAACAAATACTGGCCTTGCTAGTGACGCTCACATCCCATGAAAGAATAAAAAAAATCTGGTCGAATTCTTTGACAAAGTGACAGATTTGGAAAATGGGAAAAATGCAATAGCCGTGGTGTGGACTTTCATTCAGGATACTTTGTCAGGATACTACTGAAGAACCTACTGGAGAAGGTTAAAGGGTACAGAATTACAGACAGAGTAGCAAATTGAATCAACAACTGGTTAGAAGGGATGTCACTCTCACGAGAGGTGCAGCGATGAAAATTCTTTTCTTTCTTCTTTTGGGCCTCCTTATCTCGAGAGACAATGGATACGCGCCTGGAGGTGGTCAGTGGTTTGTGAAGCAGCGCCTGGAGTGGCTATAAAGGCCAATTCTGGAGTGACAGGCTCTTCCACAGGTGCTGCAGAGAAATTTGTTTGTTGGGGCTGTTGCACAGTTGGCTCTCCCCTTGCGCCTCTGTCTTTTTTCCTGCCAACTACTAAGTCTCTTCGACTCGCCACAATTTAGCCCTGTCTTTATGGCTGCCCGCCAGCTCTGGCGAATGCTGGCAACTGACTCCCACGACTTGTGATCAATGTCACACGATTTCATGTCGCGTTTGCAGACGTCTTTATAACGGAGACATGGACGGCCGGTGGGTCTGATACCAGTGGCGAGCTCGCTGTACAATGTGTCTTTGGGGATCCTGCCATCTTCCATGCGGCTCACATGGCCAAGCCATCTCAAGCGCCGCTGACTCAGTAGTGTGTATAAGCTGGGGATGTTGGCCGCTTCAAGGACTTCTGTGTTGGAGATATAGTCCTGCCACCTGATGCCAAGCGATGAAAATACAGAAAACAAATTGAAGAGTTATAAAAATTGGAACAATTATAAAGAGACTTGTACATGTGCTGTCAACAAAATGGGAGACAAGACACATGACCCTCAGCATCTCTTGCACTTAAATCCACATCCGTGTCTACTAAGACTGAAACCACTGCCGCCACCTCCCCCCCCCCCCGCCCCCCCCCCCCACCGTCAGCATGGAAGTGTGACAGATAATCACAGCTGGATGTGAGCTATACTCAAAAACAATGAAGCAAGACCTTTCTCAGATTTCTTTTCTCTGAATAAACTCCTGTACAATGGAGTGTGAATCACCCTCATCTCCTCAGAATGAGGCCTTCATCAAGGTCATTATACAGCCCAGCTAAGACTGAAACCTGAAGTCACAAGGGCGAAGCCAACCCTTGTAAATTTCACCTTAAAAGGTAATTGACTTGAGGAAGAAAGGGGGAGTCTTTTCAGGACAGAACTAGAGGTAACAACATCGCTCTGGTCTGTCACAGTACAACAGAAAAGCGATCTTGAATTACTCCAGCCAGAATTAAGAGAGAGATAGAGAGGGAGATCGGTTCCAGCCAATACAGTTGAACCCTGCTGAGACAAGTTGGAAGCTAGCTACAACAGAGTCAAGAAAGTGCTTTTGTAAAAAGGACTTTTCTACTGGTGAGATTTTACCTAAGACATCAGCACTGTCTTCAACTCAAAGTGAACTGCCAGGAGACTGCTTCAGCCCAATGATTACCAAACAACCAGCAAGCAGGCCTACAACTTTAAAATTCACCTCCCAAAGGGATCCCACAGGTTATTCCTGAAACATGAGACTTCTACAACCTGAAGTCTGAACACCTCTTACCTTGTACTTTTCTATTTATCTTCTCTTGAGAATGCGTGTGAGAGTGAATGTGTGCGTGAGTGGTGTTGTGATCATTTCGGGATTTGTTTAAAATAAATGGTTCTTTTTTTCTATGAGAAAACTTGTAATTTTTCTGTTTATTTGACCCTAAAGCCACTCAGGGACTAATGCATCAGTTTAACAAAACGTAATTGCTGTCAGTTTGGAGGTGAGCAACTTACTACCTGTCCATATCAGGGAGGAAACAGTGAGTAGGAGCTAAGGCAGTTTCTCAGAGTGGTTGGAAGTGGGTAACAATGTCCCACAGTGTTCTGTTATGGGACTACTATACTGTGCACATCAATAATTTGGATATAGGGATAGAAGGAGTGATGTGTGAATTTTCCAATAATTCTGAGGACCAAAGAAAGCTGCAAAGGGATATTAATAAAATGATGGAATGGGAAAAATAACAGATGATATTCAATGTCAGTAAATGTGAGGTATAACATGAAAATGAAATAATTAATAGTAATAATTAGTAATAAGTAGAAATAGTTATACTTTGAAGATGGCAAAGCAGACAGATTTGAAGGTTCAGGTTCACAAGAAATTAAAAGCAGCACCTCAAGTGGACAGGGTCATAAAAATAACTAATGGAATATTATCTTTTATGGCAAAAGGTATGGGAAAACCTCAGAAAACAGGCACGGGGTTTGTGTTAGGCGATTAACCCATGCCTGTTGCTTTCAGTGCAGGCAGCATGCAAACGTTGTACTGCCTGCTCATTTAAATGATGGTAGCATGCAGCCCAGTGCCAAATGCACTGCTGTGTGACTGCACACCTCAGCAGGGTGCCCAAATTCATACGCGGCTAGCACCACTTAAAGACAGCCTACAACTTTTAAAGGGTAGGTGCATTCTGGCTGCAGCAGGTGCTGTAAGTTGTTGGGGAGGAGAGTTTTACCTACAAGAAGAGTGAATAATGGCATGACAGGGCTGAGAATATGCTCCAAGATTCATCAGACACTTAATGAAGTCCTTGGTAGAGGAGGTGGACAGCAGGAGAGATGTCCCTATCTACAGGGGGGCCAGGAGGCTCTAAAAACAGAGATTGCAAAGGCAGTGGGACCAAATTGTCGTCATAGTCAATGCAACCAGTCTGGCCCCGAGGACCAGTAAAGGTCAGTAAATGCATCTTCAGATGCCATATCCTACCAACTGAACCATTAGTCTAAGATAATAACAAGAAATGCTGGATATTCTCAGCAGGTCTGGCAGCATCTGTGGAGAGAGAAGCAGAGTTAACGTTTGAGTTCTGATGAAAGGTCACTGACCTGAAACATTAACTCTGCTTCTCTCTCCACAGATGCAGTATTTTATTTTAATTACATTAGTCTAAGAGACTGCTCAATTCAGCACACCCCCATCACTCACTGACAAACATGAGTCAATCATGACTCATACCCAACATTTACAGCTTCACTTCACCTTCACACACTTAGTACTTCTACAAGCCTAACACCCACATCTCACAGCTTGCGCACACTTGTTAGCCACATCACCCAAACAGATTGCATTACACTCATTCTTGCATATCAAATTGGCACATAACTGGAAGCAGGGACACCGAACTGGTGACGGACGGGCTGTGTGCCATTATCCCCATGGGAGAGACAGTGTTGGCCATTATTAGAGCAGCCATGACTGGGTCCATGGTCAGCGACGGGGCTGAAATTATCAAAGATGAAGGTATGCTCATACCTATTCCTCCTTCTTACATCTTACTGCCCCCTCATCCCACAATCTTTTCGAATTTACAACCTTCAGATAGTGTAAGCATGCACCTCTTGCTTTACATTCTTCCCCTCACCATAGAAACATAGAAAATAGGAGCAGGAGTAGGGCATTCGGCCCTTCGAGCCTGCTCCACCATTCATTATGATCATGGCTGATCATCCAACTCAGTAACCTGTTCCCGCTTTCGCCCCATACTCTTGGATCCCTTTAGACCCAAGAGCTATCTCTAATTCCTTCTTGAAAACATACAATGTTTTGGCCTCAACTGCTTTCTATGGTAGTGAATTCCACAGGCTCACCACTCTCTGGGTGAAGAAATTTCTCCTCATCTCAGTCCTGAAAGGTTTACCCCGTATCCTTAGACTATGACCCCTGGTTCTGGACTCTCCCACCATCGGGAACATCTTTCCTGCATCTACCCTGTCAAGTCCTGTTAGAATTTTATAGACTTCTGTGAGATCCCCCCTCACTCTTCTGAACTCCAGCGAATATAATGCTCACCGACTCAATCTCTCCTCATACGTCAGTCCCGCCATCCCAGGAATCAGTCTGGCAAACCTTCGCTGCACTCCCTCTATAGCAAGAACATCCTTCCTCAGGTAAGGAGACCAAAACTGCACACAATATTCCAGGTGTGGCCTCACCAAGGCTCTGTATAATTGTAGCAAGACATCCCTGCTTCTGTACTCGAATCCTCTCGCTATGAAGGCCAACATACCATTTGCCTTTTTTACCACCTGTTGCACCTGCATGCTTACCTTCAGGGACTGGTGTACGAGAACACCCAGGTCGTGCTGCATATTCCCCTCTCTCAGTTTATAGCTGTTATAATCTGCCTTCCTGTTTTTGCTACCAAAGTGGATAGATAACCTCGCATTTATCCACATTATACTGCATCTGCCATGCATTAGCCCATTCACTCAACTTGTCCAAATCACCCTGAAACCTCTCTGCATCCTCCTCACAACTCACCCTCCCACCCAGTTTTGTGTCATCTGCAAATTTGGAGATATTACATTTAGTTCCCTCATCTAAATCATTAATGTATATTGTGAATAGCTGGGGTCCTAGCACCGATCCCTGCGGTACCCTACTAGTCATTGCCTGCCATTCGGAAAAAGACCCAATTTTCCCTACTCTTCGTTTTCTGTCCGCCAAACAATTTTCTATCCATCGCAATACACTACGCCCAATCCCATGCACTTTAATTTTACATGCTAATCTCTTATGAGGGACTTTGTCGAAAGCCTTCTGAAAGTCCAAATAAACCACATCCACTGGCTCCCCCTCATCAACTCTACTAGTTACATCCTCGAAGAATTGTAGTAGATTTGTCAAGCATGATTTCCCTTTCGTAAATCCATGCTGACTCTACCCGATTCTACCACTGTTCTCTAAGTGCTCTGCTATAAAATCTTAAATAATGGACTCTAGAATTTTCCCCACAACCGATGTAAGACTGACTGGTCAATAATTCCCTGTTTTCTCTCTACCTCCCTTTTTAAATAGTGGGGTTACATTAGCTACCCTCCAATCTGTAGGAACTGTTCCAGAGTCTATAGAATCTTGGAAGATGACCACCAATGCATCCACTATTTCTAGGGCCACTTCCTTAACTACTCTGGGATGCATACCATCAGGCCCTGGGGATTTATCGGCCTTCAATCCCAACAATTTCCCCAACACCATTTCTCTACTAATACTGATTTCCTTCAGTTCCTCTCTCTCACTAAGCCCTGTGTTCCCCAACATTTCTGGTATGATATTTGTGTCCTCATTTGTGAAGACAGAACCAAAGTATGCATTTAGTTGGTCAGCCATTTCTTTGTTCCCCATAATAAATTCCCCTGTTTTTGACTGTAAGAGACCTACATTTGTCTTCACCAATCTTTTTCTCTTCACATACCTAAAGAAACTTTTACAGTCAGTTTTTATGTTCCCCGCAAGCTTGCTCTCATACTCTATTTTCCCCTTCTTAGTCAATCCCTTGGTTCTCCTTTGCTGAATTCTAAACTGCTCCCAATCCTCAGGTCTGTTGTTTTTAACTGGTAAATTTATATGCCTCTTCCTTGGATCTCATGCTATCTCTAATTTCCCTTGTAAGCCATGGTTTGGCTCCCTTTCCTGTTTTACTTTTGCGCCAGACAGGGATAAACTATTGTTGCAGTTCATCCATGCGCTCTTTAAATGTTTGCCATTGCCTATCACCGTCATCCCTTTAAGTAACATTTCCCAATCCGTCATAGCCAACTCTCACCTCATTCCTTCGTAGTTTCCTTTACTAAGATTCAGGACCCTAGTCTCAGAATCAACTACGTCACTCCCCATCTTGATGAAGAATTCTATCATATTATGGTCGCTCGACCCCAAGGGGGCTCGCACCACTAGATTGTCAATTATTCCTCTCTCATTACACAATACCCAGTCTAGGATGGCCTGTTCTCTAGTTGGTTCTTCAACATATTGGTCCAGAAAACCATCCCGTATACACTCCAAGAATTCCTCCCCTATGGTATTGTGACTAATTTGATTTGCCCAATCTATATGCAGATGAAAGTCACCCATAATTACAGATGTTCCTTTATCGCATGCATCTCTAATTTCCTGTTTAATGCCATTCCCAACATAACCACTATAGTTTGGGGGTTTTTGCCCCTTAGTGTTTCTCAGCTCTACCCATACAGATTCCACATCGTCAGAGCTAATATCTTTCCTCACTATTGCATTAATTTCCTCTTTAACCAGCAATGCCTTTTGCTTTTTGCCTGTCCTTCCTAAATACTGAATACCCCTGGATGTTCATTTCCTATCCCTGGTCACCTTGCAGCCATATCTCCGTAATCCTGACTATATCATACCCGTTTACATCTATTTGCGCGATTAATTCATCTTTAATTCTTTATTGCGAATGCTCCGCGTGTTAAGGCACAAAGCCTTAAGGCTTGTCTTTTTAACATAACTTGTCCCCTTCCCACTATTTTTCACTGTGGCCCTGTTTGATTCTGGCCCTTGATTTCTCTGCCTAACACTTTTCTTATTCCCCTTACTGTCTTTTGTTCTTGTCTTTGATCCCCCCTCCTCTGACTCCTTGCAAAGGTTCCCATCTCCCTGCCATTTTAGTTTAAACCCTCCCCAACCACTCTCGCAAATACTCCCCCTCGGACATCAGTCCCGGTCCTGCCCAGGTGTAACCCGTCCAGTCTGTACTGGTTCCACCTCCCCCAGAAACAGTCCCAATGTCCCAGGAATCTAAAACCCACCCCCTCACACCATCTCTTCAGCCACGTATTCATCCAATCTATCCTGCTATTTCCACTCTGACTAGCATGTGGCACTTGTAGTAATCCTGAGATCACTACCTTCGAGGTCCTACTTTTCAACTTACCTCCTAGCTCCCTATATTCTGCTGTTAGGACCTCATCCTTTTTTTTACCTATGTCGTTTGTAACAATGTGTACCACGACCATTGGCTGTTCACCCTCCCCCTTCAGAATGTCCTGTAACCACTCTGAGACATCCTTGACCCTAGCACCAGGGAGGCAACATACCATCCTGGAGTCTCTTTTGAGGCCACAGAAATGCCTATCTATTCCCCTTACAATTGAATCCCCTATAACTATTGCATTCCCACACTTTTTACTCCTCCCCTGTCCAGCAGAGCCAACCATGGTGCAACAAATTGGGCTGTTGCTGCTTTTCCCTGAGAGGCCATTCCCCCCAATAGTATCCAAAGGCAGGGGAATAGCCAAAGGAGATTCCTGAACTGCCTGCCTATTCCTCTTGCTCTGCCTGGTGGTCACCCATTCCCCTCCTGCCTGTGGGGTCTGAGCCAGCGGTGTGACCACCTCTCTATACGTGCTATCCACGATACTCTCCGCCTTGTGGATGCTCCATAGTGTTCCCAGCTGCTGCTCCAGATCCGAAACCCGGGTTTCCAGGAGCTGCAGCTGGATACATTTCCTGCATACGTGCTGGTCCCGGGCACTGGAAATATTCCCGGCTTCCGACATGGGGCGCGAGGAGAACACCAAGGTTTTGAGTTCTCCTGCCATGACTTAACCCTTTAAATTAAATTAAAACTTCTGGAAGATCTTAATGTCCAATAATATCAGTTACTCTAGGGGCCTTCTTCCTAGGTCCTTGTTACTACAGAACTCCCTAAAATAAAACACTACTTACTACATTTAAAATAAACTTTAAACTTTTCTTACCGGAGATACCACAATCCTACCATTGGGGGGAATTTTCCCTTGCCACTGGAGGCAGGTTTGGAGGCACTGGGGGACAGAGTGGGGGTGGGGGTGGGGGGGGGGGGGGGGGTGGGGTGGCGCGTGCTAGGAAAATGATAAGAAATGTCATTGGGCTTCCTTCTGTCTTTCCCAGGGGCAGGTTAGGAGAGAAGTTGGGAACTCCTGTGGCTGAAGTGAGAATGCAATTAAAGTTGTTAAGCCAGAAATTAAGAGGAATTTTATGCACTGATTCCTCCTTTCCAAACAGGGGATCAATCCCAAGCTCAGCCCAGCAGGTTGGAAAACGTGGCAGCAAAGTGTGAGGGACTTCCCAGTGTAACGGACAAGCTGAGAAGGCTTTGATCAGTTACACTGAAGACCTGCAGACATGGCCAGGTGCTTTGCAAAGCACTTCATCTGCCACACAGTGCTATCATTTCATGACCGTTGATTGCCAGCTTCTTAGAATGCACTTCACCTAACCAGCACCTTATCCACCTTCAGCTGCACTTCCCTCCTGCCAGCCTTCAGAATGACACAGGAGCAGTTTATGCAGTTCCACCATCCACTACAGAAGGGCAGGGGGCTTCCCATTGCAACAACGTGCCTCAGGAAGCTCAGGCTCTCACGGCAGGTCGCAGCTGACATCTGCACCCTTGTGGTGCTAGACTGCCTTCCCAGTGGACCAGGTGGGCTTGCATTACCAGTGGCCAAGTTGCCTATCACTGGAGGCCCACCCACACCTGCCTCCCCTAACCATGCGTCTCTGCCAAGTTGTATGTTCTCTTCTCCTGTAAGGAGAAAAAACAGAGAGGTGCGAGTGGTCATAATGACTAGTGTGCAGAGGAGTGAAGGCAACCATTTGTGAAGGGTGACTGTGAAGCATGGTCACAAGGGGGCAATAGGCTGTTGGTGAGTGTGAGTGTTGGCTGCTCAGATGGGGATGTTTGGTGCCTGAAGAAAGAAGAATGATTGGAGCTGCAAGGTGTGTTGACTTGAGACTTGCTGTGCAGGAGAATGCTGGAAAAGTCAGAGTGTAGGGCTTGGCACCTGAAATTGGGATGCCACTCACCTAACATGCCCTCCTGAGGGCCTAGATTCTCATAGCTCACAGTCTACAGTTTGGAGGGGACACCATGTTGCTTCTCACTTCCTTGACAACATTCATCCAAGCTTGCTTAGTTGGAGAGCCTGTACTTTTCCTCCTGCCCTTAGAATAGTTCACCTCGCTACAATCCCTCAGCTCCCTAAGCCAAACCTCCAGGTAAGAGTACGAGACCCAGGGAGGTCAGCTTTCTCAGGACTCCTCTCCATTCTTGTGGCTACTGCAGTCTAAAAATAAACTGCTGCTGGTGATCCTCTGTGCAACCTGATGTGGTCCCTTTAAGCAGAAATCATTCCTCTGACAAAATGGCCACATCATCCTGCCCACCCTCCCTAATTGGTCAGGGAGCCTGGAGGCAGGCTCTTAATTGGTCATCTTCCAGAAAGGACAACCAGAAGGCCTGCTATTGTTATGTTCAGGCTCCTGACCTGGAAATGGTCCCGACACTCCACCAAAAACTTGGGCAGGAAGATTCTGACCATTGTGCCTTTCTGCTTCCAGATACCCAAGAACTGCCACCTGATCAGGCAGCTGTGAAGAGAAGGAAATGGGAGAGCAGGAAGCCACCAGCTCAGATACTGACACTATGTACAAATTAGAGGATAGCTTAAAGGTGGAATCCACAAGTTGTGACGAATGCCTGCAGCCAGGGCAGAGGACAAGGGTAATGCAGGGCAAGGCCACACACAAGTTCCACTGCAGAGAACTCAGAAGCGGACTTTGATGGAGTGGCCAAAAGAAGGAGGCTGATGGATATGCACAATGAGATGCTTGGTGCATTGATAGACCTGCCAGAACGTCTATGGGCATTGTCAAGGAACATGGAGGAGTCCAGCACCAACTTGGCACAGGGTTATATGCAGAGCTTGGACCCCACCTCTCCAGCTCCATGAGAACACTTACAGACCCATCCATGATGCAGTCTGATGGCTGATGTCTCACCTTACATTGCAGCACAAGCAGAAGCCACCCAAAACTTTGGTGCTGCAGTGGAAGTTCATACAGCTTTTGTGCAAGCTCAGCTTGCTGTCACACATGCTCAGATGGCTGCCATCATAGCTGCAGATACCAGTGTGCAAAGGGGCTTGCAGGGTATCACAGCAGACCAGCATTCTGTCCTCCAACAAATTGCTAGGATTGCCAAGGCGCCTGCCTAGGGGAGTGGCAGTGGCACGGTGGAGCATGACATGCTGTCTTCTCTCAGGATGACAGCAGTCATCCTCCCACCATTGCCACTCTACCAGTGCCCTTGCTGTTGCCTGTCAGCCCAGACTGCTGCCACGCATGCTGAGATGCTGCAGTCCAAAACCGTCCTTCTAGGGCCAGAGCCAATTGAGGTTGGCATGCAAAAATATCTTAAATTGCTTAAATACCAAAATGGCCAGCTGTATCACATTTTGTGTGGCAACATAGGTTATGTGTATGCTATCCATGTGTGCATGGGTTACAGACTGGAATCATGTGGTCAGCGAATAGCTCGTCACACGAAGGCCATCTTCGGTTTGTTGTAGTGGCTCAAATGCGGATGGTAAAGCAGAATGAAGGCGTCATGATGGATGCCAGGATTGCAGTCATTGCTGTACATGATATGTTAAATATGGTCACACAAAAGCTGGACATTGAGAGAGTGGAATCCCTTCCAGTTGCGGTACATGTGAGTTGACAGCAGGAGCTCAAAAAGCAACATGTGTGCAGTCAATGGTACCCTGAACCATGGGGAAAACATGTAATGCTCACAAAGCTGTGTGCTTGCTCCACTTACTTCTCCCTGGCAAGAGAGAATGAAATGTATTTAGCTGTCTTTGCATGCAGAGCCTCAGTGCCCTTATGCAACAGTGGATGGCAAACTAGAAGATATTGCTAATATCACCTTCTCCAGCATGGAAGGAGCCAGATGTATAAAAGTTTAGAACCTCTGTCACCTTCTCAGCCACTGGTAATGCTGACCTTGCCCTGCTCTTTGTGAGTGGAATAGGTACAGATTTCAGTAATCACCTCCTAAGTGAAGCAAAGATGTCTCATACACTGTTCCTTTCTGAGGTTGAAGTGGGAGAATTAGTCTTTGAACACCCTGGGCAGAAATGGCTTCCTGCTGAGAGCCTTCCTCCATCCTCCTCTTCCTTCTTCAGCAGCTTGTCCTCCTTTGTGGCATCTCTGCTCATTCTCCCCTTCATGCTGTAGTTCAAGGGGGATGTAAATGACTGCACCATTGTCTGGGAGCAAGTGTTTTGTGCAGAAACCTTGAATTGAAAACCAAGGCCTTTGGTACCTGCCACATCACTCCCTGTAGACTTCAACAGTTTTAAATACCAGTACAAACCACTAAACATTTCTACAATTGCAACAAGAGCCATTAGAAATCCATCAGCAACTAACCTGAAAGTAGTTGACGATCCCCTTTAATAGTACTGGTCCTTCCTGCTGTTGACCACATGTTGGCTGGGGTGTTAAGCTCCAAAATGGCAACACTGGCATCAAATCAGCATTATCTGCTGATTGATGACATGATCTGCCTTCTCTACACACCCCCTGCGCCCACGTTAAAACCCTACCCAAGATGGCACAGCCCTTACTAGGAGTGTGCTCATGCGCCATGGACAACATTTTGTATCCAAAATGGTAACCATAACGCCAAAAAAAGGGTGCGACACAACCAAATTTTTCAGTCCCCTTTGGGACAATGTAGGACAGAAACGAACTGTTTCCAATAATTGTTCACTGATTCAGGTAGTTCACAATGTCAATGCTGAAATAACATGATTACCAAGGCACCATGGATTAATAACTAATTATATTTAATGATTGTTTTACCGCCATTAAGCTCCATTAATCCTTCAAGCCAATCCCCTATTGATATCAACAACACTCATTATTTTAAAATCTTTTCAAATTCATCAAAAAAGGATTCTCCTCCTACGATTTTAAGATCAATAAAGTGTTGAATAATTTCAAAGTTTGAAGTGGTATGAGTGAGATGCCAGCTCAGAATTTCCTAGATACCTGCACCATTGGAATGGCGCATCTACGTCGAAAGACCCATTACGACGCAAAGGTCCCAGCAAATTATGGCGTATGTGACTTACGCCACGGCAAACTATCCTGGTACTTTTGTACCACTCTGTGCGACAGAATGGTGCTGGGTTTAGTCTGTCTGGTATAATCACGGGAATGTGTTATTTTCTCATAAGAATTGTTTAGCTGGTCACATTCAGCCTTATAACCCCAGGATATAATAATGTGAAATATTTACCCTTTAGAACAAGACAAGTTTCCCTTGTAATGGAGAGTCCCATTGGTTCTAGCAGTTTCCTATCTGCTTACATCCAGCTGGAGAGTTTTTCCCAATAATGTTCAAATGTCAACCCGGGGCTACAGAAAGAAATGCTAGTCTGTAATGTTATCAGGTATGGATGGATGACAGATAAACACATAGAAGCAGCATTCCGAAGCTATTTATTAGTGTGAAAAGGATTCTAACACCGACATTCTGGTAGCGGTAATGACGTTTAACGTTTATTCTGTGTGGATTTATCTGCCGCTTACTACAATGGCACCGATCTCCATAACATTGTGAATCATTCTTTAAGTTTCTATTCTTGTCGGGGACTAACTGCAGCAAGCATATGCCCGCCAGGTCACAATTAAAAACACGAGCCAAAGCAGAGAACACAAAACCACACTGTGACCCTCCAGCTTTATTTCAATATTGGATCTCGTGTTAAATGAATAATGAAGCATTATATACTATGCAAAACTCAGCATAGTAGCTGGTTAATGAGCCTGGCCTAAACTCTCCCAATAGTACTTCTACAGTACTGATGTTAATAACGAGCAACAGGTGATGTGAATAATATTAATATCCATCACTATTACAACGGCAATTTGACAGCTTTAGTACTGTAAAGAGATCCCAGAATCACATCTTCCCGTCCATCTATCTCCCTGACCTGAGTTTCGAAAAGATTTTTTAATGTAGAATTTTTAATAACCCAAATAATTGATTTAATTTTTAAAATTTAACAAAACAAAATAGAGTATTCAAAACAGTGTGCCCCTATGTTCATGTGAAACTTGCAAAATACAGCAGATAAATCTTCAATGACTGAGATACTGAATAATTTGATGTGTGTTTTCCACAGTGATATAAAATTAAGCTCTATATTTCAAAAGATGTTTTCATTTACAGGCAACTGGCATGTTGATGAGTTGCCTTTTACCAAAGTGACAATTGAAGAGAGATGAGAGGCCATCTCTGTTTTACCGCCACAGTTCCAGAATTGGACATTGTCTGCACTGCTTATGATTCACTGCAGCATATTCTAATCATTTATTTTTCGCAAATTTTGCCATGAACCTGCCAATAGACGATGGGATGCACAACAGTCTAACTCTGTCTACAGCGACAGGGTTCCCCTTGTCTTCACTTTCCACCCCACCAGCCTCCAGATCCAAAAGATTATCCTCCGCCACTTCCGCCACATCCAGCCTCATGCCACTGCCAAATGCATCTTCCCCTCCCTTCCCCTGTCAGTATTCCGAAGGGATCATTCCTTCTGTGACACCCTCGTCCACTCCTCCATTAACCACCCCCCCCACTTCGTCTCCTTCCCACAGCACCTTCCCCTTCAATCGCAGGAGGTGTAATATCTGCACTTTTACTCCTCGCTCCTCACTATCCAAGGTCCCAAACATTCCTTTCAGGTGAAGCAGCAATTTACTTATACTTCTTTCAATGTAGTATACTGCATTCACTGCTCACAATGTGGTCTCCTTTATATTGTGTAGACCAAACGCAGATTGGGTGACTGCTTTGCGGAACACCTCTGCTCAGTCTGTAAGCATGATCCCAAGCTTCTGGTTGCTGGCCATTTCAACACCCCTCCCCACAACCACCAGCCACCCACCGCCACCCCCACCCCCCCCCCCCCACCCCACCCCCGCTCTCATGCTCACATCTCTGTCCTGGGATTGCTGCAATGTTCCAGTGAACATCAAAGCAAGCTCGAGGAACAGCTTCCCATTTATCGATTAGGCATGCTACAGCCTGCCGGACTGAACATTGAATTCAATAATTTCAGAGCATGACAGCGCCCCCCCCCCCCCCCCCATTCCCCTTTTATTTTTAGTTATTTTTTCTTTGGTTATTTTATTTTAGTTTGGTTAGTTTGTTTCTACTGTGCCTAACCACTGTTTGTGTTTTTTTTTAATTTAATGTTTGTGCTTGGAGTGTTTTGTGCTTTACAGTCAATTCACACCCTCTCTGTACTAACGCTTTTTCTTACAGCAACCATTAACATACCATTTGCCTTTGTTCCATGACCTTCTGGTCAGTTATTCTCTGTGACCTTGTTCTATCAACACTACCTCTTTTGTTATCTCTTGCCCTCTCTTTACTTGCTTAAAACCTTTTACATTTCTAATATTTGTTAGTTCTGAAGAAGGGTCACTGACCTGAAACGTTAACTCTGCTTCTCTCTCCACAAATGTTGCCAGACCTGCTGAGTATTTCCAGCATTTCTTGTTTTTATTTCAGATTTCCAGAATCTGCAGTTATTTGCTTTTATTTTTATCTAACTTATGGTGTTCGTCACCAATATTCCTGTGGTAGGAAATTCCGGATTTCCCTCATTGACTCAAAACTGCAGCCTGTACTTAAGCAACTTTAACTGTTAGAATCATGGAATTGTATAGCACAGAATTAAGCTATTCAGCCCATCATGCCTGTGTCGGCTTTATGAAAAGGCATTCCAATTAGTCCCACCTACCTGCTCTTTCACCAAAAATCTTCCTTTTCAGGTATTTATCCAATTCCATTTTGAAAAAACGTTACTTAAAGGGATGACGGTGGAAAGACAATGGCAAACATTTAAAGAGCGCATGGATGAACTGCAACAATTGTTTATCCCTGTCTGGCGCAAAAGTAAAATGGGAAAGGTAGCCAAACCATGGCTTACAAAGGAAATTAGAGATAGCATTAGATCTAAGGAAGAGGCATATAAATTTGCCAGGAAAAACAACAGACCTGAAGATTGGGAGCAGTTTAGAATTCAGCAAAAGAGGAGCAAGGGATTGATTAGAAGGGGATAATGGAGTATGAGAGCAAGCTTGGCGGGCAACATAAAAACTGACGGTAAAAGTTTTTATAGGTATGTGAAGAGAAAAAGATTGGTGAAGACAAATGTAGGTCTCTTACAGTCAAAAACAGGGGAATTTATTATGGGGAACAAAGAAATGGCTGACCAACTAAATGCATACTTTGGTTCTGTCTTCACAAATGAGGACACAAATATCATACCAGAAATGTTGGGGAACACATGGCTTAGTGAGAGAGAGGAACTGAAGGAAATCAGTATTAGTAGAGAAATGGTGTTGGGAAAATTGATGGGACTGAAGGCCTATAAATCCCCAGGGCCTGATGGTATGCAACCCAGAGTACTTAAGGAAGTGGCCCTAGAAATAGTGGATGCATTGGTGTTCATCTTCCAAGATTCTATAGATTCTGGAACAGTTCCTACAGATTGGAGGGTAGCTAATGTAACCCCACTATTTAAAAAGGGAAGTAGAGAGAAATCAGGGAATTATAGACCAGTCAGCCTGACGTTGGTAGTGGGGAAAGTTCTAGAGTCCATTATCAAAGATTTTATAGCAGAGCACTTAGAGAACAGTGGTAGAATCGGGTAGAGTCAGCATGGATTTACAAAAGGGAAATCATGCTTGACAAATCTACTACAATTCTTCGAGGATGTAACTAGTAGAGTTGATGAGGGGGAGCCAGTGGATGTGGTTTATTTGGACTTTCAGAAGGCTTTCGACAAAGTCCCACATAAGAGATTAGCATGTAAAATTAAAGTGCATGGGATTGGGGGTAGTGTATTGCGATGGATAGAAAATTGTTTGGCAGACAGTAAACAAAGGGTAGGGATAAATGGGTCTTTTTCCGAATGGCAGGCAGTGACTAGTGGGGTACCGCAGGGATCGATGCTAGGACCCCAGCTATTCACAATATATATTAATGATTTAGATGAGGAAACCAAATGTAATATTTCCAAATTTGCAGATGGCACAAAACTGGGTGGGAGGGTGAGTTGTGAAGAGGATGCAGAGAGGCTTCAGAGTGATTTGGACAAGTTGAGTGAATGGGCTAATGCATGGCAGATGCAGTATAATATGGGTCAGCACAGTGGCGCAGTGTTTAGCACTGCAGCCTCACAGCTCCAGTGACCAGAGTTCAGTTCTGGGTACTGCCTGTGCAGAATTTGTAAGTTCTCCCTGTGACTACATGGGTTTCATGTGGGTGCTCTGGTTTCCTTGCAGGTTGATAGGTAAATTGGCCATTGTAAATTGCCCCTAGTGTAGGTAGGTGGTATGAGAATTGAGGGTAGGTGGGGATGTGAGAGGAAAATGGGATTAACGTAGGATTAGTATAAATGGGTGGTTGATGGTCGGCATGGGCTCATTGGGCTGCATTATATTCGCTGGAGTTCAGAAGAGTGAGGGGGGATCTCATAGAAACCTATAAAATTCTAACAGGACTTGACAGGGTAGATGCAGGAAGGATGTTCCCGATGGTGGGGGAGTCCAGAACCAGGGGTCATAGTCTAAGGATATGGGATAAACCTTTCAGGACTGAGATGAGGAGAAATTTCTTCACCCAGAGAGTGGTGAGCCTGTGGAATTCGCTACCACAGAAAGCAGTTGAGGCCAAAACATTGTATGTTTTCAAGAAGGAGTTAGATATAGCTCTTGGGTCTAAAGGGATCAAAGGGTATGGGGCAAAAGCGGGAACAGGTTATTGAGTTGGATGATCAGCCATGATCATAATAAATAGCTGAGCAGGCTCGAAGGGCCGAATGGCCTACTACTGCTCCTATTTTCTATGTTTCTATGAAAGCAATTATTGAATCTGCTTCCATTACACGCAGTGAATTCCAGATCATAACAATTTGCTGTAAGAACAGATTTTCCTCATTTCCCCTCTTTTTTTTGTCTTAGGTGCCAAACATGCTATTGACTAACATACTGATTGGAATGGAGTAATATACTGCTTAATTTAAAGAAATTGAATTTAATTCAGCACTTATCATTTGTCAAAAAAATCTAATTCAGATAAAGATGTAACATATAGTCCTCTAGTGTATACATAGAAACATCCTGAACACATGAACATTGAATTTCCTTCGACGTTTCACTACACACCTACTGTAGCTCCAGTGAGCGTTCAAATGAACATGCTGGTAAAAAGCAAGGACCCAATAAACAAGATCATCATTAACTCTCGGAGTTCCCTGTCAATCTTGTAAGAGTCACCACCTCCGCCTTACAATGCCAATGATGCCAAAGGAGGGCAGGGATTCTTACACGGAGTGTTCACGCTTCTCTGGTTCAGAAGCAGCCTCTCATAACACCAGGGGCCAGTATACAGACAGATGAGGCATAGCAGCAGTGGTTAGCACCGCAGCCTCACAGCTCCAGCGACCCGGGTTCAATTCTGGGTACTGCCTGTGTGGAGTTTGCAAGTTCTCCCTGTGTCTGCGTGGGTTTCCTCCGGGTGCTCCGGTTTCCCCCCACATGCCAAAGACTTGCTGGTTGATAGGTTAATTGGCCATTATAAATTGCCCCTAGTATAGGTAGGTGGTAGGGAAATATAGGGACAGGTGGGGATGTGATAGGAATATGGAATTAGTGTAGGATTAGTATAAATGGGTGGTTGATGGTCGGCACAGACTCGGTGGGCCGAAGGGCCTGTTTCAGTGCTGTATCTCTAAAAAAAAGGGTAAAAAATGGACACACGCAGTCAGGCCAAGGAAGTGACCTGGACTCCTGAAGAAAGAAATGTTTTTTTTTAAAGAAATTCTGTAATGAACCTTTTACACAAGGGTAAGGATTTGCTTTATGAGGTATTGGGTTGGGTGAGGGCCTGGGGGCCTGTCTGATGGTGGACAGGTGCCTGTATTTTCTGGCAGCATGGACTAAGGTGCCTATCATGGCATGGGAACCCATAGCCAATTGCAGACAAACTTCAGTGGGCTCAGCATTAGAGGGCACTGGTAGGTAGGATGCCAGCATAACATGCCATCCATGCACTTATTGTGGACAATCAGATTGATATTATGGTCTTGATGGAGACATGGCTGAGGGGTGATGACATCTTTCCCCTTAATGAAGCTTCCCCACCTTATTGTACCTACCACCAATTGCCCCACTCAAACTGTTGCAGCGGTTGTGTAGCTCTTATCTCTAAATCACACCTTGGTCTGTCTCCTACTCCTTTGGGCAACTTCTCCTTTGAGTATTCACCTTGTTGCATCCTTCACACCTCTCAGTTCAAATCCTGGTTCTGTACCACTCACCAAATATTCACTTTTCTCATGGAGATATCTTTTCTGCTTTCTACCCCCTGCCTATGCACTGAACGACCTTTTATCCACGGTGATTTCAACCTTCATCTCAACTCCTCTTGTTGCTGCTCCTATGGGTTTATTAGCCTCTTTTCCTCCCCAAATCTCTCCCTTTTTATAAATTCTTCTCCCCATATATACATGGCCACTCCTCTCCACCTCGTGCAGCCTCACTACCCCTACCGTAACTATCACTCATAGGGCAATCTTTGACCATTTCCTTGTATCGCTCTCTATCCACATTCCCCTCCACACACATCTTTCTGTGTTCAACCCTGGAAAAAACTTTCTCTCAAGTCACTAGCCACTGCACTCTCAAATTCCCAACCAACTAGCCTCCAGCCTTTAATTCATCATGCCGTCTCAGCAGCTGTTTATTTGCTAAATCACAATCTCTCCATCACATTTGATACCTTGTCCCCACTGGGACTATTACTCTTTCCCACACTAATCGTTCCCCCTGGTAAATCCCCCATCTCTGCTCCTTTAAGTCCAAGGGACACAGACTTGAAAGTCTTTGGTGAACAACTAATTTAACCATTCATTGCAGGATCTGGCTTGGCCACTTAAAGCATCATCGGGCAATGTTCTCCATCGCTAAAACTGCCCACTATTCAAAAATCATCCAGGAAGGTGAAGATAACACCCGGCTCCTCTTCTTCACCACTAACCCTCTTCTTCAACCACCCTCCCCTGCCTCCTCCACCTTACCCTCCAACAATAAGTTGCTCATGGACTTTATTGTTACTCAGATCGAGACTATTTGCTTTGCTACCTCTGCTGCTTCCCTCCTTTCCAGTAGTCCACCAGCCCTAACTTCCTTTAAGGTTCCCCCTAGCCCTAACACTGAATTTGCATCTTTCTCTAGTTTCTCTCCTAACTCCCCTCATGCTCTCTCTGAGCTCATCTTATCAATGAGACCCACCTGTCGCTCCCTAGACTCTATTCCTAATAAACTGTGACCACTCAACTTCCTTTCCTTTCCATTCCTTGCTCCCAGGTCGCCTGATGTTATTAACAGTTGTCTTTCTTTGGATACTGTCCCCTCTCCTTCAAATTTGCCATCATCATCCCTTTCCTCAAAAAAAATACCTTGACCCCTCCGTCCTTACAAATTATTGTCTCATTTTTCATTTTGTTCTTTCATTGGATGTGGGTGTAGCTGGCAAGGTCAGAATTTGTTGCCTAATTGCTTTTGACAACTAAATGCTTGCTAGGCCATTTCAGAGGGCAATTAAGAGTCAAGCTGATTGCTGTGGGTCTGGAGTCACATGTAAGTCAGACCAGGTAAGGACAGATTACTTTCCCTAAAGGACATTAGTGAATCTCCCTTCCCTCTCCAAAGTCCTTGAATATGTTGTCATTTCCCAAATATGTGCCTATCTTTCTCAGAACTTCTTGTTTAAATCCCTACAATCGAGTTCCCACCCCCGTAATAGTGCCAACACAGCACTTACCAAAGTCACAAATTACATCATAGTCAACTGTGACAAAGGTAAACTATCCTACCTTGTCCTCCTTGACCTATCTGCAACCTTTGAAATGGTTGACCATAAAATTCTGCTCCAACACCTCTCCACTGTCATTCAGCTAGGTGGGATTACATTTGCCTGGTTCCATTCTTATCCCCTCATAGCCACAGCAACACTTGCAATGGCTTCTGTTCTCCCTCCTGCACCATTACCTTTGGTATTCTACAAGGATCTATCCTTCCGCCAATCATTTTTCTCATCTACATGCTACCCCTCAATGACATCATCCAAAATCATGGTGTCAGTTTCCATATGTACACTAATGGACTGCTTGATCGACATCCAGTAGTGGATGTGCAGAAATTTCTTGCCATTAAATATTGGAAAGACAGAAGCCATTATTTTCGGTCCCCATCACAAACTGAGTTCCCTCGCCATTGACTCCATCCCTCTCTCTGCCAACTATCTGAGGCTGAAGCAGTCTGTTTACAACCTTGACATTATATTTGACACCAAGATGAGCTTCTTACCACACAACTGTATCTTCACTAAGACTGCATATTTCCACCGCTATAGCATTTCCCAACTCCTCCCTTGCCTCAACTCATATGCTGCTTAAACTCTCATTCGTCCCCTTGTTACCTCTAAACTTGATTATTCCAATGCGCTTCTGGCCAGCCTCCCACATTCTACCCTCCATATACTTGAGCTCATTCAAAACTCTCCTGCCCAGGTCCTAACTTGCACCAAATCCCTCTCAGCCTTTACCCCAGTGTTTGCTAATCTACATTGGCTCCCAATCAAGAAACGCCTCGATTTTAAAATTCTCATTTTTGTTTTGCTCCTCCTCCCTATCTCTCTAATCTCCTTTAGCCCTGCAATCCCCCTAGATTTCTGTACTCTGCCAATTCTAGCCTCTCAAGCATTCCCAATTTTAATCACTATTATGAGCAGCAATGTCTTCAACTGCCTAAGCCCTAAACTCTTTATCTCTCTCTCTATATATATATATATCTCCACCTCTCTGCCTCTCTTTTTCCCTTTAAGACACTCCTTATTTCTTTGACTAAGCTTTTGGTCATCTGGCCTAATACCTCTTTATGTGGCTTAGTATCAAATTTTGTTCCATGACACTTCTTCAAAGTGTCTTGGGACATTTTATTGTATTAAAGGTGCTATATAAATGCAAATTGTTGTTGATGCCAGTCTGCAGACTTTTGGGACCATTCTTTTTGAATTAATTTATGATGTTGCTGCATATAATGACCAGGATAAATCTGCCCGCTTTTTATAGTATATAATACAAATGGTCAGTGTAATGTATAGAGCAGAATACTTCCTCCCAGTTACTATATTTTTACTATATTTGATAGTCACAAATTAGAGAAAAAAATCTCAATTTTACTTCCATTGTTGAGGTATGGTAGAGTTTTTTTTACATTCTTTCCTGGAATGTGAAAGTCGCTGGGAAGGCCAGCATTTGTTGCCTATCCCTATTTGGCCTTGGGAAAGTGGTGTAATCCAGAGGCCCTGACTAATGCTTTGGGGACACGAGTACAAATCCCACCATGGTAACGGGTGGAGTTTAAATTCAATTGATTAGTAAATTAAAAGCTCCCCTCAGTAATGGTGACCATGAAACAATCAAATTGTTGTAAAAATCCATCTGCTTTACTAATGTCCTTTAGGGAAGGAAATCTGCTGTCCTTACCTGATCTGGCCTACATGTGACTCCAGACCCACAGCAATGTGGTTGATTCTTAACTGCCCTCTGAAATTGTCCAGCAAGCCACTCAGTTGTACCAAACTGCTACAGAATATTTTATTCTGCTTCTGACCAAACTATAGTTGATCTTGGAATAACTGCATCCTCACTCAAACCATTCAATTCAAAATTAAGGTTCAAGTAAGTATTTTCTTTCTTATTTTTAATGTTCAACAAAGAGGTTTTTTTTTGTTCATTCCTGGGATGTGGGCATCGCTGGCTAAGCCAGCATTTATTGCCCATCCCTAATTACCCTTGAGAAGGTGGTGGTGAGATGCCTTCTTGAACCGCTGCAGTCCATGTGGGGTAAGTACACCCACAATGCTGTTAGGAAGTTCCAAGATTTTGACGCATTGAAAGTGAAGGAACGGCGATATAGTTCCAAGTTAGGATGATGTGTGGCTTGGAGGGGAACTTGAAGGTGGTGGTGTTCCCATGCATCTGTTGCCCTTGTCTGTCTAGGTGGTAGAGGTCACAGATTTGGAAGATGCTGTCTAAGGAGCCTTGGTGCAGTGCTGCAGTGCATCTTGTAGATGGTACACACTGCTGCCACTGTGCGTTGGTGGTGGAGGGAATAAATGTTTGTGAATGGGGTGCCAATCAAGTAGGTTGCTTTGTCCTGGATGGTGTCGAGCTTCTTGAGTGTTGTTGGAGCTGCACGCATCCAGGCAAGTGGACAGTATTCCATCACACACCTGACTTGTGCCTTGTAGATGGTGGACAGGCTTTGGGAAGTCAGGAGGTGAGTTACTCACTGCAGGATTCCTAGTCTCAGACCTGCTCTTGTAGCCACGGTATTTATATGGCTACTCCAGTTCAGTTTCTGATCAATGGTAACCCCACAGGATGTTGACAGTGGGGGAGTCAGCAATTGTAATGCCATTGAATGTCAAAGTGAGATGGTTAGATGACTGTTGGAGACGGTCATTACCTAACACTTGTGTGGTGCGAATGTTACTTGACACTTATCAGCCCAAGCCTGGATATTGTCCAAGTCTTGCTACATTTCTACACGGACTGCTTCAGTATCTGAGGAGTCGCGAATGGTGCTGAACATTGTGCAATCATCAGCAAACATCCCCACTTCTGACCTTATGATTGAAGGAAGGTCATTGATGAAGCAGCTGAAGATGGTTGGGCCTAGGACATTATCCTGAGGAACTCCTGCAGTGATGTCCTGGAGCTCAGATGATTGACCTCCAACAACCACAACCATCTTTCTTTGTGATAGGAATGACTCCAACCAATGGAGAGTTTTCCCCCTGATTACCATTGACTCCAGTTTTGCTAGGGCTCCTTGATGCCATACCATACCATAGGGTTGCTAGATCCGGGACATTTTCACATTTAGTCACCCTAAGTCAGCATCAATTACACCCAGGTCAGTTTTATCTGATCAAATAGCATGTGGAAGCAGTGATTTTCACTCCCTTTCTGGCTGACAGAGCGGTCTTACACCTATAATCACTAAACGCTAACCATTAGGTTTTAAGTGACAGCTGTAATTTGCTGCTTCTTTTGGGTTGCCACCTCCTGATGACAGTTCCTAAGCTGCAAATATGCCATCCTACACACTTTTCCTACATCCATGCTTCCAATGTTGCAATTAAGAGAGACTGCACAGATTCCTAATTTCTCACCTACTCTTCTATTTTACTTAGTTTCTTGAATATTCCAATGGCTTTTGTTTGTGCTGCTTACTCTCTTACTTTGTTGCTGATTCCCTCTTTTGATTTCTCACTCTTTGTACGTTGAGTGACATAATAGTGACAAAAAATAAATAAAAAAATAGAAATTTGACAAGTGTTTCCATTTTGGTTTATCTGCTTTACAGTACCATTTTATTTATCTTTCTTTGCTCATTTTCTTCTACTTTCCTTGCTTTTTATACTGATCAGATGTAAAAACCAGATGTAGCTCCAGTATTTGGCCATGCCTCATCCTACTATCATGGGTTACCTTGAAGTAGTGCTCCAGCTGTACCTTTACTATATCATTGAAAAGGAAACAGGGCGAATAATGAATTCTTGGTAGAACAGTGGGATTCCCAATCTGAATCAATGCACCTAATTGACACAGGAATGCTCATGAAATTTGGAATCAGATAATTAATATTTTTAGAATAAAGGCAGCCTATTACCCAAGTTAGCTGAACAAAAGAACACAGTAGTTCTGTGAAAATAAAATTCAAAAATTTGATATAATGTTAAAGCAAGATGCAAGAGAGTTGACAAAAATATTATGGTGAGAATTCTTTTGAACTAAAGAATCTTATAACCGACAGTACTTATGTCAGTATAGGGATTCTCACATTCTGTCAGAACACTGACTCAACTATAATACAGCTTTGCTGATAACTACCAAATTAGAAAAAAATGCTTTTAACATTTACAGAGAAAATGTGCAGTTTGGTGTATTATATATGATGTCAATGTTTTTTTGATGCAGCATGCACACTGAATGCTAGTTTGGGGTAAATATTAATATCTCTTAGGAATTAAGGCTGGCAGCAAACATAGTTATAGACAAAAAGAAGTGAAGGAAAACAGGAGAAAAAATAAGAGAGAAAGAAGGAAAGAAAATGATGAAATATTGATTGTGAGGCTAGAAAGAACAAAGAAAGCATAGGAGAAATGAGAGGGGAGCAAAGAAAAACAAAGTTGGGAATAAAAGAGAAAAATAGATTGCAGGAGGAGGACTAAAGTAAGCAGAAACAATGAGAAAAGGAAAAGGAATAAGAGAGGGGTTAAGAAAAACATGAGTTAGAATGAAAATGCAGGACAAACGTGGCAGAATAAATAGAAGTGAAATAAACGATGGAGACGAAAACAAAGAACAGGAAAACAGAAATCAGAGAGAAAACCAAAGAAAAACAGGGGGAGGTGAGATAAACCAGGCAGAGATGCAAAGAAAAATAAGAGAGGAATAAAAGTGAGATACAAAGATAAAGCAAATAAGAATGAATCTGAGAAGGAAAAGAAGCACCAAAACCTCTGAGAAGAGCAATGGAATAACAGAAGCAAATAGTTTGCGAAATTATTAAATAGACAAGTTAGGCTGTTAGAATTTTGATCACATTTTCCTTTCGTGCACAACAGTGAGAACAAAGTATGGAAACAGTTTAATTATTTCAGGAATGATCGTAAAAACAGTTAAGGAACAGGGGTGAAAGTATGGTGAAAGGAAGGTTTGACGATAATATGGGAGCATTGTAACATTTCAGCAGTATTTTCATTGATCAGAGATGCTTGTAATATCTGATAGTTCTTCAAATCAGTTGATTCAACAATTCTTAGTCAATGGAGCAAATTGCAAGCAGCATTTATGATAATCTGCTACTCTAGCTTTATTGGTATAATGAAAATAAGTAACACAAGCAGTGTACAATTCCTTACTCGTGAGAAGGCTCATCCTTTAAACCGTTTCAGTGCTTTTCCCTCTTCTTTCTCTCCAGATGTGATTTTTTTCAGACCATCAATTTTTAACAAAGTCAATTAATTTGCACCACAGAGGTCGCTGGAAACGCTCAGATTTTTTTTTAATCTATTCCGCTACGGTATTTAAAGATTGTAACCTTATCAACTAGCTAGATTGAGCATAAAACGATCAAAACAAAGATTTGATCTTACCTACTAACCTATATCTCGACCAACTTGACAGTTTATATATCCTATCTGTCTATAATGCTTTAACTGTTTATAATGCGTCGCCTTTGCGTGTAAATGAATATTTCTGCCCCCTCCCTTTAACTAGAAGCCGAGCTCACTAGACTGCGGACCCATGTATCTAAAAATAAATTTGCATAGAGAAAATATTTCTTCTGCGTCTTCTGCAGAATTTATATTTAATCTTCAATCTTATAGGCATTCATTGTGATGATTGAAGCGTGGTTTATTCAGAATGTTTGAAGGTAGTCTGTCCAAATACACTGGTCCGATATTTTTCGTATATAGACTTTATTTACTACATTGTTTGTCTCTGCTCCGCAACTATGCGAGGGGCACAGGCTTCGAGGGGTCTGGTTAGGTAGCTTTTGTCGGCGCGGTTCTGTCCGAGAAGCAGGGAGGGAGGAAGGCTCCCTCATCCATTACTAAAAGGCATGGATTAACTGGATCCTAGACTAGGGTTAACCTGAAAGTAAAAGTAGCCTGCTTTCACCGTAAATACCATTAGTATTCCTTCCCTATCATCGAGCATTCGAGTTTGCTAACTTCTAAATCTTTTATTACCTGTAAAAATACCAATTCACAATAATGGACTCCGAATGAGCGCGAGCAACATGGTTTCGTCCCTTTACACCGTACTGTTGAATTTTGTGCAGCACCCAATAGGTTTTAAGGTGTGTATATTCATTTTTTAACAAAAGCAAGCAGACACAGACCCTGCAAAATTAAAGGGTGTGAATTGGTTCCCCTGGTATTCTGGGCGGGAGCTATTCCTGGAGATGATGTATTTGGTACCTGGCTCGTTTCAATGACCTTGGAGGTGTCTGCAGAGGATGGGCGTCTGGTTAGAAATCTTGTGAATGAAGCTCGGGCTGTACTGCTGTGTGTGTGTGTGCGTGCGTGGATCTGTTTCATATTCCCATCACACAGCCTGTGATTCAGTCAGCGTGCTGATCACAATAAGTGTACATTTTTGACGTCAGAGCTGAGATTTATCACCACCCTACTGGGGCATCGCATTAACCACATTTAATTCACCAAATCTAGCGTTTGATTAGCAATGTCAGCCACAGAATAAACCTGCAATCCGGAGCAAAGATCCTTACATCGGACTAAAACCCAGTCTACCAGCACCGAGGAAGGAGCACAAGAACCGGTAGGAATCTTGGTCCAGTTGCTGCCTTTATTGCATTGTTATAGCATTGTGTAACCCTTGGAGGCTACATAGATGGTGAAGAGTAACATGTCAAACAATATAGCGTTAGATTTCATTAAAGAAGACTGCTAACTCTATTTCCATTCTGAGGTTACATTAAGATGAGGAAATTGGTTATGTGATTTACGATTTAAGACTTTAAAATGTTAGCAAAAGTATCAGTTTTTCTCTTAAATATGAAGTATCGGTATATTTTCTGTACTTGTGATTAGGTCTAACTATGCCTTTGTGATATGTTGTGATTATAGTACCGTACAATATCTGTACAAGTGTGTGAGAGGCTATTTATTTGTCTTTTAAATTGATTTTTGCTCTCTGGATTTGAAAATCTTTATTGCTTTTTCAAATTGTCGATTAAATCTGTCCTTGCTAATGCAATCATTTAGTTAAAAGTAAACTGCGTTAGTTATTTTAGCTCTTTTCCCACCATACACATAATCACGTTTACGATGCACACTGAAGGGGGTCTACCTCATTGCTACTGCAGTGAGTAGTTATAAGTGAATTCGCAGCATTGAGAGCTGCCAGTTGTTATGTAATAGTGAGATCTTTTTAAACGGATATTCTTTTATGTGGGATAAACTGTTAACAAATGCTAGCCACTTAACACACAACTCGCTGCATCACGGGCTTGATTATTTGCAAATGGGTGTATTTTGAATGTCTTGTCCATTTGTCTTTGAACTATATGTGCTTTGTTCCTTCCTCCCTTCAGATTATGCTTTCCATGCCTCCAGTTATGAATGATCAGACCCGGAATAGCTCGAAGCAGTCCCCGAGCTGGCTCTCCTCAGAGAACTCCTCACTCACAACCTCCGACCTACCCACGGAAACAGTCAATCCTTGGGACATCGCCCTATGTGTCGTGGGGACTGTTATCTCCTGCGAGAATGCCATCGTGGTGGCTGTAATCTTCTACACGCCGACTCTCAGGACTCCAATGTTCATCCTGATCGGGAGCTTGGCTTTAGCTGATCTCCTCGGAGGAGTGGGCTTGATCCTCAATTTTATTTTTCTCTACTTGCTGAACTTCGAAGCCGCTAGACTGGTCTCGGCTGCGCTCCTGATAGCCTCCTTCTCGGCATCAGTCTGCAATTTGCTGGCCATCACTATCGACCGTTATTTGTCTCTGTATAACGCCCTGACATATCACACGGAGAGAACCACGACTTTCACCTACCTGATGCTTTTCCTTATATGGGTCACATGCATCAGTCTGGGATCATTGCCCATCGCGGGCTGGAACTGCTTAGAGGACGAGACGTCCTGTAGTGTTATCAAACCAATCACCAAAAACAACGCCGCCGTCCTCTCGGTTTCATTTTTGCTGATATTCGCCCTAATGTTGCAACTCTACGTTCAAATCTGCAAAATAGCCTTCAGGCATGCCCAACAGATCGCCGTGCAGTATCACTTCGTGGCCACCTCCACCACCTCCACCAGGAAAGGGATCTCGACTTTATCTGTCATCCTGGGCACCTTCGCTGCTTGCTGGATCCCCTTTGCAATCTACTGCTTGATTGCAGACTCTAGTTACCCGCTGATCTACACCTATGTCACAGTCCTCCCAGCGACCTGCAATTCTGTCATTAATCCTATCATTTATGCATACCGTAACCCTGATATCCAGAAGTCGCTCTGGGTGGCTTGCTGTGGCTGTATCCCATCTAATTTTTCATTTAGACCAAGGTCGTCTAGTGACGTATAGTGTCTTCTGTTTCGTGGGATTTTATTTTTAAAATAATTATTATTTGTAATTTTTATTTTTTTACTGGAAGTTATTTAAAAAACCACATTACTCGCTATTTAAAACATTATCATTAAGGGAAGGTGTACTTTTGAGGGCTGTCTTTTCTCACGTCAGTAGTTGAACATTATTTGCGCCCCCAGCGGTTTTCCGTAGAGTCATGATTATAAACTCCAAAACATACAATTAAAGCTGCAGCATTTTAGAGACGGGACAAATGCGACCTTGGTACGCGTATAAATATATAGATACAACATATCTACTGATGAAATAACCCTGTGTGGGGGGAAAAGTGTTCTTTTTGAAAAGATGTGGGACTTGAAGATACAGGCGAAGATCTGGAAAAGGCAGATGTTGTTGGAATGTTCCAATGATCAATTTGGCCATCCCTTGTAGTCCAGGAGCGCCAATGGCAACTTTCCCCAAGTTTCAAGCACTGATCACATGTGATGCACTTTAAGCTACCTGGAGCCCAGAGTTCTAAACGTCCTGAAATATCCATCTATCTAATCGGCAGTAATAAAATGAAATGATTTATTTATCTATCCATCGAACATGTATTTATATCTATTATTTATTAGTTGAAGGTCTGACGAAATTTAAACTGTGACGGGATTTTGTTTTCAATTCTATACCGTAGATTTAATCTTTCAAAGCCAATCTAAATATTGCATATTATTGGGCAGGATTTTATTAGCGCGTCAGAATGATTTACTGTATTTGCCAATTGATCCCTGGATGTAGTGTGAACAGCTGCAATGAACGGTACACTCGTGTTATTCTGCAGCAGCACAGCTTTAATTTCAAGCACATAGTCGTCCTTTATTGTGGCTCATTTCAAAAGTATATGATGTTTATTTGGAATATATCTCTATTTTTCCATACTGGAGACCAATACCTCAAATTGCGAAGCCCCTTGCCAACTAGTCACTGCCTTTGGGGTGGGGTAGGGGGAGGGTCCAGTCAAAATGGCAGTTTTAAAAAATTAATAAATTACTACAAACAGTAAATGAAATGTAATACCATTTGATTACTAGCCAGAAATAGCCAGATAAACAGGAGTTCCCGTGCACTTTGCAATCCTGTCGTTCCATTAGAAAAGACAATTGCAGAAGCACTTTTGCCAATATCCGCTCCTTTTAATAAGGAGTTGGACACTCAGTACTTCAATTCAGCACTCAGTATTTGCCAATGGTTTAGAACCTATCCGAGGAGGTTTGTTGGGACAAATGTTTCCTTTCCTACCACCACCACCCCTCCCTCATCCTTAAAATTGCACTTTATCAACCGAAAGTGATTTTTGAAGAACATAATGCCACTTCCTGCACTGTCAAGTGTCTGATAGCCTATTTATCTGCTGAGATCGAATTATTTTGATATGGTTACGTATTACTGTAAACAACATTACCAGCCTTTTTGCAAAAGGTAAATTGGATTAAAATAAACAATATTTTAGGAATCAACCTTTTGTTCTGTTTGGTCTGCTGTCGGTTCTCGGTTGTTTTCAATGGGTGGCTGTCTGCATGATTCGAGTCTGCGCATTGGTTCGCTGCTAACAAACTGCAATGCTGATTTACAGGCCGAGTCAGACTCCCAGAGCCTTCAAATAGTTCAGCGAATTATTATTTGCATTTCTGATTCTCTGTCTTCATTTCCAAACGTTGCAAACGGGGGAAGATCAACACCAGGCTGATATGAAAGCACATCTGTTTAGCGTGCCATGGAATATACCAGGTATAATATTTGATGAGTCTCGTCAATTTTGCATAGTCATTTCTGAAATTATATACATTGCAATTTGAAGACACAGTCTCCCATTTCGTAATATCCCCTCCTTCCCTTCCTTCTCTTCAGCTCCTCTACGCTGACGTCAATTAAAGCATGGACTGGGCTTGTTTGCAGCAGGGACAAACTTCAGATGTGAAGCCACATCAATGGGGCTACCTGCACCGTTTCTGCATTGCAAATTGCCTGGCGGACATTCCCTGCGTCTTCTGAACCGTCATAAAGGCCCCCGTTGATTCAATGCCCACTACCGCCCCCTCTTGCTTTCAGTCATCTCAAGTCCAGTAGTCTGTTTCCGATTTCTTCCTGTGTGTGTTTTATTTTCAACTAAAGAAACAGAGAGGAAATGGGAATGGGTATATAATGGATACTGCAGCTTTTGACTGAGGTCATTTATCTTACCGAATACCAATAATTTAAAATTCTGATGACCAATAATTGTGTTTTAGCTGCTTTTTGAATTCACTGTTCAATCCTGATTAACAGGGATCATTGCCAAAGGAACAATCTTTTATTTCAAAATAGGGTGTTTGACCTTTTTGGTTAGCGAACACTTTCTGCAATGCACAATTTCATTCGAAACAGGTAATTTAGTCACGCACATGGAATTTTAACACTTACGTGGAATTTAATGGAAAAGGCACTGGCTCTAGACTAACCTATTCATAATACACAAAATGAATTGTATGTTCATGCACTTTTACTGTTAACTGAACTCCATTATTATGCTGAAAGCTAATTTCAGGTGGGCTGGTTGTAGTTTGCTGAAAGAAGCGTGTGTATGGACAATGATTGGGAACAGGTTGGCCGTAAGTGATGCCCCTGGGAGGGAAAATTGAATGGCACAGTGGTTAGCACCGCAGCCTCACAGCTCCAGCGATCTGGGTACTGCCTGTGTGGAGTTTGCAAGTTCTCCCTGTGTCTGCGTGGGTTTCCTCCCATATGCCAAAAGACTTGCAGGTTGATAGGTAAATTGCCCCTAGTATAGGTAGGTGGTAGGGAAATATAGGGACAGGTGGGGATGTGGTAGGAATATGGAATTAGTGTAGTATTAGTATAAATGGTTGGTTGATGGTCGGCACAGACTCGGTGGGCCGAAGGGCCTGTTTCAGTGCAGTATCTCTAACTACCTGACACAGGAGGGAATAAATTTTGCACTATTTATCCAATTTTCTACATTTTAAATATGGGAAAAGTGTTTCACAAAAAAAAAACATTTTTCTGTACAGGTATCAATTAATATTTTTGTATGATTTCTTTTTTAGATATTAGTAGATCCTATATTGAAAAACAAATGAAAAGCTAGCTCCTTCAATAACAAGTTCAGTTCAGCCATTAACTTATTGAATGGTGGAGCAGGCTCAAGGGGCCTGCTTCTGCTCCTAATTCGCATGTTCACAAGTTACTGACATGAAACTGTAGCCTCTATGTAGAACTCTCCCCTCTATCTTTCAGAAAAAAAATCAAATCCCTAGAGGTTGCTATGTCACAGTTTTTTTTTTCGGGTGGGAAGAGATGTACTATGTCTTTCAGTAAATTGCACTCACAAATATAACCTCTTGCTGAAGCTGGTAAATGTATCTGACAAGTAACCAGAGAGGCAGTGAAAGAAGAGAACGTGATCAATTTTAAGATGATGGTGGATATTTTTCTGACACACAGTGAGATTGAGGGATATCAAAGGTAAATTGGGATAAGAAGTCTTTGACCTTTGGGACAAGGCTGATAGATAGGCATGGTTGTTCCTGGTCCAGTATAATCCTAGATTTCTAAGGAAAATGCAATATACCAGGGTGAGGGTTTAGTTTAAGTAAGCAGAGCAACATGTTATGGATAATCTTGATCTCTAGAGATTGTCTTCAGCAATTGGTGAGCAATTTCCCAGAGCTTTTCCCGAAATTAACCAGCGTTTCTTCCTCTGTCTTTCCAGGAGTTAGCTTTATTACTGTTTGGGGAGAATAGTGCATGAGGTTGTATAGGATTAGGGTGAGTATTATTGGGCCTTTTCTTACCTCTCTTTTTATATACAAAAGCAGAAGATTCACCTGTTCCTCTTACCTGCAGCAGCTGGTGCTGCTCTGCCTGGCCTCATATCCTCCCATTCCTCCTGCAGACCAAGGGGAACTGCTAGCAAGATGCCCATGACCAAGTACTTCCTTTCTCAGAGTGACTCCTGTAAGGTGGAATAGCACAGCACTTACCCTTTCACGGTGAAGCCTTTTCTTACCACTCTTTTTATATACAAAAGCAGAAGATTCACCATAAATACTCCTTTGTAATATTTGGCTTTTATCTTTTTATTTTTGATTTCTGATTTTGGTTCATTTTTGTTTAAGCAGTGAAGACTGATACCAGGAGAAACAACTGGTTGGGTGGAGTTATTAAGCCTGAAAGAGTCAAAAGTCTGAATTGACATCAGCAGAAAGAAAGACTCATAGAAGATTATTTTGGCCAAAGGGTAAAAACAGGCACTATATTGGGTACAGTGGGAATAAGACTAGCCTGTTTGAAAGTCTGGACTTAGCATACAATTTTGGTTCTAATTGCTGATTACCATAATTTGAATTTGCCTGAACGTGCAGGCTAGAAACCTGAAAGTTTAGAACTCAAGTGCTGATTAGACACAATTTTCATGGAGCAGTATATGTGGGCTCCTCGCACCCACTTCCATTGAAGGTGTGGAGTGTTCTGGCTGGTACACAACAGCATATTGCCGCCTGGCTCAGGGACTGAGGGAGAGGGCTCGCAGGCTCTCGGGTGCAGCACTAGAAGTCCTAGTGGAGGATGTTCAAAGGAGGAGAGGTGACCTGCACCCACGGTGAGGAAGTACCCCACGCGCCTTCCTCACCCTCCTGTCCCTCTTACCTGCAGCAGCTGGTGCTGCTCTGCCTGGCCTCATGTCCTCCTGCAGACCAAGGGGAACCACTAGCAAGATGCCCATGACCAAGTACTTTCTTTCTCCTATAAGGTGTCCAGTAAGGTGGAATAGCACAGCACTTACTCTTTTATGGTGAGGTCTTCAAAACATTTCTGGAATAAATGTTGCTCAAGTGTTGCTGCAGTCTTGCCAATGTATCCCAGAAAGTCTGCCAATGTGTTTCAGATTTCCTCTTCAAAGTTCCAGCAGCAAGTGAACATGAAATGGGGAGTATCCCTTTAAGTGGTAAGCATCCCTTTTAAGTAAAACTATGAATGCCTATTTTCACCTCAGTAACGTCGCCTGACTCTGTTCTTGTCTCAACTCATTTGCTGTTGAAACCCTCATTTATGCCTTTATTACTCTAGGCTTGACTATTCCAATGCACTTCTGGCAGGTCTCCCACATTCTACCCTCCATAAACTTAAGCTCATCCAAAACTCTGCTGCCCATATCTTAAACTGCACCAAGTCCCATTCACTCCTCACACCTGTGTTCGCTGACCTATGTTGGCTCCTGGCAACACCTTTTTAAAATTCTCATACTTGTTTTCAAATCCCCCCATGACCTTCCTATCTCTGTAACTTCCTCCAGTCCCACAACCATCCGAGATATCTGCGCTCCTCCAGTTCTGTCCCTTGCGCATCTCTGATTTTAATCATTTCACCATTGATGGCCATGCCTTCTGCTGATGAGACTGAAAGCTCTGAAATTCTCTCCCTAAACCTCTCCAATTCTCTATCTCTCTTTTCTCCTTGAAAATGTTCCTCAAAACTTACCTCTTTGACCAAGTTTTATGACACCTGTCCTAATAGCTCATTATGTGGCTCGGCATCAAATTTTGTTTGATAACTTTCCCATGAAGCGCCTTGGGATTTTTTACAACATTAAAGCACAGGGGTGATAGGAGAATGGGACTTCATTAGAAAATGGACCAGAAAGCTCAAGTTTATGGAGGATCGAATGTGGGAGACCAGCCAAGATTGCATTGGAATAGTTTAAAGGTAGCAAAGGCATAAATGAAGGTTTTGAATAGTGACGTCAGGGATCTACTAATATTTTATAATATATTTCTGGGCATAATTATATAGCGAGAGCAATGTTACTCTTTGTTCTACACACTGCACATGTTTCAATATTTCATGTCACCCTTGTGTTTATCAGGAGCAAAGTACAATATTTTTTGCATTTATTTTCAGATTAGCTTTTGCTGTGTGGAGCAATGCAAATATGAGAGGCCAGTTTGTGCTTTGATGCTCTACCTGGAGTACTTTAATTGAAAAGAATCCACGAGCAAGGTGTGTTGCCTTGCTCAAATAGCATAAACTATAGGATGCTAGAAAATAAATTACCAATGGGGAAAAAAGTGTAATGTTGCCATCATGTGGTCAGAATCTGTCATAGCCTTTTGAAGGAATTGCACTCAAGTACCTGCTCAGTATAGCCAGAAATAAACATCGCATAGAACATGTGAGTTTTAGCTGTTTTACATTAATCAATAAGGAAGAGGACTGGTTTTATTTTCAGGTTGCAGCCCTAAAATATATATAACTTTAGGTCAATATGCAAACTTGCCTGACTGATAGACATACCCTCCTCTACTAAATCATTAGGTAATACTGAAATATATTGAATGACACTGATGGAAATTAGTAACTCCCTCTCCTCACACACACACACACAATCACACACACACAAAGCAAATAATCAGGAATGCAAGCATAAAAGAATAACTGATAAAACGCTATACCTTTGTTGCTTTCAGCTGCAACAGCCATGACAGGATATGGGAAATTGTGGTATGTTTATGCTGAGGGTGATTTTGTGCGAATGTGCCCTGGAATTTCAGAGTTCAAGTTTACAGCAAGGAATAGTATCAATTTTGGGTTCTAATGTTTCTAATGCTACAAATAAAAATTAATAATAATTAATCTCCCTATTTCACAAAGAGAGGGACAAGACAGATATTGCAATCAGAGAGGAGGAGTGTGAAATATTAGATGCAATTAACATAGTGATAGAGGAAATATTAAGGGGTTTAACATCTCCAGGCCCAGGTGAAATGTATTCTAGGCTGTTAAGGGAAGCAAGAGAAGCAATATCAGAGGCTGTGACCAAAAGGTCTGCAAAGGAAACTCAACCTGAGCCCGAATGCCGGACCTGGAAGTGCGACCTGACCCGACCTGAACCCAAAACATGTCGCGGGTCCTGTCGGGGTCGGATCGGGTAGCAGGCCTTTACATCAGTACATGGGTCCGGCATTCAGGCTCTGGTCGGATTTCCTTTGCAGACCTTTACTGTGACCATCATTTTCCAATCCTCTCTGGCTACAGGCATGGTGCCAGAGGACTGGAAGACAACTAATGTTGTACCATTGTTTAAAAAGGGGGAAAGGGATAGACTGAGTGGTTACAGGCCAGTCAGCCTAACCTCAGTGATGGGAAAATTATTGGAAAAAATTCTGAGGGACAGGATAAATTTTAATTTAGAAAATCATGGATTAATCAAAGATAGTCAGCACAGATTTGTTAAGGAAAGGTCGTATCTGACTAACATGATTGAATTTTTTGAGGCGATAACAAAGGTTGATGAGATTGGTGTGTTTCATGTAGTCTATATGGATGTTTAGCAAGACTTTTAATGAAGTCCCACATGCCAGACTGGTCACACAAATAAAAGCCCATGGGATCTAAGGCAAAGTGACAAGTTGGATCCAAAATTAGCTCAGAGGCAGGAAGCAAAGGGTAATGGTTGATGGGTGTTTTTGTGACTGGAAGGCTGTTTCCAGTGGGGTTTCACAGGGCTCAGTATTAGGTCTCTTGCTTTTTGTGGTACATATCTACAATTTGGACTTGAATGTACGAGATATGATTGAAAAGTTTGAAGATGATACAAAAATTGGCCATGTGGGACGATATCAATGGATTCGTCAGGTGGGCAGAACAGTGGTAAATGGAGATCAATCTGGACAAGTGTGAGGTAATGCATTTGGGGAAGGCTAATAAGGCAAGGGAAAACACAATAAATGGTAGGATAGTGAGAGGTATAGATGCACAGAGGGACCTTGGAGTCCATGTCCACAGATCCCTGCAGGTGACTGGACAATTTTTTTATTCATTCATGGGATGTGGGCATCACTGGCTAGGCCAGCATTTATGGCCCATCCCTAATTGCCCTTTAGAAGGTGGTGGTGAGCTGCCTTGTTGAACCGCGGCAGTCCAAGTGGGATAGGTACACCAACAGTGCTGTTAGGGAGTTCCAGGATTTTGACCCAGCAACAATGCAGGAACGGCGATATAGTTCCAAGTCAGGATGTGTGTGGCTTGGAGGGGATCTTGCAGGTGGTGGTGTTCCCATGCATCTGCTGCCCTTGTCCTTCTAGGTGGTACAGGTCGCAGGTAGGACTGGTAGGTAAGGTCAAGAAAGCATATGGGATACTTGCCTTCATTAGCCAAGGCATAGAATATGTTGGAACTGTATAAAACACTGGTTAGGCCACAGCTGGAATACCACATGCAGTTCTGGTCACTGCACTATAGTAAAGATGTGATTGCACTAGAGAGGATACAGAGGAGGTTGACAAGGATGTTGCCTGGACTGGAGAATTTTAGTTATGAGGAAAGATTGGATAGGCTAAGGTTTTTTCTTTGGAACAAAGATGGCTGACGGCAGACCTAATTAAAATTATGAGGGGTCTCAATAGAGTGGGTAGGAAAGCCCTATTCCTCTTGGGTGAGGGGTCCATAACCATAGAGCATAGATTTAGGGAACGAGATTTAGAGGGTATTTGAGCGGAAATGTTTTTCACCCAGAGGGTGGTGGGGATCTGGAACTCACTGCCTGAAAAGGTGGTAAAGGCAGACACCCTCATAACCTTTACAAAGTACTTGGATATGAACTTGAAGTGCCATAACCTACAAGGCTATGGACCAAGAGCTGGAAAGTGGGATTAGGTTGGATGGCTCCTTGTTGGCCAGCGTGAACACAATGAGCCCAATAGCCTCCTTTTATGCTGTAGCTTTCTATGGTTCTATGATATTGTAAGGCCAGAAAATTAGTTAATAAAATGGGCTTTAATTTAAAAATCATATTTTTAACATCTGGTTTATAGCTTTGAAGTTTCCCAACAACTTACTCAGAACTATATTTATAGAGCTACATAAATTTACAGCACAGAAGGTCATTGGCAATTGTGATTGTGCTGATACTTTGCTAGAACAATTCAGAACTAATTCTATTGCTGCATTCTCTCCCCATAACCCTGTATCTTTCTCTGTTTCAAATATTTATATTTATCCAATTTTCCCTTAAAAGATGCTGTGGTCTGTGCCTCAAACATGCACTATCACAAAATATTCCAATATCCAACAACCTTTACATAAAGATGTTTCTCCTAACCTCTCCTCTCATTCTCTTGGAAAGAATATTAAATTGATGACCCTTTGTCACTGATTACCCAACAAGAGGAAATATTTTTCCCTATTCACTATCAAAACCCTTTATAATTTTTAAATCCTCTATTATATTTCTTCTTCGCCTTCTCTGCACCAGTGCAAATAATCCCAGTATTTGAAGTTTCTCTGGTTACAACCTGAACAGGTAGTAACTCTAATTATTCCTTAGTTTATGTTTTAAGCCAGGGGTCTGCAACCTGTGGCTCCAGAGTCATATGCAGCTCTTTAGCATCTCATTTGCAGCTCCCAACCTTTTCCAGTTGCATTGTATTAACATGAAAAAAGCTTTAAAAAATTAAGAAAAGAGTCATGCTTTTATTGCAGGGATAAAAGGCTAATCATTATACTGCACTTTACAGTTTCAAATGATTATTTTAATGAAAGACATCATCACGCTCTAAATAAACTTGTTTGAGTGGCATAGCTACATCATGGTTATAGATTATGCCTTTTGTTCGAGATTATATGGTTGCGATCATTACTGTTTCTAATATAGCTGAGATGATAAACTATTCTGAATGTTCTATTAGAAGCTTTTCTTTGATCACAAGAATCAATAGCCAAAAAATAGTCTTAATTCTATGCATCTTATGTTTATTTTAAACATGTCTTTACTGACAAAATTATAGTTAAACAAAATGTCAAAACTGTGATAATTCAAAGCTTTCAATTTTTTTTCTATTGATAAATAAATTCAACACATTTTATATTAATATGCAAATTACGCATTCTACCAGAGACACTTGGCAATTTACCAACTATTTGGTTTAGAAATGCCAAATTTTCATCCTGTGATCCCCAATAGTTTTTACTTTAGGCAATTAAAAAAAAAAATGCTCTTCAGGTAAGAGGTTACAGTTTTAGTATATCCCATAGTGGACACACTATTGTGTATTGTGACTAGGGAAGGGAAAATTGGCCAGGGCTTCTACTCCTGTTCACGGATAGCTACCCTTATTGGAAAGGCTTGTGTGTGTGTATATTATATATTGAGCAGACTTACCAATATTCACTATCAGACATGAATAATGGGCACTTGGGCCAGATCCTGGAGGATTACTCACCATGAAATCCTTTCCTTTGAGGAAATCAATGACTTAATGCGAGGGAGCGAAAATTGGAGAACAAAAAAAAAGGAAATCTTTTGTTGGTGTATTGATAGATTTATTGTCCAAAGTTACATTGAATTTGCTTAATCTGTTCTATACCTGTCCAAGAGGAGCTCAGTACAATAAAGTTCTGAAGTAATTCCACTTTAGTGCAAAAGAGAATGAAATTGAAAAATTGAACTTTCTAAGAAAGGACTTTCTCTCTGGAGTAAAATTATCCTCAATGTGGTAGTTAGATTGGGGTGGTGAGGATGGTTGGGCTTTCTCGCCTGACATATACACAGAAACATTCACAGTAAGGCTAGCTATATGTGATCAGGACGAGGAGCCCTGGCCAATTTTTTGTCCCTAATCACAATACACTGAAGGCCATTGCAAGGCTCATACTATTGCCCCGACTGACATCAGTCAATTCAGTGCAAACCAGCAATTCAATTTAGAAACTTCCTTCTTCCTGATATATTTCGCTTGTCTTTTTGTTCATTTACAGGATGTGAGCATCACTGACAAGGCCAGCATTTATTGACCATTCCTAATTGCCTTTGGTGGTGGTGAGCTGCCTTCTTTATCTGCTGTGTACTGCTGTGATGAAGACACACTCACAGTGCTGTTTGGTCAGGAGTTCCAGGATTTTGACGCAGTGACAATGAAGGAACGGCGATATAATTCCAAGTCAGAATGGTATGTGACTCGGAGGGGAGCTTGCAGGTGGTGGTGTTCCCGAGTTTGATGCCTTTGTCCTTCTAGGTGATACAGCTCGTGGATTTGGGAGTTTCTGCTGAAGAAGCCTTGGTGAGCTATTGCAGTGCATCTTGTAGATGGTACAAGTGCAGCCACGATATGCCAGTCGTGGAAGGAGTGAAGATTTAAGGTGGTGAATGGGGTGTTGATCAAACAGGCTGCTTTGTCCTGGATGGTGTCGAGCTTCTTGAGTACTGTTGGAGCTGCACTCATCCGGGCAAGTGAGGAATTCATACAAATATGTTAAGTTTTCATAGCTAAACTGACAAAACTGAATTTCAAGGCATTAAAAAATTAATTTTCTATAAAATTGTTTGTTTCCCATTTATTTTTCAATTCAGATATTGACTCAAGTGCATAATCCCTGTGTTATGCAATTCCAAATTGTATTCCACATTTTCTATTTATCCTCTGAACAAAGAACAAAGAAAATTACACCACAGGAACAGGCCCTTCGGCCCTCCAAGCCTACGCCGCTCCAAATCCTCTATCTAAACCTGTCGCCTATTTTCTAAGGGTCTGTAACTCTTTACTTCCTGCCCATTCATGTATCTGTCTAGATACATCTTAAAAGACGCTATCGTGCCCGCGTCTACCACCTCCGCTGGCAATGCGTTCCATGCACCCACCACCCTCTGCATAAAGAACTTTCCACGCATATCCCCCCTAAACTTTTCCCCTTTCACTTTGAACTCGTGTCCCCTTGTAATTGAATCCCCCACTCTGGGGAAAAAGCTTCTTGCTATCTACCCTGTCTATACCTCTCTGGTTGGCTTGTGAACCTAGAAAGCATTTTAAATTTCTTTCTGTTATTTCCCTGTGGTGGGTAGTTATTCTTACCCCTCCCTCCATACACACATACAATTGAGCAGCACCTAGGGGTACCAGATGATGAAATTGGCAAAAGATATTACTATAACAAATAGGTTTGTCCCAAGTAGTCCTGCTTATGCATATATGATTGCTAGAGCTTGTCACTGGAGCCCAAGTTTCTCATGGAGTACAGAGCTCAGGGACATTTTTAACTTCCTGTGGGGCTTCTGTTTTGCTGTAGGAACATAAGAAAATTCAAGGTTACAAGGCAGAAACTCAGTCCATTAAAAATAATATAAAAATGCTGGATATACACAGCAGGTCAGTCAGTATCTGTAAACAGAAGAAATACTATCATATTTTGGGTGCATCCATTTCACACCCGCAGCATCACAAACTGATCTTTTCTCTTCACAGGTGCTGACTTGTGTATTTCCAGCTATTGCTGTTTTTTATTTCCGATTTCTAACATTTGCAGTTTTTACTTTTCTCCAGAACATTAATTATCCCATCATGGCATCTAATGAAGTTGTTTTTGCCTTTATTAACTTTTTGGTAAATTATTCCAAACATTTATTATTCAGTAATAAAAATGTTCCTGATATTTTTTCAACATTTTCACAATTCCATTAATGCCCTTTAAGGAAATCTGCTGTCCTTACCTGGTCTGGCTGACATGTGACTCCAAACCCACAGCAATGTGGTGGACTCTTAACTGCCCTCTGACATGGCCTAGCAAGTCACTCAGTTGTATTAAACTGCTATGAAGTCAATAAGGAATGAAAACGGACGGACCACCCGGTATCAACCTAGGCACCGCAACCACGGCAAACCCAGCCCTGTCAACCCTGCAAAGTCCTCCTTACTAACATCTGGGGGCTTGTGCCAAAGTTGAGAGAGCTGTCCCACAGACTGGTCAAGCAACAGCCTGACATAATCATACTCACCGAATCATACCTTACAGACAATGTCCCAGCCACTGCTATCACCATCCCCAGGTATGTCCTGTCCCACCGGCAGGGCAGACCCAGCAGAGGTGGCGGCACAGTGGTATAAAGTAGGGAGGGAGTTGCCCTGGGAGTCCTCAACATCGACTCCAGACCCTATGAAGTCTCATGGCATGAGGTCAAATATGGGCAAGGAATCTTCCCGCTGATTACCACCTCCCACAGCAACCCCCTTACCCCACCCCCCACCCCCAACCTCAGCTGATGAATCAGTACTCCTACATGTTGGACAGCACTTGGAAGAATCACTGAGGGTGGCAAGGGCACAGAATGTACTCTGGGTGGGGGACTTCAAAATCCATCACCAAGATTGGCTCGTTAGCACGATTACTGACTGAGCTGGCCGAGTCATAAAGGACATAGCTGCTCGACTGGGTCTGCGGCAGGTGGTGAGGGAACCAACAAGAGGGAAAATCATATTTGCCCTCATCCTCACCAATCTGCCTACTGCAGATGCATCTGTCCATGACAGTATTGGCAGGAGTGACCACTGCACAGTCCTTGTGGAGGCGAAGTCCCCTCTTCACATTGAGGATATCCTCCATTGTGTTGTGTGGCACTACCACCATGCTAAATGGGATAGATTTCGAACAGATCTAGCAATGCAAAACTGGGCATCCATGAGGTGCTGCAGGCCATCAGCAGCAGCAGAATTGTACTCAACCACAATCTGTAACCTCATGGCCTGGCATATCACCCACTCTATCATTACCATCAGCCCTTGTTCAATGAAGAGTGCAGGAGGGCATGCCAGGAGCAGCACCAGTCATACCTCAAAATGAGGTATCAACCTGGTGAAGCTACAACCCAGGACTACTTGCTTGCCAAACAGCGTAAGCAGCATGTGATAGATAGAGCTAAGCAATCCCATAACCAACGGATCAGATCTAAGCTCTGCAGTCCTGCCACATCCAGTCGTGAATGGTGATGGACAATTAAACAACTAACTGGAGAAGTTGGCTCCACAAATATCCCCATCGAGGGTGGAGCCCAGCACATCAGTGCAAAAGATAAGGCTGAAGTATTTGCAACAACCTTCAGCCACAAGTGCCGAGTTGATGATCCATCTTGCCCTCCTCCTGAAGTCCCCAGTATCACAGATGCCAATCTTCAGCCAATTCCATTCACTCTGCGTGATATCAAGAAATGACTGAAGACACTGGATCCTGCAAATGCTATGGGCCCTGACAACATTCTGGCAATAGTACTGAAGACCTGTGCTCCAGAACTTCTGTGCCCTTGCCAAGCTGTTCCAGTGCAGCTGCAACACTGGCATCTACCCGGCAATGTGGAAAATTGCCCAGGCATGTCCTGTACACAAAAAGCAGGACAGGTCCAACCCAGCCAATTACCGCCCCATCAGTGTACTCTCAATCATCAGTAAAGTGATGGAAGGTGTCATCAACAGTGCTATCAAGCAGCACTTGCTTAGCAATAACCTGCTCAGTGATGCTCAGTTTGGGTTCCACCAGGGCCACTCAGCTCCTGACCTCATTGCAGCCTTGGTTCCAACATGGACAAAACAGCTGAACTCAAGAGGTGAGGTGAGAGTGGCTACCCTTGCTATCAAGGCAGTATTTGACCGAGTATGGCATCAAGGAGCCCTAGCAAAACTGCAGTCAATGGGAATCGGGGGAAAACTCTCCGCTGGTTGGAGTCATACCTAGTGCAAAGGAAGATGGTTGTGGTTGTTGGAGGTCAATGATCTCAGCTCCAGGACATCACTGCAGGAGTTCCTCAGGGTAGTATCCTAAGCCCACCATCTTCAGCTGTTTCATCCATGACCTTCCTTCAATCATAAGATTGGAAGTGGGGATATTCGCTGATGATTGCACAATGTTCTGCACTGTTCATGACTCCTCAAATACTGAAGCAGTCCATGTCGAAATGCAGCAAGATGTGGACAATATCCAGGCTTGGGCTGCTAAGTGGCAAGTAACATTCACGCCACGCAAGTGCCAGGCAATGACCATCTCCAACAAGAGAGAATCTAACCATCGCCCATTGACATTCAATGGCATTACAATTGCTGAATACCCCACTATCAACATCCTGGGGGTTACCATTGACCAGAAACTGAACTGGAGTAGCCATATAAATACTGTGGCTACAAGAGCAGTTCACAGGCTAGGAATCCTGTAGTGAGTAACTCACCTCCTGACTCTTCTGTCCACCATCTACAAGCACAAGTCAGGAGCATGATGGCATACTGTCCACTTGCCTGGATGGGTGCAGCTCCAACAACACTCTAGAGGCTCGACACCATCCAGGACAAAGCAGCCTGCTTGATTGGTACCCCATCCACAAGCATTCAGTCCCTCCACCACCGACGCACAGTGGCAGCAATGCACCAAGGCTCCTTCGACAACACTTTCCAAACCCACGACCTCTATCACTTAGAAGAATAAGGGCAGCAGATGCATGGGAACACCACCTGCAAGATCCCCTCCAGACCACACACCATCTTAACTTGAAACTATATCACCGTTCCTTCACTGTCGCTGGGTCAAAATCCTGGAACTCCCTTCCTAACAGCACTGTGGGTGTATCTACCCAACATGGACTGCAGCGGTTCAAGAAGGCAGCTCACCACCACTTTTTCAAGGGCAATTAGGGATGGGCAATAAATGCTGGCCTAGCTAATGATGCCCACATCCCATGAACAAATAAAATAAAAATTTGTGCCCTATTGAGTTTGTATCCTTTGAAGTAAGTCTCTTCAATCAGGTGTCTGCTCCTGTGCAGCAACAAATCGGCTCTGATTAAAGTCACAAATAACATTCTATGTGACTGTGACAACGGTAAACTATTCCTTCTCTTCTCTCCTACATTACAACAGCGGCAACACTTCAAAAGTACTACATTGACTGTAAAGCACTTTGAGACATCTGGTGGTTGTGAAAAGTGCTCCTCAATGCAAATCTTTCTCTTTTTTCCCCCTCAATCTGTCTGCAACCATTGACACGGTTGACCACACTATCCTCCTCTAATTCTTCTCCACCAGCTGGGTGGGACTGCACTCATGTGGTTCCATTCTTATCTATGCAGTCACAGCACGAGAATCACATGCAATTGCTTCTCTTACCCCTTCCACACCATTACCTCTGGAACCCCCAAGTATCGATCCTTGGCCCTCTCCTAGTTCTCATCAGCCAGTGAAAATCAATCAGCAATTAACCCAAGAGTGGCTGATGATACCTTTAAATAGCATTGGTGGCAGGGGAGGGGGGTCCTCCCTGCTGCTGAACGCATGATCTGCTGTGCGAGATTAGGAGGTGTTAGCTGAAATGTTGAGGACGAAATGCAGTCAAATTAGCATTACACGCTGACGGACGTTACAATCGGCCTACTTTGCATACTTCTGGCACACAAGCCTAGTGCCATTGTTACCGACCTACCCAAAATGTGGTCCAGCGTGGCCCATATCAGATGGCGCAGATGCCATTTTGGACTTGAATTGACACCTGTAGTGCCGACAATATGGGTGCTATGGAGCTGAATTTTGCAGTATTAACATTTGAATCCAACAAACTAATAGAATGAAGTTGTAGTGTGATGTTTGAATTATATCTAAATACTTAGGGGACAAGTATTCCAATGCAATCTCACAGGGATTTAATACACAGCATATCTTTATTTCAGTTTTAAAGACAATGTACAGTTAAAAATCACTCTGGTTTACATCATCAACCATTTCATTAAATATAATTATACACAATACTGTCAAAACTCCAATGATAAGCTATTGATGTGATGATGTAAACTGAAGCAATGATGCATCCTGTCCAAATATGTACAAAACAATGAGCAAATGTACTGAGTCATTTTGTCATACATTAATACATGTTAGAGTAATTAAAGAGGCAGTGCACCTTCTCATGGCATATACAGATTCTGCTTCAACACTGTGATGTGAGAAAATTTACAAAGGTCCAAACCTTCATGGGAGGGAGCTTAGAGGCAATTTTACACATTTTTTTCCCTAGCATATGTTCATGCTTGTTTGTGCTGGCTGTATTTTTCAGAGTATGGTTAAATGTGAAAATAAAAAAAATGTGAAAATAACTCACTTTGTAGTAGAAATCTCCAAAATTCCACTTTGGGGTTATTAGTGACATTAGTAAGCTCTTTAAAAAAAAGGCTCATATTTGCTGAAAAGTGCAAATTACTTGCCTCCCACCTCAAAAATTTAGAGATTAAATCACAGAATAATACAGTGCAGAAGAGGCCCTTCGGCCCATCGAGTCTGCACTGATGCATTAAAACACCTGACCCGTCTAATCCCATTTGCCAGCACTTGGCCCATAGCCTTGAATGTTATGACTTGCCAAGTGCTCATCCAGGTACTTTTTAAAGGATGTGAGGCAACCTGCCTCTACCACCCTCCCAGGCAGGGCATTCCAGACCATCACCACCCTCTGGGTAAAAAAGTTCTTCCTCAAATCCCCCTTAAACCTCCCGCCCCTCACCTTAAACTTGTGACCCCTCGTAACTGACCCTTCAACTAAGGGGAACAGCTGCTCCCTATCCACCCTGTCCATGCCCCTCATAATCTTGTACACCTTGATGAGGTCACCCCTGATAAAAATCAAAACACAATAAATTTCCAAAGTTATCTTCAAGAAGGAAATGAACTTTGTAAATGAACTCAAATTTGGCCAAACACCATCCAGCAAAAATAGCTGAGACAGAGTTGCTCAACTCTATCAACAGGAAACTGGATAACTATCTGACTATAAACATGAGTTGAGGTTATAGGGGTAAGTATTTCTTGCAGTGATCAAATACTCTGTGGAACAGTCCTCTACTGTTGAAGGTAGAGATAGATAGCAGGTTGGTAGAATGTTGATTGTAGAATGCAGCAAATCAGGACTAAATTATGGATGAATGAACATTCTGGGGTTCTGCTTCGTTACCTTTGGGGTGCAGGCAGGTTTTAAGCAGAATTTTCTCTTAGGAGTTAAATGGTGAACAGAATCTCCATACTTAAATTGACTTCACACTGATAAGATGATAGGCTCCAACTGTAGTGGGCACACTCACTAAGCTATTCCCCCCAAAGGCAAAATACCATCAGATCTTAGTCAGGATGCACGTGAGATTTTCCATTTTCCTCTCTCAGACAAACCTACCACTCTTTGGCCAATAAATTGCATCAGGGTGAATTTCTTGTTCCTTCTCCTTGCTGTTCTTTCCCTGAATCTATGTTAACTTCTACTGTCCCCTCCTCCTACTATACTGAAAGAATAGCTCGTTTCATGTAACTCTTTTTGATTCTTTTTCCCTTCTTGTCCCTGGAGCCCAAAGCTTCAGCTTTTTTGGTAATATAGCATGGTTAGCTGACTAAGTTATAGAGAAGTCCACAAACCATTTTTCTGGGTGTTCATGCAAGAAAACTCAGCGGTCTGAAAAAAAAGATAGGACTTAAAAAAAGCACATGGCAGATCAGATCTAGATGATAAGATGTAATGGCCTAACTGCTGTTGTCCATGACAGTTGTTGCTCATAGAAACTCACAATAGCAAATATTTGGCTGGAAGAAATACTTGAAGAGATTTGAAACAACCCTACTATTCCATGAACGGAAGCAAACGGAGACCAAAATATAAATTTTTCAAAAGTCAGGTTGCGCATGAAAATTATGTACAAATAGGAATTATTATAGTACTGATAAAGTACCAATTAATTTCTAAAACAAGTTTTTAAACATTTATATTATGTTACCATTATATTTGTATTCACCTCAGTATATTCAGGATAACAAAAATGTCAAACCACTAGCAAAATAATTGAGAATTTCTTTCTTCCAAGACAGTGAAACTTTTAATTATTTGTTTGATTGCTCATTATATTCCATTTGAAAATGTTCAATGTCTCATAGCTGTGCTAGACTGCAATTACTGGTTTGATATTGGTTTCTATTTTACAGCAATGTGAGGAGGTAGCATGGAGTTACTTTACCAGTCCTGGATCTTTCTCTGGTCAGGTAAAGTGGAGTTCTGTACCTGCATGGTTATACACAAGGTCAAAGCTCTGCTCAACAGTATCTAATTCCAGTTACATCCTTTATCTTATGATACACATGATGGACAGTTGGCTCTTTACTCAATATCAAAAAAAAAATGAAGCTTAAAAGCACCATTATAAAGCACTGGTTCAGCCTCAACTGGAGTATTGTGTCCAATTCTGGGCACCACACCTTATGAAGTATGTGAAGGCATTGGAGAGCAGGCATTAAAGGTTGACAAAAATGGTTCCATGGATGAGGGACTTGAGTTACATGGATAAATTGGAAAATCTGGGTCTGCTCTCCTTGGAGAAGAGGTTGAGAGAAGATTTGATGGAGGTTTTCAAAATCGCGAGGTATCTGGACAGAGTTGATAGAGAGAAACTGTTTCCATTAGTGTAAGGGTCAAGAACAAGAGGACACCGATAAAAGAACAAAAAGCAACATTTTTACATAGCAGGTGGAAAAGATCTGGAAAGCAATCCCTGAGAAAGCCGCAGAGGCAGATTCAATTGTGGCTTTCAAAAGGGAATTGGATAATTACCTGAAGATAACAAATTGCAAGGCTATGGAGAAAGGGTAGGGGAGTGGGACTAGATGAGTTGCTCTTGCAGAGAGTTGGCACAGACATGATGGGCCAAATGGCCTCATTCTGTGCTGTAACCATTCTATGATTCTATGAAAATTCACTTTGCATTGGCCAGATGTGCTTGTCATGCAGGCCCCCACAGCCAAGAATGCGGCATATTAATTTTGTCATACGAACATTGATTTTAAACTGTTACTGGAGTGAAGAAAGGACTCGTTAAAAAAAAAATCACCAGACACTTGGCTGGAAAAACATTTTTGCATACTAACAGAGTGCTTGGAGGGACAGAGGGGCTATTCCCTGTTCCAATTTAACCCACAATGGACTTTCAGCACCAGGTATTGTGTGTAAGAAGAGACATTCCAGGGTCGGTGAAGACAAGAGAATCCACAAACAGATGTGGTCAGACCAGCTAGTCACATGATTAACCTGCTTGGCAACCTGGGTTTTTCTGAATTGTACAAAGAATTTGAACTGAGAAAGACTGTTTGCTCCCTGAGTGAGAAGACTTCTCCTGTCTGCTCCCATCTCTTTCTCACAAGCCTCTGGACCCACTGAGGACACATGAATTTCAAGAGAAAAGTCTCCTACATTGAACAAGGTTGAAGAAGAATACTGGGCCCCAACAAAAAGCAAGACCTACCTACAATCAAGGACTTTACAGCAAGCTCTAAGAACAGTAACCAAAACCATCTTCAGATATTGCCTCAAACTTTTCCACTTTATTTCTTTTGCTCTTTTCTGTCTCTATCTGCATGTATGCATCGAGTATGCATGCTAGCGTGGGCGCGTCGTGTATCCATAGGCATTAACTGAATTAGAGTTTAAGCTTAATAAAGTTCAACCTTTTTTCTTTAAACCTAAGAAAACCTGTTTGGCTAGTTTCTTTGCCTTATAATTGGAAGTTAGTGAACAAGGATTCACCAAGGGGGAGCTAAAAAAAAGAGGTGTGTTTAAAATTAAACTCTGTTACAGTAAGACCAGGTGAAGGCTGAGAGGGAACCCTAGACCCCTTTCTCACCTGGTCATAACAGTACTGATGATGGAATTGTTCCAATGACAAAGCCAAAGCTTATTAAACATAGTGGATAGAGTTTCAGCTTTGGGCAGGGTTGGCAATTGCACTTAAAATTGCATTGGTTTTCCAAAGTGAGGTTATGGTTCAAGTTCCCTCCCAAACCCATTTGTATAATCACAAGTGTAAAATCCTGCATGAACCAGTGTTTTAAAATGTAATTTCCTTGCATTGAAAAATACTCCTTGCGGTATTTCCTGGGGCTACTTCAATATAGCTTAAAATATGTTTATCACAAAAAATAAACAATTTTAATAAGACTGTCTAATCCACCACCTGTGAGTAACCAGATTTTAAATCAATGAAAATGGCTTTAATAAAAAAACTATACTGAGCTATTTACTATTTTCATTGGTGTACTTTAGTCAGTTTCTTAATAGATTTATTATTTTAAAGGTGTCTCCTAATGTCTGTGTGCCTATAAAAGTGAGCTCAACTTGAAGAGCCTCCTTGAACAGTTGCAAATGGGTGCAATTAGCCTAAGTTAGATATGCAAATTATTTCAATTTGGGGGCACGGCCAGATTCCAGCACATCGTTTTTTAAACCAGTGTTAAAGATCATAGCAACTCAATTTACACTCGAGTAACTTGCACTTAAAGTTCCACAATCCTTCCACTGGTTTGACCAATTTCAGACAAATTGTGCTGCTTTAAATAATGTACTCAGTAATGACTTTAAATTTAACAAATGAAGACAATTCCTACAGAATTACTATTGTAGTCCACAATTCACAACTGTGAACAAACTCCCACGCTGACTAGCCCTTGCTACTAGGTGTCAGCCTTGGCTCAGTGGTAGCACTTCCACCTCTGAATCAGAAGGTTCTGGGGACGAGTTCCACTCCAAAGATTTGCCCATAATTTAGGCTGAGTGAGCACCCCACTGTTGGAGGGGCTGTGTTTCAGATGAGATGTTAAAGCGAGGCCCATGTTCCCTCCCAGACAAACATTAAAGATTTCAGCACAGTGGCGCAGTGGTTAGTACCGCAGCCTCACAGCTCCAGGGACCCGGGTTCAATTCTGGGTACTGCCTGTGAGGAGTTTGCAAGTTCTCCCTGTGACCGTGTGGGTTTTCGTCGGGTGCTCTGGTTTCCTCCCACCGCCAAAAACTTGCAGGTGATAGCAATTTACAATGGCCAATTTACCTCCTAGTGTAGGTAGGTGGTAGGGAATCTGGGATTACTGTAGGGTTAGTATAAATGGGTGGTCCTTGGTTGGCACAGACACGGTGGGCCGAAGGGCTAAATATCTCTAAATAAATAAAAAATAACTGAAAAATATCAGGGCAAGGCAGTCCTCCTGGTGACCTGTCCAACATTTATCCCTCAATCACCTTCCAAAACAGAGAATCTGGTCATTTATATCATTGCTGTTTGTGGGACCTGGCTGTGCCCACATTAGTTGCCATATTTCCTAGACTGCAACAGTGACCACACTTCAAAATAACTTAGTTGGCTGTAAAGCACTTTTGGGTTGCCCTGAGGTCAAGAAAGGTGCTACGCAAATGCAAGTTCTTTTTATATTTCACTGATTACAGTTAATGCAGTTCAGCTGATGATGCCTTGCTGAGCCCAGTCTGTCATGATATCTCAGGAGAACCCAGGTATTATAAGATGTTTTCTTGATCCAGTGCTGTATTATTTTTCCAATATTGTAAAAGTACGACTAAACAGCAATAACATGTTTGTATGCATGCTGTAGTGAATAAGTGAAGATAAGTTAAGCAACAGAGAAAACCTTACCTGCTGCCTAAAATGGCAATCAACTGCTTGAATAACTCTCACATACACAAACATTTGCAACATAACAATTAGTGTCCATTTTTCAATTGTTTCAGGCCGTTGATTTTGATGTCTTGCACAAAAGATTAATTATTTGCCACAGAAATCCATTATTTACACCAAAACATTATGCAAATTACAGGCTATAAAAATAGAGCTTTATAAATAATTTCAACATCTCAAAAATGCCTCACTCTCAAATAGTAAATGTGTGTGATTTAAAGTCACAAATGTCCACTTCAGCACCACATTATGTTGGTGTAATTATGCATACTGAATTACAGCAGGATGACATATTGAAGGTTAAATATAAATACCTAGAACAACAGCAAATCAGGTCTCAAATTATCTGAGGTTGCAACATTGACAATCCCTTGACTTCCTGTAATTATTATCTTCTAACACAAGGAAGGTGAGGGGAGTTCAAATTTAGAGATGATGGTGCTTTTTCACCTTGACATTTGTTATCATTAATTCATCTAAAATGTCACCCTGCCAGTTTTCAGACATCAGCAAAGCAAAGCTGTTATTTAAATCACCAGCTAGCTGTAATAACACCAATTGTGCTTTGTTTTGTGTGCAGTCACTACTAGGACTGGAAACTGACTTCCTTACTTTTCTTCTTCTTCACTCCTAAGATATGCTTTCCTGTTCTACACCGGGACAACCATAAATGGAGAAGTGCACCAAATGGCAAATTCCAGAAAGTATCAACTGTAAATTTCGGATGTACATCACAAAGAAACAGTTAATGTGGTTACACACGAAAGAATTGCCCAGTCTATGCTCCAGTCCCAGAATCACAGAATCATTACAGCACACACGGCGGCCATTCGACTCATCGAGTCCGTGCTGGTCCTCCTAAGGAGCAATTCACATACTGCCACTTCCCTGCCCACTCCCCACATCCCTGCACACTCCTCCTCTACAAATGTCAATGAAGCAAAATTAGAAACTGATCAGAAGTGCTGTAACCGGCAAGGTTATGGACCAGGTGCTGGAAGGTGGGATTAGATTGGGCGGCTAGTTTTTTTTCCAGCCAGCACGGACACGACGGGTTCAATGGCGTCTTTCTGTGCTGTAATTTTTCTATGTGTCTACGGTTCTATGGTTCTTTTCAACCTTGGTGGTATCCTGCACTATTACCATTTGCCTTCACTAACAATTCTCAACTTTAAAACACAAGGTCTATTTGCATGTCCACTGATCAATTTCTATATTTTGGAGGTTATTAACCTCAGAATTGTTATTCTTACATACACCACAATCATGAATTTTTTGAGAAGTTAATTATATTAAACTTCACATGAATAAACTGTAAGATTGAATAGAAGCAGTTGGAGCACAAGCAAATATTTCAATAAATCTATTTACTGCTTTGAAGTTAGGTGAATTCTAAGCTGGAATAGATGCAGTTAAGATAGACATTGACTCCAAGTACACAGAAAACAAGTGTACAAACTTAACCAATTATCTGCCTCTATATTTTTTATATAGCACCAACCAACAGTAGTAAATGAGTCAGCAAACAGTGATGTTGTAAGTAAAATATTCCCATGTTTTAAATGCAGTCTGACATCTCCTCTGAATGACACAGAGCTAGAGGTGATATACTGATTGTTAGATCACAGTATCATTAACATAGATTGCTAGCATTGACAACAATAGTAAATACCATAGTACATTAATGTTCAGCTGTGCTTCTGTTTCAATATGACTTATGGCATATTTTTGCCATCATGTTTTGAATATAATAGGCCATATGATGTGATTATTCATCTCGCAGTTAATGGTATTTCTCGAAAACGAAAGTAATCAGATACAGCAGCCACATAAGAGAGAATCCAATTAAAAAAAAATAAAGTTATAGAAAGCAAAGTATTTTACTTTGTTGATGTTACTTCCAAACAATTTTCAGAACTTAAAAGGATGAATTTTTTTTCTTATACTGGTTCTTTCCTTTGGGTCTCTACCACACATCATTCATAGAGGACATCACGATTTACACAACTACGTAGAAATGTATCTCTGTGCCCCTGGTATGGTAAGGAAAACAATTGTGGGATTACAGCATCACTGTTTTGTTTTTATGCTAGTTTGGAGGATAGAAAGCAGCACAAATAGCAGATCCTATGCTTGGGTCTCAGCGGCATGAGATAAGGAGAAAGTGAAAGCCAATGGTGAGGTCAGCTGGTTTATGTGTGCATCAAATTGCAAGTTACATTCTAGATAGCAGGATAGGCACTCTTATCCCAGGCATCCAAAATGCGATTTTGCTCCATGATTTTTCCCTCTCTCCCTCCTATGAGGATAGCTTCCATTCAGCACACTCCTACACCAGTACGGTTGTGAGTGGGAATTTAGCAGACAGAGTGAATACTGGGAGAACCTAATCCATATTGCATTGCTGCTTCAGCACTACTAAATCTTTTAGTTACTCAGTTCCTAAGAGTCCGATTCAAACAACTACCCCTTTCTTGTTCATTACATTTCCTTCTTCTTGTGAGCAGGAAATTAGTTTATTACTTTATGCTCTGTCGTGAAAGGATATTTTCTTAACTTCTGATAAGGTGCATTCACAGAAATTCAGGTTAATTTATACTTTTTGTGCTCATCAACCAAAGAAACCAATGTCTGCATCAAGTATTCCCAGGTCAGGTACACTAAAAAGCTCACTACTCCATTCTAACAATATACACTAGTCCTAGACTCAGCAGTACTTGTGCTACAGCAGCAGGGTAACTACCAACTAACTACCTTTACAATCTTGAACAATAATTTGAGGCTTGAAACTTTACCTTCTAACCCAGATATGAGTGCTACCAACTGAGCCTAGCTAGCACGGTTTAAGAGATTAAAATAAAAGATAAGAAACTTTCAAGATCGGGAGATATTATCACTAATCAGGGCTCAAAGTTAAAGCTTTAGCAACCTTTTGTTGGATCAAAACAAAATCTTCTGTTACTCAGTTGAGCCCTATCCAATATACCTCACATACCTGAACTGAATCTGGATCTATTTAGGGCTGATAAAAGAAAGGTTGAACATATACTTACAAGCCATGATAGAAAACATTTGTAGAGAGAAATAAATTCTTGCTCTTCCATTACTCAAACGTTTTTTTTTAAAAAAGTGCACAATCCAATTCACAGATCCCGATTCAGAATTACTTATACTATAGTTATTTGTGTCAATAGTGTTTCATATAAAAACACACATCAGAAAAATCAAATAGCCCAATAGTAAAATAGCTTTCGACGAGTCTTGTATACCTACGTACACATCTATTTTTTGATTGAAATTAACACCCTGAAAGAAATATAAGCCGAGGATGTTTTTTTATTAAAGAAATATAATTTGGATGTCCCAAAAAGCCATTTGGTGAAAGTTTCAATTGTGTGGTATAACTGACTTCAGCAACCCAATCTATGAGTGGAGAAAAATCAGCAAGAAATCCTATTCCTGACCAACATCGAGTAATTTCTGTTGGAAAGTGTATGGCCGGAATTTTACGCCCCGTCAAAGAGCCGGAAGGTGGTGGGGGCAGGGGGGGGGGGGGAATAAAATGGAGCGGGAGGCTCTGGGGGGCCCTTCCCAACCCACTCCCACCTCCGCCGCCACTTTACGCAGGGCGCGGCGGCAAAAAACAGCCTGCCCGCCCCAGGCCAATCAAGGCCCTTAAGTGGCCAGTTTAACAACCACTTAAAGGCCTCCACCTGCAGCCATGGGGATTTTACCCTTGTCAAGTAGGCGGCCCGGGCCCGAGAAAAGCCGCCTGACAAAAGGAGGCGACTCTCTGATGGCCTGAGGGGGGGGGCCCCCTCATGATCAGGCACTCTGTGCCCGACGGAGGGCCAGCCCCGCTGCCCCAACCACCCCCAATCGACCATCCTTGCCTCGCCAGGGCCTGACCGATCACCCCTGGCGAGGCAACAGAAACTTACCTTGGTCCCGCGTCTCCCCGACATCTTCTTCTTGAAGCTGGGCTGCAATCCCAGCAGTGGCCACCGCTCCCGGTGGTGCTGCAGGCCCGCTGATTGGCTGGCAGCTCCATTAGGCAGGAGTTCTTGCCTCAAACTGGTGGAAGTTCTACCTCAGAACAACTAAGGGCCGGGGAACAGCAAAATGTGGGTTGGATCCCCAGGCAAGGCGGAAGCGGGTTCGCCACCAGCTTTTCAGTCGGTGGACGGCTCCCATCCGCCAAGGGAAAAATCCAGCCCTATGTGTGGGCATGACCAGGATTAGGCTTATGTCCTAAAACTCTGTGTGATCAAATGGCCTTGTAAATGCTCACTAGGTAGGCTCACATATGAAGAATAAAACTTACAGGAGGTTTCCACGGGAGTGCTGTTAGATGGGGTTCTGTATTCCAGAAAGAATTAGCACTTTCAGCAAAGAAAAAGGGCAAATTGGAAAAAAAAACCAAGTAAAAGCACATTCCTTTAGATTCCCTAAACCTCCCTTAAGCAGAAGTTATTTTTAGCACCTTTTAGATTAAGTGGAATTAATTCAAATCGGAAATTAAATTATATACAACCAACTGGAGAGTGTTCTTTTCACTACTACCATCATCCTGCATGAATTAATTGGAGTGAAAAAGGGAGAAGACAGCATTGGACCATTTTGGTTCTGGACTACTGCAAAAAGACCTTGGCCAAAAAATGATACTCTTCAACCTGAGTAAATAAGTAGAACTTAGAGAGATCAGATGGCAATCTCCCCTGAATCATACAGTACATTTATTTTAACTGTTTTCCCTTTCAACTGCTCTTATTTGCTGCCACATAGAAAAGCAAGATAAATCACAGAATTGTTGCAGCAAAGAAGGTGGCCATTCAGCCCATCGTGTCTGCGCTGGCTCTCTGAAGGAGCAATTCACCTAGTTTCACACCCCCGCCTACTCCCTGTAGCGCTGCACATTCTTCCTTTTCAGATAATAATCCAATTCCCACTTGAATTCCTCGATTGAACCTGCCTCCACCACACTCTCAGGCAGTGCGTTCCAAATCCTAATCACTCGCTGTGTGAAAAAAATTTTCCTCATGTATGCATTGCTTCTTTTGCCAGTTACCCTAAATCTGTGCCCTCTAGTTCTCGATCCTTCCACCACTGGGAACATTTTATCCCTGTCTACTCTGTCCAGACCCCTCAGGATTTTGAATAACTTTATCAAATCTCCTCTCAAACTTCTCATCTCCAAGGAAAAACGGTCCCAACTTCTCCAATTTATCCACATAACTGAAGTTCCTCATCCCTGGAACCCAGGCCCGACCCGACAATAGCCAACTCGAACTGGGCCAGAGTCCTTTAATTTTTTAAATGCTCAACCCGACCTGAACCGGACCGATGTAGTTGGGTTTGGTCAGGTAGCCAGGCTTTACTACAGAGTCCAGATTCTGGACTGCATGTTTCCCGCCTTGACGTCCTGAATGTTCATTTGAAGATTACCACCCGGAACAAGGCAGCACTGTTCACGTCCAGCCCGACCCGACCTGAGCCCAAATGCTGGACCCGGAAGAGAGACCCCACCCCACCCCACCCCACCCCAACACTTGTTGTCGGGTCTGGTCGGGTTCGGGTAGCCACACTTTAATTCTCGTGAATCTTTTCTGCATTTTCTCCAATATCGTCACATCTTTCCTAAAGTGTGGCATCCAGAACTGGACACAATACTCCAGTTGAGGTTGAACCAGTAATTTATACAAGTTCAACATAATTTCCATGCTCTTGAACTCTATGCCCCTATTGATAAAGCCCAGGATACTGTATGCTTTATTAACCACGCTCTCAACCGGTCCTGCCACCTTCAATGATTTATACACATATACACCCAGGTCCCTCTGCTCCTGCACTCGTTTAGAATTTGTACCTTTTATTTTATATTGTCTCTCTATGTTCTTCCTGCCTAAATATATCACTTCATAATTTTCTGCATAAAATTTCATCTGCCACCTGTCTGCCCATTTCACCAACCTGTCTATATCCTTTTGAAGTTCTACACTATCCTCCTCACTGTTCACAATGTTTCCAAGTTTCATAAAATAGGTGAACAATAATGTGCAATGACTATGATTTAATTTATAATTAATTTATAACAATACTTAATGCAGAATTTCAGTTATGTTAATTGGTAAAATGTGCACTCATTGCCATTTTTACTACTTCCACATAGAATCGGGATAAACAGGTGCTATCCTTTCAAATACACAAATTTGTTGATCCGTTGGGTACAAACAATGCCACCTCAGGTGTGAGGAAACCTATTTCCATTAATTCTCATTTTCTGTCAGTTTACCACCTCTTCAAAGAGTCTGTACATCAACTTCCTAGAGGATAAATGTACTTCAAAGGTACTTCAAAATAGGAAGATAAAAGGCTCACATACATACTCCATGAACAGTGTCGAACTAGCTATGGGTGAATTTGATATGAAATCTAGGGATGGTATTAAGATTCCTGCCTCTAGAGTTGCGTCTCCTGCTCTTTGTTGTAGCTGGATCCAAATCCTAGACAATTCCACCTAACAGCATTGGACTACAAGAAGGTGGTCTACCATGACCATCTCAAGAACAACTTGGGATGGGCCTTGCCAGTGACGGCCACATCCCAAGAATTAATTTTTTTTTTTTTAAATCACAAAATATATACAGATGAGAGAGGCCAATTGCCCATCCAGAGGGAAGAAAATGTAGAGTACCCATCACACAATCTTCCTGCATCTCGAGAGAATCTAGGATTTTTGTCTTCACCATCCAACTAGGAATACCATTCCAAGTCATCACTCTTTGCATGAAGATTTTCCTGGCATTATTCCTAAATTGGCTTTGTCAGTTTTAGCATATAGTCCCTTACTTTAACATCCTGTTACACCTGAAGTAGTATGCCGCATTTACCAATTCCAAACCATTTAATGTCTTGGTAATTCTATAAGATTCCCTCTAAAACATTGCTTTGCAGACCTAAAAAGCCCCAAGTTCTCCAGTCTTTTCTCATAAATCACACCTCTAATGACATGATTGATCTTCTCTGCATTGCCTCGATATTCTGAATGTTTCCTTTACCTATCAAAATTATGCACAGTACTCAAAATGTAGACTGACCAGAATACTACATAGACTATCTCCTGGGTTATAACCTATTAACTAACAATACAGTTCAGCATTTTATTCGCTTTGTCTATTGCAGCTCTGGTCATTTGCTAGTCAGCTGCTCAGACCTCTATCATCCCTACTGTCACTACTATCAACTCCTCCTTTAGCTATTTCTGAACCATTCATAGTATACTTATGATTGTTACTTCCAAAGTACAGTATTTTACATTCTTCTGTTTAATCTGCAAGTGGTCCCACTCATTTATAGATTTATTTAACTTTTGCATTCTTTTTCTATTTTGTATCCAGGTTTTACCTTATATTCCCACTGCTTCTAATTTCTGTAACAGCCTTTTATAAAAACATTTATGAAAAGTTTTATGAAAATCTACATCATGTCATATGGTTTTTCAGTCCTTTTGGGATGATATTTCCTCAAAAAACAAATTAGAGATTAGTTAAGCAGAATTGGCAGCTATTTACTGTGTTAGCATACAGGCAATCTTCAAGATTACTTCTGATTATCAATGTGACTAAAATTAAGTGTTTTTTTGGTATATTTTTGGCATGGTCCCTTTAAATTCAGTCATAATTTACAAGCGATTTAAAAGCCAGCTGCAGGCAGTATCTTCTCTCATGCTTAACTTAATTCAAACGATTCAAGTTTAATCAGCTGCCTGCAAAGCAGAGGAAATAAAATCAAGCTATTTTCAAACAAAGACTGTAACTGTTCAGTTATGTGTATGACAGCCAGTTATTTTCAAATGTGGCCAACAATTCTTCAGATCCAGGAAGCCCTAGTAATTGTTTAGGATATATTTAAAGAGCTGTAGCTGTTTGAAATTTTGACTCAGTTTGAAATTCTCCAGAGAATAGATCAAGCCAATTTATGCCTTACTGTGGTAAGAAGTACAAGAAACACTGCATTTAGTAAAGTATTCTAGAAAAAAAAGCTTAGTGGTAAATTTAAAATTTATATTGTTTTCCTTTTAAGGAGCACGTAGAAAGATTTTTACTGTAAATATTTATGTATCGTATTACTGTTAATTATCCACCTGCTGTAAATTAAAATGCTTTAATAATTTAAACCTAAAACGAGTTCTGAAGGGTTTGAGCTCCATTGCTTAGGCAGAGGAGAGAGATTATTTCAGTTGCTAAAAATAATTAACAGAAATACTGCTCTGTTCATTAGCCTGGAGCATGTTACAGAAAGCTTACCAAAAATTAAAATTAATGTAGACTCCTTCAAAAGCATAGAGAGTTAGAAAATCTAGAATTAAAAACAGGAGAAAAAAATCCAAAAACATTACAAATAATTCCGCTGTTTTATCAGTTATTGATGCAAGGGTGACGGAGTCTGTAGTTGCCCAAATTAGATTTATCTCCCTATTTTAAAAATATGAGTATGACATTAATTGGACTTCTCCAGTAATCAAGAACCTTACCATGATAATTGCGTTAATTCTTATCTCTAGTCTCAGTGCTTTGGATAGATATCATCAGGTCTGAGGGACTTGCTTCAATTAAGCCAGTGATGGCCAAAATACAGCTCTTCTGTTCTCAAATGCATTTCATTGGCCTTTCAACATGATTGGTGGTGGCACCATGTCCTGGTATGACAGCTGTACTGTTCACTGATACTGCATTCAGGGGACAGAACCACCATTATTTGTGCAACACATTTCAGGGAAGCCGAGCCAGTGGCCAGTAAGGAGTGGAAATGGCATTCACAAACAGATCTGCAGCAAGATTGCCACTTTCTGCAGAGCAAATAAAGCAATAAGTAGGCAGCAATGCCTAGTGACCATAATATAATACATTTTAAGATAATGATAGAGAAGGACATAAGTATGCCAAAAAAACAGATTAATAGATTGGAGAAAAGCTGATTTTAAGGGGCTAAGAACAGAACTTGGGAAAATAAAATGGACAACAATATTGGCAAACAACGATGTGGAACAAAATGGGAAACAAAAGGTGTTCAACAGAGTGCAGGAGAAATATATTCCACTGAAAGGAAAGAACAAACTAAACACTAGGGAAACTGCATGGATGAATAAAGACAAAAGGGAACAACTGAAGGTAAGGAAAGTCCATTAAGTACATAGACAGAAGAGGAGTGCATGATAACAGAGAATACCAAGAGACTAGGAGAGATTTAAAAATAAACAATTAGGAAGGCAAAGAGGAACTATGAACTTGAAATATTAAGGAACATAAAACATCAATAAAAAAAGGCTGGGATGGGAATAGGATAATTAAGGAATCGACAGGATAATACCTCAGGTAACGACAGAGAGATGGCAGAAATATTAAATAGTTATTTTACTTTGGTATTTACCAAGGAAATAGACAGGCAGAAATGATTCTGAGTGATGAGATGAGTAATGAGATAAGTGCATTTAAAACAAAAGGGAATGTGTTGAATAAACTAATTAAATTCAAAGAGGATAAAGCCCCTTGTCCAGATGGATTGAATCCACACACTCTAAAAGAATCTAAAGAGGAGATAGCGGAGGCATTACTATTTAAATATAATAATTTGTTAGAAAAGGTGTAGTCCCAGAGGACTGGCGGATGGCTAATGTGATTCCTCTATTTAAGAAGGGGGACAGAATATGCCTAGGAAATTATAGACTAATTAGCTTAATATTGGTGGTAGGAAAAAATAATGCAATCCCTACTACAGGAGAGAATAGAAGAACATCTTCTATTCCATTATAAATTGCCCCTAGTATTGGTAGGTGGTAGGGGAATTGAGGGAAGTTGGGGATGTGGTAGGAATATGGGATTAATGTAGAATTAGTATAAATGGGTGGTTGATGGTCGGCACAGACTCGGTGGGCCGAAGGGCCTGTTTCAGTGCTGTATCTCTAAATAAATAAATAAAATCTAGAAAAGAAAAATGTAATAATGAATATTCAGCATTGATTTCAAAAGGGAAAAACTTGCTTGACCAATCTCACTGAATTTTTTGAGGACATAACAGAGAGAGTAGATAATGGTAATGTAATAGATGTAATTTATCTGCATTTTCAAAAGGCCTTCAATTAGGTGCTCCATAATAGACTAATGAATCAGAGAATGCAGAGCCGGGGACAAGTGGCAGAATGGATTGCTAACTGCCTTCAAGACAGAAAGTAAAGAGTGGGAGTAAAGGGTGTTTTTTCAGAGTGGCAGAAGGTGGGAAATGGTGTTCAACAAGTATCAGTGCTCAGGCCACTGCTGTTCATAATTTACATTAACGATTTCTAAATTTGTGGATGACACCAAATTGGGGGGAATAGTCAATACTGAGGAGGACTGCAACAAATTACGGGATAACAGGTCTTGCAGAATGGGCAAATAATTGGCAAATAAAGTTCAACACAGATAAATGTGAGGTAGTACATTTTGGTAGGAAGAATAGGGAGCTCACATTACTTGAGGTAGAGGAACAAAGGGATCTCAGAGTACAAATACACCAATCGCTAAAAGTTGCACCACAGGTTAACAAGGCCATAAAAAAAGAAAACCAAGCACTAGGCTTTATTTCTACAGGGATAGGATTGAAAAGTAGGGAAGTTATGCTAAACCTGTATCAAACCTTGGTTAAACCACACAGAGTAATGCATGCAGTTCTGGTCACCATATTATAAAGAGGATATAGAGGCACTGGAGAAGGTGCATAGAAGATTTACAAGGATGATACCAGAAATGCATGGGTTATACATATCAGGAAAGGATGAACAGGCTGGGTCTCTGTTCTGTTGAAAAAAGACTGAGCAGTGACCTAATAGAGGTCTTGAAGATTGTGAAAGTTCTTAATAGAGTGGATACAGAGAGAATGTTTCCATTTATGGGGAAGAGGATAACTAGAGGCCATTAATATAAGGCAGTCACCATGAAATCCAATAGGAAATTCAGAAGAAACTTCTTTACCCAAAGAGTGGTGAGAATGTGGAACTCACTACCACAGGGAGCGATTGAAGTGAATAGTATAGATGCACTTAAGGGAAGGCCAGATAAGCCTATGAAGGAGAAGGGAATAAAGCATTACGATGATGGATTTACATGAGGAACGATGGGAGGAGGCTCCAGTGGAGCACAAACACCAAATGGCCTGTTTCTGTGCCATATATCCTATTTAATCCTATGCAATGGCAGCCAGAGAGAAGCAGCAACAACAAACTGTTGAGTAAAACCAGGCAACTTTACTAGGGATAAAGGTCCAGATGATATTGGCTTTGAAAGTATGACTTGTTGCCGATTATGATTTGGGGTTTCAATCTTAACAATGCTGAAATTCTGAGGCACAAGTACTATTTAATTGGATTCTTCTTAGGGAGTGAAGTGAAACTTGCTGTAGATCATTTTTTAAAATAAGAACATGTATGCTTTCAAAGGAAAACACACTGTGGGCTACACTGAAAACATCCATGTGTATACCAAGCAGTATATTTTAATTTGATCACTTTTTACCATAATGGAGAGCAGCTGTGTTATTGTCGTGCTGACTCCCTGGTCTTTGTACAACTGCAAGCAGCATATAGCCACTTGGTGTCACTCTTCCAAACCCCAATTTGTAACTTAAAATGGTCTGAACTCTAGTTGTTCTTGTCAGATAATATTTTCTTCTTCTTGTTCATGTTTTGGCAGATTAGCTACTCCTTAGGTTAGATTGATTGACCCCAATGGCGACAAGCATGGAGGCAGGTGGGCAGACATGGAAATTCATGCTGCCAGCCGGCGTGCCCATTTACCAGCACCATTTTCCCAGAGGGGGCTGTGGGGAGGACGGCGGCATGGCTACCCACCTGCCTGTGTCAGGAACTAGGCCAGCTGCTTGCAGGCAGCTTCCCAATGGCAGACAGAGGGCCAGCACTCCAGGCAGGCTTTGATGCCCTCTCCACCTCCCTGGCCTCAAATCCAGCTGCAGACTACCCTGTGGAGAGGTTCCCCTTCGACAATGGTGGCCCAGCTGCTGAGGGGATTTTTACGTTAAAAGTTTAAAATGTTGCACAGAGGGTACCCCAATCTCGAGGCACTCTCTCTTTCCTGGAAAGGCAAGCTTCTGCTTCCTCAGTGCTGGAGTGCCTCCTATTGGCCCCCTAGCTTTGAATGCCCACCCGCCATCCTTAATTGGACAGTGAGCTGCCCTCTGGCTACTAATTAACCAATTCGGGGAAAATGACTGCTGGGCAACTGTTTCCCACACAATGCGGGCTTCTGACCCCCATTTGACCCTGATGCTTATTTCAGTCCATCTACTACCTCCATTTTGTTGAGGTCTGAATCTGTTTGGATTATCTTAAGAGGAGCAAGTTAGTATAATCTGCTTTAGTGAATACTTCAAGAAAATAATTTTTGTGTATATTAACTCCATTTATCCTTATTTTCATCCCTATTGACATTCTTTAAGATTCTCATCTCTTTCCTGCATGTCCAACTTATTATTGCACTAAAAGAATTTCTTACAGTTGTGTTTAGCATCAGCAGTTACACTTATTTCATGTACCTTTGCTGTCCTTTGGCCACTCTTGACATGCTTCGGAGGTTCCTGTATTCTGCCAAGCAGAACCCACCCCCACTCACCTTTCTCACTGTGGATTTGATGGTTCGTTTTCCCCTCTTATTTCAGCTTAGATTGTCTTGTTACCCCATTTAAAATGCTCAGAACACTTGTGACTTGTTTGCTAGTCTTAGGTATGTATTTATCCTACATATTCCCAGTACATGTTTAAATACATTCCATTTGTCTTAAATTGAGGTATGAATAAGCATTTTTCCCCGAATCAGTCCCTCGTAAGTCCTTTGCATACCTGAGTCTTAGTCCTTGAATCTCATAATATCCTAAGGTAACATGGCTTCTGTTCTCTGTATACTTTTAGGGGAACCTATCATTTCCAAGTCAAACTGACAACCGCTCCTTGTGGCCTCCCTGGCGCAGTGTGCGTTACACAATTAAGCAATTTCCCAGATTTTGCAGTGGCAATGATGACAAAACTGTTAGCATTCATTGTCATTACGCCCCTGAAACTGACAGCAACATCAGGAGTCCACACAAGCGCAGTATAACACGGAAATCCAAAAGTTGCTGTTAGTGATGCTACATTTCTACTGTTGAGACATTCCCAGACTGTAATCAATGGGAAATCTTTGAATTGACAAGAACATCAACTCTTACTTTGTTAGTCTATGAAAAACCCTTGAAAAAGTAGCATTTTGTTGAAATGAGGTGTAACTAGGTTTTTAATGGTGTACTAACCTCAATTACTGCTAAACACCCTCACAGGCCCTGAAAAGCTAATCTTATACTTGTGGAATCTCAAATTATGATCAAAACTCCACACATTTTTAAAATAACAAATTATTTTAAAAGTTTATTATTTCATCTTCTATCTTAATCCAATCACAAATCATTTATTTTGCTATCTGAAATTTTAAATTAACAGCTAACGACATCAAGGGATATGGGGATAATGGGGAAAAATGGTATAGAGGTAGATGATCAACCATGATCTGTTTGAATGGCGGAGCAGGCTCGACGGGCCGAATGGCCTACTCCTGTTCCTATTTTCTATGATCCTATAAAAGTGTAGGAATTCAGTGCTTTTTACTTTCTGGTTTGTTATCTGTGAGAATACGTCAATGTGGAGTGACTGCTTACCCTCCTTGCTGACATCACTGCTGCTGCAGGCCTGGAGATCCCTTTGACTTATCAGATTTAAACTGCCATTGGGAAAGGGGAAGTCTGTGCCACAGCGATTGCTAGACCTTTGTAGATGGCTTTCTTCAAGGTCAATGGTCAGTGCCATTGCTTTGCCGCTGATCACAAAATTGTATTTACTAATGATGACTCTAAACAATTTGGGCATTCGCAATTTACAACTTCTTGGGTGAAATTCCCCCATTAAGATAACATGCAGTTTTCACATATCCTATCTGTTCATAGTGTTCAACTCTGCTTATTTTGAGTTGGCAGTCTGTAGTGAACCCCGCTGGTGTTATTCAGCGATCCCTATCCAGCCAGAATAGTTTTTCCACAGGTTCATTTGCCTTACCTTCCCAAGGGCAACATTTAGAACTATATCGCTTACCTTTCTATCTTTTCTGACATTCTATTAGCTTTCTATGATGTATTCATCTATATCTCCTGGGGTATGTCATGCTTCTGTTATATTATAGTTCTCTACTGCTACCACAGGCTCTAGTTCACAAGTGTGTTATGAATGCTTCCAGCATTCATGTGCATACCCCTTAATAAAGGAATCTTTTTTCCTTTGGAACTGCCTGTTGCTGAGAGTTGCAACCAGTAGCATTCTTTGGACTGTTAATTTCGAGCTTGTCTGTTTACTAACATCAACTCTAATCAGTTTAAAAATGGGATCTAGCCTTGCCCTCCTTTAATCTCATTTAACTGATTTGAGTAGCTGCTTCTCTGTTCCTTTGTAGTCTCATGGTTCCTGCTTTATTAAGATGCAACCCATTCTTCCTAATCCCTTTCCTCATTCCTCCAACCAATCCCAGTTACTTATGAAAACTGTATCATTATTGTTGTAGCATGCTGCCAGTCATTTGTTACACCATCTCTTTTCCTTGCCATTTAACATGCTCAGTCAATGAGCAGCAGCAACCAACAAAGCAAACAGAATGCTGCTAAATCAGAAGACTATAAGCAAATAATGACATATTAAGACGATACAGTACTCTGGTCAGAACCCAGTTCAAGTCCTGCAACCTGTTTTGGACACCAAAACACAAGCAAAGTGTAAAATTAAGAGCCATCAACTGTTTCTGAGAGTTAGAGCAATGATTTAGAAGGAAGAAATGAAGAAATTTGGGCTGTTACCCTGAAGGCAAGTGAATAGGAGGTGTCCTAATAGAGATAGAAAGGATATTAAATAGTATAGAAAAGCTTTATCTAGAAAACTATTTTAAAACATGCCATGGAAGTAGCATAAAAGGATATAGTGCACACAATTAAAGGGCAAATTTAAAACTGATATTAGGAAGCTCTTTATAGAAAGAGTGATTAACTGTTGAACACATATGGTAGTGAAGGCAAATACTTTGGAGTCAGTGAAGAGGCAATCGGATGCTTTAATGAAGAAAGGTAGGTTTTCTAGAGGGAAGAGCTAAGCTATGTATAATGGCATTCCTCATCTGAACTATTGTTATGATCTTGTGAACTTGGGAAGAGTAGAAATGCAAACCTAGACAAAGTTTTATATTTATCCCTGCTGACAAATGCTACACCGTCACCATTTGCAAACCTGGCCTCTGTTTAACAGGTGAATAACTCCAAATGGCACAATATGAAGGGGTTAGCATTTTCACCAGCCTGTTCACAATGCTAGCCCTTTTATACTATTACTATTGGTATGTCAAATTTAGGGGCTGACTCTTAAGAGATTATCTGGGATCTTGGTCTTAAAACACATACATTTTGGTGCCCTTCAAATACCAAAAACTACACACATAAATACCTTCCTGTGGCTGCAAGACATTAAACTAGAGCAAAACTCAAAGGACTTATATTGATTATCTGACCCTATTGACTAGATTACTCTTTTAAAATTAATTGAACAAATCCAGGTATTATTCATATTCATACAGTGAAGTGCAAAATGAGGTTACCTCTAGATTGTCAGTGCCCATAATGTTGTTGACATATAACCCTAGCAAATAGCAATCTTGGAATGTAGGGCATCAATTAATATCATCAGGAGAGAGGAATACTGATTTATATAGATTAGGATCCCTAATATTTTCCAATTATTCTTTGTAAGCAGCCTGAGAAAAACTCCCTTTTATGTTTATGTTATAAATTTACTTTTTGAGAAGGAGGCAGAATATTAATAGTCAAGGTTTGCTATACAAGAGGGATCTCACTTTTTTGGTGTTACATAGATTTGGATTAATCAAAAGATATCCTAAAGACTGACATTTGCCAGTGATTAGAAATAGACATTTGTTTCAAATATACCAAATATCATTGGATGTGTATGATCATTAGAAATATACAATCCTATGACCTGTTCACAGAAGCCTAGTCTAAATCATGGAGAAGAACAGAAGCCATGCTCATAAAAAACATGTGGCACCTTACATCAGAGATATGTCAATGAACAACATGATTTTTTTTTTTACATATTTTTGTGTGTGCTTTGCTTGGCTGCAGTTGCACAGATGCATTAATTAAAAACATGTAAATGTAACTGCAGTTACCAATCAACCTCTCCACCCCACTCCATGAAAAACAAACAGAAAAACCTTGTGGGCTGGGTCATTCCATAGAACATACTGAAATACCCGAAATCAACTTGTTAATCAGACCACTCATTCTCGTCCAGTTCTGAGTCATCATCAGACTCACTGTACTCCACTGCAATCCGGCGGGACAGAATGGTCGCCACGTCATTCCCAACGGGCTCCTTTTTTGCTTCTTGCTCTCTTTGTTCTTGTACTTTTCGAAGCTGAATTCCTGCAACAGACAATGAGTTCTGATTACAAGGCTTCTGTCTACAATTCCTAAATTTGCAATTTTAAAGGGGGACACTTTGCAGGAAACACATTAAAAAAACTATATCATATAAACTTAAAAATAATTGATAAATATAACAAGGCAGAAGTGAAGATGATTCCAGATTTAAACTATGAGGAAATGTTAAGGAAGATGAGTTTGTTTTGTTTAGAAAACAAATTCCAGGTTGCCCATTTGAGGTTATCAACTATGAAAGGAATTCACAAATTTCATTCAGGCACACTGTTCACTATGGTGAAGGGTCCAAGGAAAATGAGTTAAAAATAAGAGAATTTAGGAATAAAAAGGGAAGTTGGGGAAACTTTTGACATAAAAATGGTAATAGAATTGCAGAACAGATTGATAGGGAAGGCCACTTTAGTAGATGATATAAATTAGTTCAAAAGGCAATTATATGTATTTCTCAAACGAGAAGTGCTTGAGGGATATGGTGAGAAGGCAGACTGATGGTGTCTAGATGTATCAAAATGAGTCAGACCTATTGGGCCTGTTCCTAAAAATTCAATGCCTGTTACAATAGATGTAAAATTACACTACTACAACATTCATTTGTGGCATTCTGACTCACGTGATAGTCTGAGTCAAACTCAGCTGAAGCCAACCAAGGGTTTGATTAGTGAGCATCTAGTCTATAAGAATGGACATTGGCATTCTTTCTGTTGTTGGAGACCAGTTTAAAGCTGTTATCTCTGAATCTCTGATTCAGAGCCTGAAAGATATTCTTAATGGGCAAATTGCTTTCAAACCTAGCTGGCCTCACTGGGAGAACTGGCCAAGGAGAAATGAGCTGATTGTCCAACAGTTCAAATGAAATCAATTGCTTGCAGGTCCTGGGGTAAGGATTATATCCATCAATGTTAGTGTAAGAGAATTGAACAAAGAACAAAGAACAGTACAGCACGGGAACAGGCCATTCGGCCCTCCAAGCCTGCGCCGATCTTGATGCCTGTCTAAACTAAAACCTTCTGCACTTCCGGGGTCCGTATCCCTCTATTCCCATCCTATTCATGTATTCGTCAAGATGCCTCTTAAACGTCACTATCGTACCTGCTTCCACCACCTCTCCCGGCAGCAAGTTCCAGGCACTCACCACCCTCTGTGTAAAAGACTAGCCTCGCACAGCCCCTCTAAACTTTGCCCCTCGCACCTTAAACCTATGTCCCCTAGTAACTGACTCTTCCACCCTGGGAAAAAGCTTCTGACTATACACTCTGTCCATGCCACTCATAACTTTGTAAACCTCTATCATGTCGCCCCTCCACCTCCGTCGTTCCAGTGAAAACAATCCGAGTTTATCCAACCTCTCCTCATGGCTAACACCCTCCAGACCAGGCAACATCCTGGTAAACCTCTTCTGTACCCTCTCCAAAGCCTCCTCATCCTTCTCGTAGTGTGGTGACCAGAATTGCACGCAATATTCCAAGTGTGGCCTAACTAAGGTTCTGTACAGCTGCAGCATGACTTGCCAATTTTTATACTCTATACCCCGACTGATGAAGGCAAGCATATCGTTTGCCTTCTTGACTACCTTATCCACCTGCATTGCCACTTTCAGTGATCTGTGGACCTGTACGCTCAGATCTCTCTGCCTGTCAATACTCCTTAGGGTTCTGCCATTTACTGTATACTTCCCACCTGTATTAGACCTTCCAAAATGCATTCCCTCACATTTGTCCAGATTAAACTCCATCTGCCATTTCTCCGCTCAAGTCTCCAACCGATCTATATCCTGCTGTATCCTCTGACAATCTTCATCACTATCCGCAACTCCACCAACCTTTGTGTCGTCCGCAAACTTACTAATCAGACCAGCTACATTTTCCTCCAAATCATTTATATATACTACAAACAGCAAAGGTCCCAGCACTGATCCCTGCGGAACACCACTAGTCACATCCTCCATTCAGAAAAGCACCCTTCCACTGCTACCCTCTGTCTTCTATGACTGAGCCAGTTCTGTATCCATCTTGCCAGCTCACCTCTGATCCCGTGTGACTTCACCTTTTATACCAGTCTGCCAAGAGAGACCTTGTCAAAGGCTTTACTGAAGTCCATATAGATCACATCCACTGCCCTTCCTTCATCAATCATCTTCGTCACTTCCTCAAAAAACTCAATCAAGTTAGTGAGACACGTCCTCCCCTTCACAAAACGATGCTACCTCTCACTAAAAAGTTCATTTGTTCCCAAATGGGAGTAAATCCTGTCCCGAAGAATCCTCTCCAATAATTTCCCTACCACTGATGTAAGGCTCACTGGCCTATAATTTCCTGGATTATCCTTGCTCCCCTTCTTAAACAAAGGAACAACATTGGCTATTCTCCAGTCCTCTGGGACCTCACCTGTAGCCAATGAGGTTACAAAAATTTCTGTCAAGGCCCCAGCAATTTCCTCCCTTACCTCCCTCAGTATTCTGGGGTAGAACCCATCAGGTTCTGGGGTAGAACCCATCAGGCCTTGGGGACCTATCTACTTTAATGCTTTTCAAGATACCCAACACCTCCTCCTTTTTGATAATGAGATGACTGAGACTATCTACACTCCCTTCCCTAGACTCATCATCCACCAAGTCCTTCTCTTTGGTGAATACTGATGCAAAGTACTCATTTAGTACCTCGCCCATTTCCTCTGGCTCCATGCATAGATACCCACCTCTGTCCTGGAGTGGGCCAACCCTTTCCCTGACTACCCTCTTGCTCTTTATATACTTATAAAAAGCCTTAATCCTGTTTGCCAATGACTTTTCATGACCCCTTTTAGCCCTCCTGACTCCTTGCTTAAGTTCCTTCCTACTTTCTTTATAGCCCTCAAGGGCTTCATCTGTTCCCAGCCTTCTAGCCCTTACGAATGCTTCCTTTTTCTTTTTGAACTGTAAGATTAAGTAACTCCTGGCTGATTTCTCTGATAACATTGTCCAAACTCACTGTTTAAACTAAAGTATTAAAATTTAAACAGAAGCAAACAAAAGAATGCCAAAGTTAATAATTATTTTGAGCTGTGCTTTTTAAAAAGAAGGTGCAAAAAACTGTCTCAGTGAGTAACATCAAATGGTGTGGTATCAACCCTTGCAAGATCAGAAAGTTCCAGGTTCAACTTGTGGCCTGTGCTTTAGCCAATGCCTGGGGGAAGAAGGAATGCACCTGACTCGAGCAAACTTTAAAATTTAATTAAAACTAAATGCCACTTACCTCTTCGAATAGCAGCAAGTAGGTCACTTCGAGCATCACTGATTGGCATTAGAGTTGCCTGGGCTTTCTTTATTTCAATTGCAGAGGGTGGTGAGGCAGAGTGCAATGGAGATGGGACCAAAAGAGGGGGGCCAGGTGGAGGAGGAGGGGGTGCAGCAGGAGGACCAGGAGGAGGAGGCGTATAAGATAATGGGGGTGCAGGTGGGGGAGGTGAAGGGGTATATGTGCGGCCCGCAGCTGCCACTGAACTGAGTGCAAGAGGGGGAGGTGCAGAAATAGGACTATCAAATGCAGTCTGGGCTGATGGAATGAGTGGAGGGGGTGGAGGAGGAGGAGCAGGGGCAGGTGGTGTATAGTATTCTGCCAACTGCACTGGCTGTGCACTGTAAAAGAAATATTGGAAATATTAGTCAACACTTATTTGACAGCTAAACATCACAGACACCGGGGTCTACATTGGAATAATCAGACCAAATCAGGAAACTGATGAAAGAAATAAAATGGATATTTTACTGCTTGCAAAAATGTTTTTTTAAATAAAGTTTAGCTTATTCTTTCTTTATTTTGAAAGGGGAATATTATTACAGAACTCACACATTTTCTCCACTGGTTAAGCAATCTCCAAGAAACTTCATAGAACCTTAGGTGTTTCCAACACAGGAGCATAGTTTGACTCAGTGGCCGGGATTTTGTACTGGTGACAGTGGTCTCGACGTCTGGGAAAAGCCGAGAACCCAGAAGTCTAGTGCCAATCAGGCACTTAAGTGGACAGCAGTAGACCTTCCATAGGATCAAGGACCCCGTCGCCGGAATTCCCGCCCTTGGAGTGCTGGCGGTCAGAGGCTGGCAGTTCATCCATTGAGCAGCAACACCGCAGAGTCGGTGGCTGCTGCCGAAGGAGCACCCACCAAAGGCCCAGGAGCGGTGCTGGGCCCAGGAGCGGTGCTGGACCAAGGCCACCTGGAGTTCAGGGAGGGAGGGGTCACAGGAGATGGGGGTCACGAGTAAGGGCAGAGGATTGGCTCACAGCGCCCCCCCCCGCCCCCCCCCCCACCACTTCCCGATGCTCAGTCTCTCGCTCAGGCACTAAGTTCCTTTTGACAAGGGACCACACCCTCCCCCACCCCCTGCCCCGGAGCTGGAAAGCAGTCCGCATGGTTTCTTGTGCCAAGCTTCCAGTGCAATAACAGGGCCGCCTGCTGCACGGGTAATTGCAGCGGCGGTGGGATGAGGCCCTCAATTGTGGTTAATTGCTAACTTTAGCGGAGGCAGTATGGTGGATGGAATCCCCTGCTACCATCCACTGGATTTTATGCTCTCCCCACCTCCAAAGCCGCTGCAGGAAAGAGCATAAAATTTCCCCCAAGGTGTTTATGCTGGCCCTTTATTGAAGCAATCCAAAAATATTCTCATTGCCTTACTTTCTCCCCATACCCTTGCATTTTCCTTGACTTCAAATATTTATCCAATTTTTCCTTAAAAGATGCAATGGTCTCCATCTCAGTGACTCCGTGACAAAGCACAACATACACCAACAAATCCAAGAAGAAATTTCTCTTCACCTCTCTACTCACTCTCTTAGTGATAACTTAAAATTGGCAATCTCTGATCACTGACTAAACTCGCTGTCTTTATTTAGCCTTTTCTACCTGCACTTACAACTTAAATAATCTAAGCTTCCCATGTTTTGCGGTTGTGTGCAAGGCTAAATTTATTGCCCATTCTCTAGCTGCTCTGATGGCTATAGGGATTTCACTTTAAATAAATTTGGGCAGTCTCAAATCATTGTTCATAAAACTATCCCTAAGTCAATGATAGCTGGTAATTAAACTCTGACGTGTCAATGGATGCTGGTGTAGGGGGGAAAAAAATCAGATTGGTGCAATAAGGGTACTCTTCTGATGTTGAAGCAGAATGAAAGGAACTTAACTCTGTATCTATCTATAATTGACCCGATGTAGGAGTGGTTGATCCTGACACTGGGGTTTATGAAACTTGTCTGTTTCCCAGTGCTTTGATAAGTACAAACCTAACAAAAAAACACTTTGAGCAATCATGTTATGACATCTGGGTGGCCCAGTATATTGAAGTTCCCTACTTTCAGGCTCACTCTAGGAGGTTATGGCACAGCAGGTTATTAAAAAACACACAACTGAAGACTGTGTTACAAATCCTGTATGTGACCTGATGCACAGTGCTCGATCTCACTGAAGTTACTTTCAGCACCACGGTCAGAGATTAATATTTAGGACAGCTCATATCATACTGTAAACTAAAGAATAAAAGGAAATATGAAATTGTGCACTGGAACCTGCTCTCTCTCATCATTAAATCTGATCCTGTATCCGTTTGGGTTTTGTGACCCTTCCCATTTTCTTCAGGTTATGGTGCCTAAACAACATTAGATGACTGATTAGATAAAAGGCATCAGATTTCTAAGAGAAACTATTGTAGAGAATAAATGTTGCTGCCTAGATAACTTAGCAGGTCTTGCCATAAAAATGGACTGCATTACCAGGGCAGGCCACTGAAACAAAAGACATAAATAGATTCAAGTAAAAACTCTGGAGAGAGAAGGGAATGAGAAAGTAATAAGAAAACAGCTATTGGGATTAATCAATTTAAAAGCTATAGGGCCTATTTTAGTCATAGAAATCTAGGCCTAAAAATTTGAGTGCGCCCATATTTTTGAAAACACAGTGAGTTCAGAGATCATCCCTATTCCTGAATAGTGTGGATCAAGGCACCATGATTTTGGGCCCTGTGCCTTATTTTCATGGAGCTGGCAAACTGCAGAGACTAACAGGTAGCTCAATGGTGAAGCGTGATGGATGATCGGGTAGCCACTAATTTCTCACTGGGTATCAGGTAAGTGTTTGGGGGGGGGGGGGCAATGGGGAAGGAGGAGGGCAATCAGTTCAGGTGGCTGGGTAGCTGTGACTGGAGGGTGGAAATCAAATGGAAACTCGGTGGCTATCGGGATAAGGGGGATGAAAATTAATGTCCATTGAGAGAACTGAAGTCCATCGGCAGGATGCAGGTGGGAGCCAGTGTCCACCAGGGGCAAACAGTCTCCATGGGGAGGTGTGGGGTGGGGTGGGGGTGGCACAGTGGATCATTTTTTTTTTTAAAGTGGGGTCAAGAGAAGCATTGTTTCAGGTGTGGACACTTCCGAATATGTGGCCTTTGCCAATATGGTGGATGATGTACTTTCAACTCATAATGAGAGTGCACTTCTTGCCTGCCATATTGTAGAGCTGGGAGGCCGTTTAGTGCCCAAAATATAGGCACTGCCTGCTTGCATTTCTAGGACCTGATGTTCTAAGTTTGGGCACAATGTAAAGGGCACCTGCAAGTATTATCAAGTTTACAAACAAGCATCTCTCTAACCGATCTAAATATATTTTCCTTGGAAAGTACCCATGTTTAAACTAGGCTGGATGTAGTGCTTGGAAGTTGGGAAAATACAATTTAACTTAGCATCTGCTCAGTCTCTCTTCCTGACTCGCTAAACAGTATAAGGCAAGGACTCGATGGGCTGAATGGCCTCTTTCTGTGCCATAGATGACTCTTTGAGCCTGTCTCAAAGTGATAAATTCTGATCAAAAGAGAAACAATATCAAGCAAAAAGCAAAGTCAAAAGCGTAAAATAATCTTTCCATTCCCCTTTTAAATAGCTTTTAGTTATTCACTTTTCTTTTGTATTAATCCCTGCAATCCAATAGTCAGCACATTTACCTGTAGTCTTTAAGAAGTTGGGGTCTTGGCCCATTGACAGTAGCCTCAGCAGGTTGTGTCAGGTGGGGCTGCTGTGTTCTGCTAATTGAGGTTTGCCTAACGTTTGCGGCAGGTAGTCTGTATGCACGATCCTGTGCCTGGGTTACAGCTGATAAGAGCTCTTTGTTATCAGGTACTATGTAGGAAATGGAGACTGCAGACTGTTGAACTGGATGATTGGGACTAGCAGGATATGACAGCTCTCCGACATCAGATACATAGGACCTGTAGAGAAAAATACAAGAAAATGCTATTTATCTTGAGAATTGTTGGAGAATAAAACAATGGGCTAAAAATTGGGTTGCCCTGGTTTTTGGGCACAAGGCTCACAACTTGCGACCTACCTGCACCTATACAAATAGAGGTGAGAACCATGCAATTTTTGTATAGCCACCTCATCTGCATGATTGTAGTGTTGGCCCGAGCAGGTCCCACACTGCTGTCTGCTCCTCTATGCTGCCTGTTGCCTCTGCACTTAGCAAGGGGGTCCGGCAATGTTGATTGCCGATCACGTGGTACAGCAATGCTGCTCTTCTTAAAGGCAGGCAGTACCTTAAAGAATTGCTGCACAAATATATTGCTGCAATACAAATTATTGCTAAGTGAACACCTGGACAAACAAGGGTTCCAAACTGACTGATGCAGCACTGCAGGAATTAGTGATTCAGAAGGGCAGGAGAGACACCATGGGGCATGATTTTGCGAGGGTTCAGGAGGCCCTCGAACACCACCCTTAGAAGGGTGTGGGATCAGGTGGCCAGGGAGGTCAATTCCTGGAGTATGGACCCAAGGACCAACAGCAGCTCCACAAGAAGTCTAATGGCCACATGCGGCTGGTCAAGGTCAGTGAATGCATCTTCATATTACATCTCCTATATTCCATACCACCAACCTCTCATGCTGTTCAAAGCACCACACCCCCACTCACCCAGCAGCACACTGGGAAATCAGAACTCATGCCTAACAACCAGATACTCCACCTCACACCTACTGATGCTGCCTGTCTCAGACCCACCTATCGCTGCTGCTACATACCTCCAGTTATTCAGCTCTGAAAAGCTCACCATGCAAACACAATGTTACACAATCAATAAAATTTTTCTCTTTCTCTTGCAGGTCAAGGTGATACACAATAGAAAAGGAGCAGAGCAGAACTGTCAGAAGTCAAGGATATCTGCATCTCATGAGCCCGGTGGAGGAAATAGCTCTCAGCATCATGGTGCTGGCTCTGACAGGGTCCATAGTATCCAACGTCACTTAGAACACTGAGGATAACAACATGTTTCTGTCTTATGCCCCTGCTCAACTCCCAACTCACCCTCATCCTGCTATCTGGCATGAAGAGCAAGCTGATGATGATGTCACCATGGACCTCTTGCTTCCCATCCCACCCCCCCCCCCCCCCCCCCCTTTCCTCGTCCCTTTGCCTTCTGCATTCCTGCTTTCAGACACCTAAGAACTGTTGCCTGCCCAGCCACAGCAGCCCCAGGAGACTAAGTGAGCAAGAGCACAGCATTGATAAAGAGGCCCGTCACTTGATCAGACACAGGCTCCAGCCCAGATACCGGCACTGCACATACACTAGGACAGAGCTGGGATCAGCATATGCTGAATCATTCGGGCACAAGTGGCCTACCGCCAGCCAAGGGTAAAGGATAGTTCAATTGCCAGCTCACCAGACAGCAAGGTGGCAGATGAGTACCACTGCAGAGATTGAGGACCTTGATGGGGCAGCATACAGGAGAATGCTGATGGGCATGGTGAGTGTATTGGCTGGCCTGCTCTGCCTTCAACTTGGCAGATGGCATCGTGCAGAGTTTGCCCTCCCTGCAGCCTCTGTTCTATTTCCCTGTCATGCTGCAGACTCAGAGATATAGCCACTGCTGCTCCCCTACCTGTTGCTGCCTTTGTGTGGAGAGGTCACATCCTCTACTTGCTTCTCCCTGCCTCCTCACCACTCCCCCACCCACCCGCCACCCTCCCACTGAGGATGCAACAACATTGTCTGGCAAATCCTGGCATTCACTAAAACTCCTCCAAAAACAGTCTAAAGTACTTCAGCACTTTGTAATAGAAAAAGTTCCAAAAAATCATCTTACTTGCAATTTGGGTGCCTGACCCTTTAAATAATGCAAGTGCAGGGTCCATTTTACAACTTAACGCTCCTTGTTTGTAAAGTTATGTCGGAATATGTTGCCTACACATTCATTCTGCAAATTAGGAATCCTGGTGTTACATTAGCTGGTTGCACTGTGGGAAGTCAGGATAGCATCCATTCAAAGCATTCTAGCGCACAGAGGGGACGTATGCCCTTCGACTATTAGAGCACCACTCGGACCACGCAGGAAATGACCGGTGGTGCAGGGGACGCACGGAGTGTGGTGCAAGGCCTCAGTAATGCTACTGAAAGCTGCGCTATATGAGACAATTTCTCGCCCAATTCTTTTTTTCATTGCTTTTCATGTTTCTTACCACCATATATCCTGATCTAGATCACTACCTAGATGGTCAGGAGTTTAGGATCTGGGACATCATCTTCCCATGATCACTTGCAAAATCAGCCAAATTCAAGCTGAGCAGTTTAAATAATCTTCAATACTCCCATGTAGCAAAATCTAACTATGAGACAAATATATCTGATTGATATACCTGGGACTTAAACTTGCAACCTTCTGGTTCGCATAATTTGGATAGCTCACAGAACCGCAAGCCTCACACCATCAGTGAACTTAATACTTTACACCAGAAGTCATTAATGAAGTCATAAAATGTTTAATGTTGGATCGCCATAAAGATGATTCTGCTCCTTTGTTGCCTATCTTGTGTGCTTGTTAGATTGCCATTCTGTCCTGTTACTTATATTGTCTAGCCATCTTGGTTTTCCCTTGGTCTTTAGTTTTATATTTCTCCCAGTATAATCAGTTTGCTTAGATAATCTCTCTTTCTATGGCTATGCATATTAAGTAGAGAGATACAGCACTGAAACAGGCCCTTCAGCCCACCGAGTCTGTGCCGATCAACCACCCATTTATACTAATCCTATTTCCCTCTCACATCCCCACATTCCTCAATTCTCCTACCACCTACCTACACTAGGGGCAATTTACAATGGCCAATTTACCTATCAACCCGCAAGTCTTTGGCGTGTGGGAGGAAACCAGAGCACCCGGAGGAAACCCACGCAGGCCACAGGGAGAACTTGCAAACTCCGCACAGGCAGCACCCAGAACCGAACCCGGGTCGCTGCAGCTGTGAGGCTGCAGTGCTAACCACTGCGCCACTGTGCCGCCTAAGTATTGGAGTATTGCTCTCATTGTTGTTAACCTTTCAAATACCCATTCATTACTCCTCTTTCTATGGAACTCTGTGCATCATTTCATATTATATCTCAAAGGACTGCAACATTTGTGTGCCTGTAGTTTTTAATGTCCATACGTGATGTTTCTGGAGGACGACTGGTCATACAGAGGCCAATTTTCCAATTTGAATGCTGAAGCAGCAGGTTTGCACCACAGTGAGCTTTGCCCTTGTCAAGGTCACAATGATCCGATCTTGTGGATTTCACGAGATTGATCTCAATAATTATGTGTAGTGATTTCCTGACCTACGTACCTGCCAGCACTCAGGTTGGGGATGAAAAATACCATGCTGCTCACCCTATAATAGTTTCCAGAAGTCTCCTTAGTTCTTTAAGTTATACCCTTACCCTTCCAAATCTTGTTTACTATTCACAGTCTATTCTCATCTCCTGACTCCTTGTTAAAGTGTGTGACCCAGTATCCTTAAAAACAAAATATGTTGACTTGCTTGATCCTCTCAATTTATTTATATGCTTGTATCTATTGACTCATTGCTATATACTTTTGATTTCATTTCTTTAGAATTTTCTTTCAATCCATAACAAGTGCTTACAACAGCCAATCTGTCTATTTGTGTCTTTAGTTGTTCTCATTTTCAGCTATGGATACTACACTATCTGCATATTTCAAGTTATTAAACTTACAGTTTCTGACTGTCATCACTCCTTAAAAGTCTTTTGGGAATGCCATGCTAATCATCTTGAATAAGGCAAGGAAGAAAATTTAATTTCTCGGATAAAACCAGTTTTCTCACTAGAAATTTATTTCTTTACCTTGCATACAATTCTATTTCTGATAACTGCTACAAGCACAGTGATGTCATGTGATAAGAGTGCTACAAAGCTATCCTTCTTAGGCAGTTCCTCAGGAACAAGGATGACTTTCTTCCACTCCAGGGTTGTGGGTCCTTAGGTGACTGAACAGTCCAATTCTGCATCTCCACACTCTGTCACAGGTGGGGCAGGTGGTGTTTGATGAGACGAGTGGATGGGATGCTCGAATTTCTGAGCGCTCCTTCCACTGTTTGTGCTTCATCGCTGCCTAGACATGTCGATGTTGTTCAAACTGGCTGGTACCTTCGCAGATGCTTCTCCATTTTGGGCTGTCTCGGGCAAGAGATTCCCACGAATCGGTGGAGATGTCACATTTTTTCAGGGAGGCTTTAAGGACATCCTTATAGTGTTTCTTCTACTCTCCTAGTAGCCTTTTGCCATGATGGAGCTCAGAGTAGAAAGCTTGTTTTCGGAGTCTTGTATCAGGCATGTGGCCGATGTGACCGGCCAGATGTAACTGACTAACCATGACCAGTGTCTCGATACTGGGGGTGTTGGCCCGAGAGAGAACACCGATATTGGAGTGCCTGTCCTGCCACTGAATTTGCAGGATCTTGCGGAGGTACCACTGGTGATATCGCTCCAGGGCTTTGAGATGTCTGCTGTACAGTGTCCATGTTTCCGATGCATACACAAGGGCAGGTAACACTGCGGCCCTGTAGACCATGAGCTTGGTGCCAGGTTTGAGCTTTGTCATCAACCACTCTTTTCCTCAGACAACCGAAGGTTGTGCTGGCACACTGGAGGCGATGTTGAGTTTCATCATTGATGTCTGCCCTTGCTGAGAGGAGGTTCCCAAGGTATGAGAAATGGTTCACATTGTCCAATGGTTCGCCATGGATCTTGATAGTCGGGGGGTGGGGGGGGGGGGCAGTGTTGCACTGCGGGAGCAGGCTGGTAGAGGACCTTTGTCTTCTGGATGCTTAGCTTAAGGCCCGTTCTTTCAAACACCTCTGTGAATGCATCGATGAGGGTTTGAAGCTTGGCCTCTGAGTGTGCGTATAAGCAAGCGTCGTCAGCATACTACAGCTCGATGACAGAGGTTGGAGTGGCCTTGGTTCTGGACTGGAGGTGACGTAGGTTAAATAGTTTCCTGCTGGTCCTGTAGAGTAGATCTACTCCAGCAAGGAGCTTCAAGGAGATGAGGTGGAGTGTTGCAGCAAGGAGGATGGAAAAGAGCATTGATGTGATGATACAGCCTTGCTTGACCCCAGTTTGCACTCAGATTGGGTTAGTGGCAGATCTGTTGTAAGGATTACAGCTTGCATGACATCATGCAACAGGCAGAGGATGGTGACGAATTTCTCCGGGCTGCCAAATTTGAGGAGGATGTTCCATAATGCCTCCCGGTTGATAGAGTCGAAGGCCTTTGTGAGGTCAAAGAAGGCCATGTATAAAGGTTGCTGCTGCTCCCTAAATTTTTCTTGGAGTTGTCTTGCTGCGAAGATCATGTCCACTGTGCCTCTTGATGGACAGAATCTGCACTGTGATTCTGGTAGGAGCTCTTCAGCCACGGGGAGGAGGCGGTTGAGAAGGACTCTTGCGATGACCTTCCCTGTGGCGGATAGCAGGGATACCCCTCTGTATTTACCACAGTCGGTCTTGTCACCTTTTATGAAGATGGTCACAATTAGGCATCTCGGAGATCCCCTAGCATGCTCTCCTCCTTCCAGATGTGAGAGTTGAGACCATGTATTTGTGTCAAGAGTGCCTCTCTGCCATATTTTAGAATTTCGGCTGGAATTCCATCAACGTCAGCGGCCTTATTGTTTTTTTAGCTGTCAGATGGCCTTTTCGATCTCATGTTGGGCTGGGATTGTGTTGAGGTCGTGGCGGGTAGCATGCTGTAGAATGTGGTCAAGGGCACTCGCATCAAGAACTGAGTCACGACTTTGGAGATCTTTGAAGTGCTCCTTCCAATGAGCGCTGACTGCCTCTCTGTCCTTGATCAGCACCACTCCGTTCTTTGCTCTCAGTGGGGTAGGTCCTTGGATGCTTGGGCCGTAAATGGTCTAGACCGTGCTGAAGAATCCACGCATGTTGTGGCTGTCAGCGAGTTGCTGTACTTCCTGCGCTCTTTCAGCCCACCAGCTGTTCTTTAGGTCATGGGTTTTTTGTTAAACCTCGGCCTTCAATTGTCTGTACACCTGCTTCTTTTCCCTTGAATTCTGGTGATGCTTCCAGTTCAGGAATGCCTTGCACTTGCAATTTAGAAGCTCCTGAATCTCCTGGTTGTGATAGCAATGTTGTAGCGACGGAGTTCTCGGGCTATGATAGTGGTACAATGTTCAGGTCTGTCGCTACTGGGCTTGTCCATAAGAGTCCTGATATTCCAGGTCCCGAAGTTCATTTTGATGGGGTGGAAGATGCCTGTGTGTGGGTTCTTTTAACGTGGGGTGGCCATTGCACACCGACTACCACACAGTCTGAGCGAAGCAAGGTCTTTGTCCAATTGCAGGGATGGCCAAGGTGATTGGAGACCAGGCTCCGCTACACGGACAGGGACTAATACATACACATGGCCAGCATATCCAGCTGGCGAGCCCAGGAGCAGGCCATACTCAGGGTCAGGGTGTTCTTGAAGGGGTAGCTGAAAGCCTGCTCCAAGGGATCTTGTGACAAGGGCTTTCCAGGACCCCTCATGGAGCTGGCAGGAATAGGCTGAAGCAGAAAAACCAGTACGCAAAGCTATAGTTTATGCACATCTCTATCTGTGGTATTGTAGCAAGCACTTTTTCCAACTAAAGGGCCATTCACCCATTTCCTATATGTTCTTGCTGATCTTGGTGAACTCATCATTTCATTTGCTCCTCATTTTATCAGCTTGCCCCTGACATCAGCAGCCAGACAAACCTCCTTAACATCTTCAAGGAACAGACAACTCAAGGGGACTGTGGTAAACTCCAGGACATGGTATAATTCGATTTCAAAAATTTTTTGATAAAAGTTCCACTCAAATGACTATTAGTTAAACTCAAAAGTTATAGGAATTCAGGATAAATCTTGGGAGTGGTTAAAAGCCTGATTGAAGAGCAGGAAACGTCAGGTTCTCATAGGATTTATAATCAAAGAAGGGTGGTGAGGACTGTGTCTGCCCAGAGCTCAATGTTGGCAGCACTGCAGTTTCTAATTTAAATAAATGATCTGGATTCAAAAACCCAATGACAAATGATCAAGTTTGCTGATGACACCAAACTAGGAAGGATAGTTCATTTGACACAAACATCTCCATGGCTATCGGGCGAGATACCGTAATACATTGAAGTTAACAGTGCAAACATAAATATGCAGTTAATACCATCTGCAACACAATTTCATCTAACCTAATACAGGGACAACATGGAGTTCCTGTTCTACATTGTTTAAGCTGGAAGAGTTGTACCTGGTATCTGGTGACACTGATCCTTCAGAAGATGCTGCGTGGTATGGTGATGGAGAAAACCTGTGATCAGCTCTAAACTCTTTATCACGTCCCATCACGTCCCACTCTGGTCGTCGGGTTCGAGCTTTACGAACTTTCTTCACCTCACGAGTGGCATCTTCCACCAGTTTCTGTTCCTAAGGGAAAAGAAGTTAAAATTCAGAAATTGTTGCATAGCCCAGTCTCAGCACTGGTTGCCAGATGAACATTTTGTTGTGTATTGTTGTAGCATAGATCGAGTGTTTTCTACAGAAGTCTCGGAGTCTTTATAGGGCTAAAGTATAACTCATTTATTATATACATGTATATTTACACTCCCCACAAGCCTATCTAGCCAGCACAACTCGTGCTGCTTCTAGCTTCTTCCAAGCCTAATACCCAAGTGACTATACCTCATCTTCACTACAGTGAGAGGCGTTTACTGTCATTGTCTCAAATGTTAACCCTTTCAGGCCCTTATATTACACATTTCACTTCTACGAGTTGGATTAGAATGAACAGCAAGGAGATCCAGTGAGGGAGAGGGAAGAAAAGAGACAGCACCAACCCTGCTAACCTAAAGAAAATTTATGAGGGTGAAAACTCAACCAAGTGAGGAAGAGGATGCATAAGATACAGCTAGATTTTTTTTTTTATAGATACAGCACTGAAACAGGCCCTTTGGCCCACTGAGTCTGCGCTGACCATCAATCACCCATTTATACTAATCCTACATAAATCCCATGTTCCTACCACATCCCCACCTTCCCTTAATTCCCCTACCACCTACCTATACTAGGGGCAATTTACAATGGCCAATTTACCTATCAACCTGCAAGTTTTTGGCTGTGGGAGGAAACTGGAGCACCCGGCGAAAACCCACAGTCACAGGGAGAATTTGCAAACTCTGCACAGGCAGTACCCAGATTCGAACCCGGGTCGCTGGAGCTGTGAGGCTGCGGTGCTAACCACTGCGCCACTGTGCCGCCCCAAAGTGCATTAGGCCCTTGGGAGCTTTGAGTTGCACAAGCACATTGTCTATTCTGTTTGGAATAAAAAAGTGGTGATTTATTCAGAAGTGAATATAAGTTTGGTGGTGCATTATATGCTGCATTTATGTTGCAGGTGCATTTTCATAGTTTGCATAGCTGTTCAGCAGGTGGCAGGCAAAAAATATGGCACCCTCCATGTTTCTGCTGGAACTGGAAAATGCCATAAGATGCAAAGGTCCTGCACCTCCTCTTTTGGCTTTAGTACTAACAACCAAATGTTATTCCAAATAATTTTTAATAAATTTGAAGGCATTCTGATGAAAATAAATTTTAAGGGCAGTTTTTCTCCCCCCCACAATCTACATCATTGGTTTGTGTACTTGGCTTTCTCTGCAAATTGCACTCAAAATTTCTGATGATTTCCCATACATAACAAGACTGTCTAGAGCGCCAATCGTTTTTGATAAATAACTTGCCACCGAGTAAGGTAAGATCACCAGGCTTAGAGTTGCTGATTTCTGATTAATTGTGTCAAATTATCAGCCATGAACACATGTCAGTTGCTTGCAAATGCAACACCTACAACTCTCTACATCTGCTAAGCTCACAGTATTCTCCACACCAAGCTTCCCACATCAATCCAAGCAGCCCCTCCAGTAATTGAATGTGTGATTCAGACTTGCAGCTGTGCTACTCCATACAGTCTCTTGTGCTAACAAGTCTATTTGTTTTGCTGCCTGGATAAGCAAGCCAATTTCGCATCAGAGTGAATCAGCCACAACCTCGAACCAAACATGGGGAACTAAACCTTCAAGAAAGCATATTATTTTTGAAAGGCAAATCCTACTAAGAATTCTCAGATTCAGCGCTTGGTCTGTGCTGAGTAAATTGTCTTTAGCCAGGTTGCCAGTACAGTGTCCTCACAATTAACCTTAGCATCTCAGAGCTAGGCAGGGGAATAAAACCAGTCAAGGTTCCAGCTCCTGAGATAGGGCAGGCCACCAAAAAGGCAGAAACAATGGGAGAAAGTGGGTCACAGAAAACAGGTAGATTAGGAGGGTGGAGTCCAGGAAAAAACACGCAGAAGTATTGTGTAATATTTGAATGCACACGTCTGCCTATCAGTTGCCTTGTGCCCATCTGTGATTGAATATAGGTATAATAGGCTTAATTGGGTAGAAGTTAGAAATAGTTAAAATATTATACCTTTTAGAATTAAAGGTTGAATAAATGGTCAGGTTTTCAAGACTCACTGACGTTGACCTTTAAGAAGGTAGAGTTAAAAAATTTCAAGGTCCCTGTGATGGACACATTCATTTGAGTCTCTGTTGTCAGGGCCTTGGAAGATAAACACACACATTAAAATATCCTGTGTGACATCAGTAAGAGGCAGCAATAAAATTAATTGGTTTGTGGGGTTGTTGATGCGGACAGGTCGGCTCCAGAGGTTGATTTGGGGTGCCATGGAAAGGGCAATTATAGATAATAAAACAATAAATGGAATGGACTTACAAGAACAAGAGGTCAAGTAAAACACAATTATAAACATTTTGACCAGATAAATGCTCACAACTTCAAAAGCAAGAAAATTCCAGTAAAACATTAAGTGGAGATGGTAGTTAAAGATATGTATTTTAAAAGCAGGATAAACACACACAGGAAGGTAACATCTAAATGCTAAAGGTCAGATGACACTTCAGAAACAGTATAAGCATGAGAGGTTTTGAAGCAAAGATTAGAAGTGTTGAATCCTCAACAATGCTTCTCAACTATGGGAAATTTAAGGTTAAAAGTTGACTTTAAATTTTGATGGATATTCTGTATATTCTAAGATATTTTGCTATAACATTAGCAAGGTTAAACATTTGGATTCTATGTTAGAAACAAGATGTGTTACATCTTTTAGTAATATTTGATATTGTGTTATACTTATCCATTTAGAAGTGAATTGCATGTTAAATTCTTTAATAAATCAATAAAAGTTAATAAATCATCTCATGTAGCATTCTGTATGCAACTGCAAAGAACCCCCTCTCTGTGTCTCTTTAAGTGGAGAGATACGTATTGAAGAGAGTTCCCAGACCCTTATAATATCTGGGATATTTATGACTTAGCCATAATTATTAAAAATAGGCTATCCAAAAGATTGTAATACTCTCTGTTGGATTTCTTTCTTTGAGGGAAAGCTAGTACAATTCTTTGGACCCAAATAAGTGTCTATGAGAATTTGTCTGGTTTGAACTTGATTAAGGGAAAATTCCTAGGGATGTACTCCTGATTTGGTTTAGTCCCTATAAGGGGTTAAAATTATAAATCACTTCACATCATCCAAGAGAGACTTTTTCTTAAATTTGACGAATTTTAAGAAGAATTTTCTGAAGGTTAGGTCCATTTAAAACTTCTGTTTAGAAAAGGAGTAATTTAGAATGAAGAGATCCAAACTCTAGTCTTAGGATTCTAGTCCTTAACATGAAAAGATTTTTCAAAAAAAACGTTTTTCACCTAACATTAAAAGATTTCTGTAACATTCTTTTCATAAAAAGTCTGTACTGATAAAGGATTCCAAAAGAACTAGCCAATTGAACAATGGCGAGTAGCCACAAGGTAGCTGGGATTATAGCCAGTAGAGCTGGAAGAATTGGGATCAACTACACGCGAACCTCCCTGTAAAGAATGAAAAGGAGTGGGCTACAGAAAGATATGTTCAAGGTAGAGTGTTGAGACTGTAGAGTGGGAACCAAAAGTTGTTGGAGCCAAGTTTATTAGTAATTTTACGATTCTTTTGTGATTAAAAAAAGTTAGAAATTTCATTGTTGAGAAGAAAAAAGACTTGCATTTATGTAGTACTTTTCATGACCTCCGGTCCAAAGCACTTTACATGTAATGAAGTACTTTTCAAGTCATAGAGTGGAATTTTATGCTGTTAGGATATGAGCGTGAGTCGGGACCATTTCTGGGTCCTCACCCCACACTGGCTGTCAGGGTGCCTGCCTGGGAGATCTTCCCAATGGCAGACAATTAAGGACAGCAGATAGGTTCTGGAGGCTGTAGGCCAAATCAGAGTGCCTGCAGCCTTGGAAGGTCGGCAGCTCCACCACAACAACTGGGCATTGCTGCTGCTGGATGGAGAATGAGGAGGTATTTACTTCAATTAAATAAACGGTGGCCACAGCTGCCAGGCCAGCCTGGTGGCGGGGAAATCACAGGATGGCCAATGGCCGTGGCTGTGGCTTGCTGATGGCTGCAGCTCTGGTGTAGAGGCGGGGGCAGGGGTGGGGGGGGTTGCTAGGTTAGAAAAAGAAACCTCGAAGAATTCCCAGACCAGTTGCTGGCAAGCCACCTCCAGGCACCCGCTGAGCTTGGCCCTGAGAGGGTGGAGGGGAGGGGGGGGTGGTGATTCGCCACTGGGAAGATCCCAGCGGCATCCCCAATCAGCCCACAAATGGGCAGTTAATTATGTAGATTGGCTACCTTCTGCTGCTGGGCTGGTAGTTTCTGCCAGTGAAGAAGATAGCCCAGAGGTAGGAACATGTCGACCCACTGACCAGCTGCTAATATTTTGACTTTTCTCCCTATCCCGCCTTCAATTCCACTCCCACAGGACCGGAAAGACTCCGCCCATAGAGTCAGACTCATTATGACATAGGCAGAGGCCACTCAGCCCATCGAGTCCATGCCAGCTCTCTGTAGAGCAATCAAGTCAGCCCCATTCCCCTGCTCTATCCCCACAGCTCTGCAAGTTTATTTCCCTCAAGTGCCCATCTAATTTCATTTTGAAATCATTGCTCATCTCTGCTTATTGCCTTATTCCTCTTTTCTACTTCCATATGCTGGTGCCCATTCCCCTGACAATTTAGTTTAAACCCTCCCCAGCCACAATAATGAACCTTCCCACAAGGATATATTGGTCCCAGTCCTGTTGAGATGCAACCCATCCCTTTTGAATAGGTGCTTCCTGCCCCAGAACTGGTCCCAAAGTCCCAAGAACCTGAAGTCCTCCCTCCTGCACCATGCCTCCAGCCATTGATCCTCCCTATCGTCTCATTTCTACTCTCGCTAGTGCATCATTAGCATCGCTAATGCAGTTACTCTTGCAATGTAGGAAAAATGGCAGCCAATTTGCGCACAGGAAACCCCCACAAATAACAATGTGAATGACTAGATGATCTGTTTTTTAGTAATGCGGATTGAGGGATAAATTTTGGGCAGCACAGCTCTTCTTCAAAATAGTACTGTGGGATCTTTTACGTCCACATGAGCAAGCAGACAGGGCCTAGGTTTAACATCTGATCTGAAAGACAGTACCTCCAACAGTGCAGCACTCCCTCAGTACAGCATGGAGTGCCAGCTTAGATTTGTGTCATCAAGACCCTGGAGTGGAACTTGAACCCACAAGCTTCTGACTCAGAGGTGAGAATGCTACCAACTGAGCCACGGCTGACAGTTATTAGTGGTAGACAGTGACATGGGTAAGTGCGGCTATCAGAAAATGCCACTTGAATTAAAATTCTGTACAATAAAATTAGAGAAGTTCAAAAAGTAAAAACTAACCATTTGGAAGAACAGGGATTCAACGAAAAAGAAAAATGGCTGACAGACTACAGACTTGAAGTGTACAAGAAAAATATATAGAGAGTGAATGATGATGACCTTCAACTCAATTATCTCTTTATTGAGAAAAAATTCTCACCTCTGTTATTTTTCAGTAAAGAGATATTAGGAATGGTAGGTCACCATCATCACTTCTTTTTTTTAAAAATCACACCATTGAGTAGAATTCTGATCCAGCCTGATGTCCCTCTGGTCTTTTACTATTTTAAGCATATCACATATTTCCCAATCTATTCCCACTGGCCCCGTTAATTGGATATAGTCCTGTTACAGCTCATTGCACAACTTCTGACTGCATCTGTCAGTTGTAATGAAAATTAACCAGTGGCAGGCAAAGGCAATACCTGTGAAACCTATTAAAAGAAATTCAATTCATTGCCTCAGGAGACCCTTCCTCCATGCATAAGCTTGGCAACACACACACATTTCTTTTTAAAGGGACACTGCTACTTCCAAAAGGTCTGGCAAGGCAGCTTCATAACCAGAGTGAGTTTAATAATTCTCAAAGATGTAATTGCATCATTTGGCTAATTGATTACATTTGTCCATTACAATTTGTTTTACTAATTTACTCCCTCCCATCAGTAACTCCTCCTGGGCTATGGTTCAACTGTGCCAGTGGCCTCAAGTATCTTGTCCAAGTGCTCATTCTTAACTTAGACACTGAAGGGACAATTTAACCCTCCCCAATTGCTGGGAAAGGAGCAGTTGAGCAATTAAAATGAAATGGATCCATCTCCTACTCCTTTTCCACTGATCTGCGATTTGAATGCTGCTGGTTTTGGTAGTGGTTGAGGCCAGACTCTGATGGGACCTTCCTTAATAAATGCAATTCAGGGTTCCGTCACAAACATGGTTAACTGCCACGTCTGCTGAGGTTGCTAGGAAGCCAGCAAATCTCTCTAAGGTAAGGTGATTTCAATAGAGAATACAATCAAGCAGATATAAAAACTGGCAGTCAACCTGGCCCACCTATTCCCACTCAGCTGAGGTTAAAATGACTCCCCCCCACCCCATCACTTTCACATCATACAGTAAATTTATGCATTGAGCCATTGCAGTACTTAGCCTGCTAAAAAGAAAAGATAACAAAACCAGATCACAAAAATCTTCACTGTGGTTTTTCTGAACACTTGTACATAAATAGGGAATGCTGATTATGTGAGTAAATTATAAATTAGTAAGTATAAATACCTTTTTTAAATGCAGCAATCAAGAGCAATTCATTTTTTTGCTGTTTCATTTTTGATGATCAAAATTACTCAACAGCCGTCACTGCGCAGTAATTTTTTTAATCTCCAAATTTCTTTCTTGAAGATATTGATCTATGTAAGGGTGAGCTTGGTCCCTTGCGGATTTATTTCCAATGGGGAGCATGGTTCCAATGAGAAGGAGATATGGTTCTAAAGTTCTGGGGGAGGGGGGGGGTATGGTTCCAATGAGCCTGGGGAGGGTATGGTTCCTATGGTTTGGGGGGGGGGGGAAAAGATGGGTAAGGTTCCTATGAGGGGAGTGGGGTACAGTTCCAATGAAGGGGTTGACGGTGGTATAGTTCCAATTGGGGATATGGTTCCGATGAATGTACAGTTCAAATTGCAGGTGGTTGATTCCAATGCATGGCAGTCACCTTCAGAGGCCCTGCTCAAGTGATCATTATTCATATGCTGGCCTTGAATGAGTCAGTGTCAGCAGGTTATCTGACTATAGAAGATGTCACATCTGAGTCCCATTCTGCCTTCATCCAGCATCTATACACCTACACTTTAAGCAAAGGCCCTGAATAGCAATCAAGAGCTGGAACCCTTACTGATTTATTTTCGTCCTTCCCTAATCCAGGGGCACAAAAGCCAGTTACATCCAACTAGCACCCCACCTGAGATCAGCTAAGTTCATACAAATCAGGAGTTAAACCTGAGACTATCCTGGCTCAGTGACAGAGACTTTACATCAGCTGTTGGAGTTCTCCGATATTTATTTTTAATACAGCTTTGGCACTGCCTCGCAATGTAATAAGAAACACTAATTAAAATATCATTTTGAAGCCATATTTGATTTCGCACAAAAATATTTGCATGAATAAAAGAATTAAATAGACAATAGTTTTAAGGCACAGATGCAGTGCAGTGGTACAGCAAAATGACTGAACCACCAACACATTGTGGCACAATCCCCAGTCTTAGTTGTGCCTCTGTGGGAAGGTGGAAAACAGGTTTAGTTTAGAGATACAGCACTGAAACAGGCCCTTCGGCCCACCGAGTCTGTGCCGACCATCAACCACCCATTTATACTAATCCTACACTAATAGGATAGGATCAAAGAAAACCCTAAGGCTTTCTATAGGTATATCAGGAATAAAAGAATGATAAGAGTTAGAACAGGGCCAATCAAGGATAGTAGTGGGAAGTTGTGTGCGGTATCAGAGGAGATAGGGGAAGCGTTAAATGAATATTTTTCGTCAGTACTTACAGTAGAGAAAGAAAATGTTGCCGAGGAGATTACTGAGATACAGCCTACTAGGCTAGATGGGATTGAGATTCACAAGGAGGAGGTGTTAGCAATTTTGGAAAGAGTGAAAATAGATAAGTCCCCTGGGCCAGATGGGATTTATCCTAGGATTCTCTGGGAAGCCAGGGAGGAGATTGCAGAGCCGTTGTTGTTGATCTTTATGTCGTCATTGTCGACAGGAGTAGTTCCGGAGGACTGGAGGATAGCAAATGTTGTCCCCTTGTTCAAGAAGGGGAGTAGAGACAGCCCTGGTAATTATAGACCTGTGAGCCTTACTTCGGTTGTGGGTAAAATGTTGGAAAGGGTTATAAGAGATAGGATTTATAATCATCTTGAAAAGAATAAGTTCATTTGCGATAGTCAGCACGGTTTTGTGAAAGGTAGGTCGTGCCTCACAAACCTTATTGAGTTTTTCGAGAAGGTGACCAAACAGGTGGATGAGGGTAAAGCCGTGGATGTGGTGTATATGGATTTCAGTAAGGCGTTTGATAAGGTTCCCCACGGTAGGCTATTGCAGAAAATACGGAAGTATGGGGTTGAAGGTGATTTCGAGCTTTGGATCAGAAATTGGCTAGCTGAAAGAAGACAGAGGGTGGTGGTTGATGGCAAATGTTCATCCTGGAGTTTAGTTACTAGTGGTGTACCGCAAGGTTCTGTCTTGGGGCCACTGCTGTTTGTCATTTTTATCAATGACCTGGATGAGGGTATAGAAGGGTGGGTTAGTAAATTTGCGGATGACACGAAGGTCGGTGGAGTTGTGGATAGTGTCGAAGGGTGTTGTAGGGTACAGAGGGACATAGATAGGCTGCAGAGCTGGGCTGAGAGATGGCAAATGGAGTTTAATGCGGAGAAGTGTGAGGTGATTCACTTTGGAAGGAGTAACAGGAATGCAGAGTACTGGGCTAATGGGAAGATTCTTGGTAGTGTAGATGAGCAGAGAGATCTTGGTGTCCAGGTACATAAATCCCTGAAAGTTGCTACCCAGGTTAATAGGGCTGTTAAGAAGGCATATGGTGTGTTAGCTTTTATTAGTAGGGGGATCGAGTTTCGGAGCCACGAGGTCATGATGCAGCTGTACAAAACTCTGGTGAGGCCGTACCTTGAGTATTGCGTGCAGTTCTGGTCACCGCATTATAGGAAGGATGTGGAAGCTTTGGAAAGGGTGCAGAGGAGATTTACTAGGATGTTGCCTGGTATGGAAGGAAGGTCTTACGAGGAAAGGCTGAGGGACTTGGGGTTGTTTTCGTTAGAGAGAAGGAGGAGGAGAGGTGACTTAATAGAGACATACAAGATAATCAGAGGGTTAGATAGGGTGGATAGTGAGAGTCTTTTTCCTCGGATGATGATGGCAAACACGAGGGGACATAGCTTTAAGTTGAGGGGTGAAAGATATAGGACAGATGTCAGAGGTAGTTTCTTTACGCAGAGAGTAGTAGGGGCGTGGAACGCCCTGCCTGCAACAGTAGTAGACTCGCCAACTTTAAGGGCATTTAAGTGGTCATTGGATAGACATATGGATGAAAATGGAATAGTGTAGGTCAGATGATCGGCGCAACATCGAGGGCCGAAGGGCCTGTACTGCGCTGTAATGTTCTAATTCTAATTCTAATTCTAATCCCATATTCCTATCACATCCCCACCTGTCCCTATATTTCCCTACCACCTACCTATACTAGGGGCAATTTATAATGGCCAATTAACCTATCAACCTGCAAGTCTTTGGCATGTGGGAGGAAACCGGAGCACCCGGAGGAAACCCACGCAGACACAGGGAGAACTTGCAAACTCCACACAGGCAGTACCCAGAATTGAACCCGGGTTACTGGAGCTGTGAGGCTGCGGCGCTAACCACTGCGCCACTGTGCCGCCCAGCAGGAAAATGGGGGAAAGAATAAGAGAAGAAAATATTACAATGAAATGCAATAGTTTCACTGAATTGGAACGGATCGCTGCAATAAGTTGATGATTTAATTCAACACAATGGATAAATTACATCATATGGCACTGGTAATGTGTTTACTGCAATTACAGAATATAGAAGTCACAGACTTCATCTTTTTGAATCTAGCGTAAACTTATTTTAATATGCTGGTTTGTACATTGATGTTTCGGTCTGTTATAAGCAACTGCCTGATTTATCCCTTGAGACACAGTTAATAAGCACTGGGACTTGCTGTAGTTTGCTGGCAATAACAGATCTTGATGTAATATCACCTTACAACTGCAACTAATACTTCAACTGATCCTGATTTTTAAGTTCTTAAGTTAAATCTATTCTGATGCTTTCATTGCTCTGGCTAGGCTGTAGGATGCCTCATCAGCTGAGTAGGAGCTGTATCAGCATTCAAGATCACTAGATCCTCCCTGTGCAATACACCATCCAGTCAGGTGTCTCATCCATTACAGCAGGTATTCTCAACCGGGGATCTGTGGCCCCCTAGGGATCCGTGAGAACATTTCAAAGGGTCAAACGCAGTCGTCCGGCAGTTTCTCCCAACATCAGTCTCGCCCCCAGATCAGTTCACTCTTGGTTCACGACTGATCAGCAGCCATCAAAGTCAGCACCATTCCAGTCATGTGAGCCATTAGACAACTCACCCCTCTCTCAGAAGCCAGCAATTCATTTGCAAAGTCCAACAATAAAACTAAACTGACAATAATATTTTAAACACATTTTTCACTGTTCAGATCCAACGATAAAATGTTATCTTTCTGACTGTGTGGTGTTTAATTTATTACATCTCTCCCAACACTCCTTTCCCACCCCCCCCTCCACCCCCAACCTGTGCTTCTGGATGGCACAAGCTGACCGTTTCGTTTGAATTATCGGCGTGTGCGGGGATAGAAGTTTTGATAGAGAGAGGTCTCCGGGTATTGAAACCGTGAAGGAACAAGTCCAGAGCTTATAACCAAATGAGAATTATTTAGGCACCCAGTTAGAGGAAGCAGGTGCCCCGGAGATGGGAAAGCAGGTGATGGGTCAAGCCTGCCGAATCAGCCCCTCTCAAGAGAAAAGCCTGGCAAAAGCAGGACCCAAGAACAGTCAGAAAAGCAAAAATGGCTGGAAGCTATGGGTGGGGAAAAATGAGCCTGGTGGGGAAAAAGCCGGGGAGTGGGACTAACTGCAGCGTTCTTCAAAACAGCTGGCACAGTACCAATGGGCCGTGGCCTCTTTCTTTGCTGTACTATTCTATGATTCTATCATGTTGGAGATAGTGAGGGCGCCGGGGATGTTGAGTGTGCCAAGTGTGGTGAGAGCGCCAGGCACCAGGGACAGTGAGGGCACGGGCACCCGGAGCATCAGCAATGACATCAATGAAAACAAAGCATTGAGCCATGCTGAACATTGACTACAATCTGCGCATGTGCTTGTTGAGGATACCTCCACGTCCTGACAGAATTGTTGCTCAGCACCAGCAACAAGCTTCACATTAAATAAGACAAAAATATTAAATATATATGGACATGTTGTCAAAGTTTTTCGTCTTGCACTCTTCAGGACAATCTGAAAGAATACCAATGTCAGGGAAAATAACAACTTTATACTATATGACAAGAGAGTGCTGATTGGTTGGCAAGTGAACTTGTCACTTGCCAACCAATCATCACTCTTTTCTCATAATATTGTTTTCCCTGCAATTGGTATTCTCACAGATTGCCTTGACAAGTACAAGATGAAAAGTTTCGACAACATATCTCTATTTTCAGCAATACTGAAGTTCTGTACTACCATGTACAATTGGATAATTAATTTTCACACAGAAAAAAAACTTTTGTTATGGGGGACCATGGAATTTTTATAGCATAGCAGAGGGAGCCTCAAAAACAGAAATGTTGAGAATCCTTACATTACATTGAGAACATTACAGCACGCCACCACCCTAAACCCCCACTCCCGCATGGTAATTTGGAAGGGTTAGATTTGACTGCAGACTTTGAGACCCAAACGTTAAGACCAAATGGGGGTACCAAGAACATATTTGCCAGCAGTGCATCCGCTGGTACAATCTTCTCAGAGGCAGCTTCCTAATTGCTTGCCTCCACGTTCGCCAACCTTAGGCAGGCTCCCAGTGCTGCAGGCCCAGAGAACCCGGCAGCTCTGGAACCTCAGCAGGCCCACCAGGAGAGGTGGCCACTGCAATGGCAGGTCAGGGACCGCAAGGGCACCTCTATGAGGCATTTTTTGGAGCAATATGTTGTGGAACCAATCAGGGAGCAGGCTATTCTAGATCTGGTGTAATGAGGTGGGATTAATAAGTGATCTCATAGTTAAGGATCCTCCAGGGAAGAGTGATCATAGCACGCTAGAATTTCAAATTCAGTTTGAGGGCGAAAAACTGGAGTCCCTCACTAGCGTTCTGGAGTTAAACAAAGGTAATTACATAGGCATGAGGACAGATTTGGCCCTAGTGGACTGGGCAGGAAGACTAGAAGGAAGGACAGTTGATGAGCAGTGGCAGATGTTTAAGAAGCTATTCAATTCCTCCCAACTAAAATATATTCCAGTGAGGAAGAAAGATTCTAAGAGAGGAAAAAAACATCCATGGCTAAACAAGGAAGTTAAGGATAACAAAGACAAAAACTAAGGCATACCATATTGTAAAGGCCAGTGGCAGGCTGGAAGATTGGGAAACTTTTAAAGATCAACAAAGGATTACTAAAAAGTAATAAAAAGAGTAAAGGTAAATTATTAAAGAAAACTAGCGCAAAATATAAGAACGGATAGCAAAAGCTTCTATAAGTACATAAAAGGTAACAGAGTAGCTAAAGTTGGTCCCTTGGAGGATGAGACTGGGGAGTTAATAGAGAGGAACACAAAAATGGCGGAGGCACTAAATCAGTATTTTGCCTCAGTTTTCACGGTGGAGGACACTAGTACCATCCCAATAGTAACAGGTAATGCAGAGGTTATAGAAAGGGAGGAACTTAGAACAATCTTCATCACTAGGGAAAAAGTACTGAGCAAACTATTGGGATTGAAGGCAGACAAGTCCCCAGGGCCTCATGGCCTACATCTGAGGGTCTTAAAGGAAGTGGCAGTGGACATAGTGGATCCATTGGTTATAATATTCCAAAATTCCCTGGATGCGGGAAAGGTTCCAGTGGATTGGAAGAAAGCTAATACAACGCCCTTATTCAAAAAGGGTGGTAGGCAGAAAGTAGGAAACTATAGACCAGTTAGTTTAACATCTATCTTTGGGAAATTGTTAGAATCCATTATTAAGGAAGTAATAACAGGACATTTAGAAAATCAAAACGCAATCCATCAGAGTCAGCATGGTTTTATGAAGGGTAAATCATGTTTGACTAATTTGCTAGAGTTCTTTGAAGCTGTGACAAGCAGTGTGGATAATGGGGATCCTATAGATGTAGTATATCAGGACTTCCAGAAGGTATTTGATAAGGTGCCGCACAAAAGGTTAATACACAAGGTAAGATCACAGAGGGTTAGGGGCAATTTATTGGCTTTGACAGAGGATTGGCTAACCAACAGAAAACAGAGAGTCGGGATAAATGGGTCTTATTCTGGTTGGCACAATGTAACTAGTGGGGTGCCACAGGGTTCGGTTCTCGGGACCCAACTATTTACAATCTATATTAATGACTAGGATGCAGGGATAGAAGGCACTATAGCCAAATTTGCAGATGACACTAAAATAGGAGGGATAGTAAGTTGCAATAAAGAAATAAGAAATTTACAAATGGATATAGATAGGTTAGGTGAATGGGCCAAAATTTGGCAGATGGAGTTTAATGTGGATAAGTGTGAGGTTATCCATTTTGGTTGGAAGAATAGAAAGGCAAATTATTATCTAAATGGAGAGAAGCTTCAGAGTGCCTCGGTGCAGAGGGATCTGGGTGTCCTTGTACATGAATCGCAGAAAGCTAGTTTGCAGGTACAGCAGGTGATAAGGAAAGCAAATGGAATTTTGGCATTTATTGCTAAAGGAATGGAATATAAAAGTAAGCAAATGTTTCTGCAACTGTACAAGGCATTAGTGAGACCGCACCTGGAGTATTGCATACCATTTTGCCCCCTTACTTGAGGAGGGATGTAGTTGCATTGGAGGCAGTTCAGAGGAGGTTCACTAGATTGATTCTAGAGATGAGGGGTTTGTCTTATGAAGGCAGATTGAGCAGTTTAGGCCTTTACTCTCCAGAGTTTAAGAGAATGAGAGGAGATCTAATTGAGGTATATAAGATAATTAAGGGGACTGACAAAGTAGACGTAGAGAGGATGTTTCCTCTTGTGGGGCAATCTAGAACGAGAGGTCATAGTTTTAGGATAAGGGGTAGCAGATTTAAAACAGAGATGAGGAGAAATTACTTCTCTCAAAGGGTCGTGAGTCTGTGGAATTCACTACCCCAGAGTGCAGTGGATGCAGGGACATTGAGTAAATTTAAGGAGGAGATGGACAGATTTTTAATTCGTAATGGGTTGAAGGGTTATGGAGAATGGGCAGGAAAGTGGAGGTGAGGCCGAGATGAGATCAGCCATGATCATACTGAATGGCGGAGCAGGCTCGAGGGGCTGAATTGCCTACTCCTGCTCCATGTTCTTACGTTGTTATGTTATTATTCATGAATTTAAAAATTGAGGAGGATCGAAGACAGTAAGGACCCTTGGAGTGAACAGGAAACCCCTCCGGAGGATTAGTTTGGATCACAGGTCTGGCCTTTCATGCCTGCACCCCGTTATTGGGGCATAGAGCTTCCAGCTCTGAAGACAACCCCCCAGGCCTGCTGCAGGGAAGCCGCCTCTAATGTAATGCCAGTGTAGCCGCAAAATTGACCCTACTTGACCCTACAATCATCTTAATTGGTTTACCGCCTCGGTGTTGCGGGCAGGCAATTCGATTCCCCACCTACCCTTGGGAAGCTTCCCCGGCAGCAGAATGTATTGGAGAACCATCCTGATATGGGTCCCTCCTATTTTGGCAGGATCCCCCAGCCTCCAACACCATCTATGGGGACAGGAAAATCCAGCTCAAAGAGTCAACAGTTGAACCCAAAATCCTCAACCTTGGATGTCAAACAAAATCAACTGATTAAGATGGACACTGTCTGTTGAAAGCAGTCTTAATGTCTGTTGTAAGTAGTACATTTGCTGTCAAACTCCACAGATCTGGTTTGGGATTAAAGTTTTGTCCATTATATGTGATTGCCCACCACATCTACTTCTGATCAGAGTGAATGGGACTGTATATGGGTTATTGATTATGCAGAACAAAATCTGTTTGTAATACCTTTTGTCTTCGTTTTTCCTTCCTTTTATCCTCTGTAGCCTGCAGCATCTTTTCTTTCCATAAATTGAAGAAATAGGAGGAATCTGTGTAAAATTTCAGCCCATCTTTTCTGTCATCCCTGCAACATAAAATGCAAGAAGCTAAGTGGAAAATCCTTTTACAAAGCAGAAGGATAACACACCGAGCAATACATTTCACCTGATATTACTTCGCCCAGCCCTTCACAGAACATGAATATAGGAATATAGGAAATAGGAGCAGGAGTAGGCCATTCGGCCCCACGAGCCTGCTCAGCCATTCAACTAGATCATGGCTGATCTACTACCAAAATGCCATTTTCCCGCACTATCCCCATATACCCTTTATATCTTTAATAGCTAGAAATCTATTGATCTCTGTCTTGAATGAACTTAATGACTGAGCCTCCACAACCATGTGGGGTAGAGAATGCCAAAGATTCACCACCCTCTGAGTGAAGAAATTCCTCCTCATCTCAGTCCTTAATGGCTACCTCTTATTCTGAGACTGTGTCCCCTGGTTCTAGACCTCCCAGCCAGGGGAAACATCCTTCCTGCATCTACCCTGTCGAGCCCTGTATGACTTTTGTATGCTTCAATGAGATAACCTCACATTCTTCTAAACTTGAGAGAATACAGGCCCAGCCTCCTCAATCTCTCCTCATAGGACAATCCTGCCATCCCAGGAATCAGTTTGGTGAACTTTCATTGCACTCGATCTATGGCAAGTATATCCTTCCTTAGGTAATAGGATTATGATTGACAGTTTCTTTTGAGTTTTGTGGCTATTTATTCAAATATAGAAGAATGTTTTGGCTATGAGCTGGAGCTGTTCAAGGATTTAGAAATACAGAAAAATAGGAGCAGGAGTAGGCCTTTCGGCCCTTTGAGCCTGCTCCGCCATTCAATACGATCATGGCTGATCATCCAAACTCTGTCCACTGTTCCTGCTTTCTCCCTGTATCCCTTGATCCTTTTAGCCCTAAGAACTATATCCAAGTCTTTCTTGAATATATCTAATGATTTTGCCTCAGCTGCTTTCCGCGGTAAAGAATTCCACAGGTTCACCACTCTCTGGGTGAAGAAATCCCTCCTCATCTCAGTCCTAAATGGCTTACCCCTTATCCTTGGAATGTGACCCCTGGTCCTGGACTATCCCACCATCGGGAACATTATTCCTGCATCTAGTCTGTCCGGTCCTGTTAGAATTTTGTAGGGTTCTATCAGAGCCCCCCTCATTCTTCTAAACTCTAGCGCTTACAAGCCTAATCGACCCAATCTGTCCCCATACGTCAGTCCTATCATCCCAGGAATCAGTCTGGTGAACCTTCGCTGCATTCCCTCCATAGCAAGAACATCCTTCCTCAGATAAGGAGGCCAAAACTGTACACAATACTCCAGATGTGGTCTCACCAAAGCCTTGTATAATTGCAGCAATACATTCTTGTTCAGAATATAAAATATAACACAGGAATGTGCTGCAAAAAACAAACAATTACACAGCAAATCTTTCACTTGATTACAATTATCCCTCAAATCAAAAGTCAGCACATGCAACTATACATTTCTTGTACCACCTGTACACTGGTAAAACCGAAAACTTCATTGCGGTCTCCAATTCCTCGTGGACATTTCTATTCCATTTTACAACAGCCTCTGATTCTTGTAACAGAGTAGAACTTGTGAAATGCTGTCAGCTTTGGAAAAACTTACCTGGGCCATTTTTTTTTTTAAAAGGCTGCATTTGCTGACAATGCAACCACTAGGTGGCACAGTACTGGCACATGCGCAAACGCAGCCTCATGGACTGAAATTACACTGTTTAAAATGTCTCAGGCAGCTGCCGGTAATAAAAATGGCACTGTTCAATTTGACACTATAAAGCACATTGAACCCAAACCCCCTCACCCTCAATGAATGCAATCACCTCCTCCACAACCCCCCCAACAGTACCCCACTCGCTCCCGCGATCACCACTTCAATCGCCGCATTCAGTTTCCTGCTCCTTCTCATGGTAGCCGCTTCTCTTCCCAGCTCCCTCACCCGCCCGTCTTCACGCCGCTCCCGCCTTCTCACTGCTCCATCCCGCTGCTCCCGCCTGCTTGTCACTCCATCCCGCTGTTCTCTCCCACTCCTGTCTGCTTGACATTCCTATCCGCTACTCGCTTCCTGCCTTGCCACCCACAGAAGCGACGGTGGGGGTGGGGGGGTGGGGGAGGGGAGAGAGAGCAAGCAGAGTAGGAACTGTGAGGAGGGAAAGCAGCGAAGCAGGAAGCAAGCGGTGAGTAGTTGGGAGCAACGAAGAGTCAGGAGCAGCGAGCAGGGGGGAGCAGTCTGGAGCAGCGAGCAGGCGCAGGAGAGGATAGCGGGAGGGAGCGGGGAAGGCAAGCGGCAATAGAGGCAATGATCGCTAGAGGGAGCGGTGTACTGTTGAGGGGGGGGGCGGTGGTGGTGGAGGCGGCAATGGCGAACATTGAGGGGTGAGGCAACACTCAGACGTCATTCTGTCTGGCATTATTACATACTGATGTTGCCCTGCGCATGCACGAACCCATACTGGCAAACGTTTGGATGCACTGATGACATTGGCGATCACTCTGCGCACGCTCTGTGTTGTCAGGAAATACTCTGTTTTTTAAGTTATACTTTACCAACTCCATAGGCCTACTCTTAAATCTTCCCAGTTTCAGTTCTAAAAGAGTGACGTGTGGGCCTCTTTCTGTTTGGCTGTGCTGAAGTCTTGATGTACATCAGAGCCTTATTGTAACAAACTCCATAATAGCACTTGATCAAGTGCAAATCATATCCCCCCAAATCTAACAAATTACTCCACTCTGCTGTTGTATTGCAGGATATTTGGCAATGTATAAAGCTGATTTAGCATCTCATTTAACTCCTTTGCTTTATCTTTAAACAGAGGATTTCTTCAATTTAATCAACGAATAAATGATCCCTTACTTAGCACTTCATTATCCACTCTCCAGCTGTCTAAACATCATCATAGGCAATCCCTCATGTCTAGGATGATACTGCCTTGTGGATGGTTGAGTGGAAGTGAGATCTCAGTTATAAAATAAAAGCAAAATACTGCAGATGCTGGAAATCTGAAATAAAAACAAGAAATGCTGGAAATACTCAGCAGGTCTGGCAGCATCTGTGGAGAGAGAAGCAGAGTTAATGTTTCAGGTCAGTGACCCTTCATCAGAACTGGCAAATATTAGAAATGTAAAAGGTTTTAAGCAAGTAAAGTGGGGGTGGGGCAAGAGATAACAAAAGAGGTGTTGATAGGACAAGGTCTCAGAGAATAACTGACCAGAAGGTCTTGGAGCAAAGGCAAACTGTATGTTAATGGTATGCTGAAAGACATGCGTTAGTAGAGAGAGGGTGTTAATTGACAGAAAAATGAACAGCCCTGGCCCCAAGCACAAACATGAAAAAAAGTGGGTAGGGAGATCTCAGTGGCTGTGGGTTTCCAGATGGAGTTGGGGCCCTATCTTGACCTTGCAGTCTCTCCCGCTGTGAGGACATCAGTTGTTGGCTATCAGAGGTGGCGGCGGATTGTTGGCTCAAGCAGCTGCCCTCTCTTTCTGTCTCTCACGCCACTCTCACTCAGTGGCTTCTTTTGTTGATTGGAAGGTTATTTTCAGTAATGGATTGCCATTTTGGTCGCGATTGGGTATCTGCTTCCCATGTGTTTATGTTAATAAAGCAGACTTTCATAGGGGCATTGAGGTTGTCTTTGAAACATTTATTTTGTCTCCTGTGTAAGCAGGTGGTGTAGCTCTGAGCAGAGTACCTGTTTGGGCAATCTTGGCTAAGACATTATGACGATATGTTCCATCCATCTCAGCTGATGTAAGATGATCATGGCCTCCATTCCTGGCATAGCTGTATCTTGGAAGATGCTTATGTTTGTTCTTTTGTCCTCCCACTTGATTCACAAGATTCTTTTAAGACAGCATTGATGATGTAGTTCTAGAGCATTGATATGGTGTCTGTAAGTTGTCCAAGTTTCAGCACTGTAGAAAAGTGTGGGGAGAACCATTGCCTGATAGTTTATTGCCAGGTCTGATATCACAATTCTTGAAAACTCGAGTACGTAATTTACCCAGACTAAGCTAGAACATTGGATTCAATGGTGTACCTCTTCAACAATCTCAGTTTTTGGGGATAGATAGCTTCCAAGATATGGGAAGCGAGAGACATTTTCCAACATTTCACCATGCATCTCAATTGAAGGCATTGGATTTGATACATTAGGTGTGGGTTGGTAGAGGACTTTGGTTTTCCTGGGTTTAGGGCAAGTCCCATGCTTTCATAGGCTTCGCTGAATACATCAACTATCTGTTGTAGTTACTCTTCAGAGTGAGCACTAACTTGTGCATCATCAGCATCCTGTAGTTCTATTACAGAAGTGATTGCTGTCCTGGTTTTGGCCTTCAGTTGGTTGAGGATAAAGAGTTTATCATCAGTGTAATAAGTTATTACCACATCTGGGAGGAGCCTGTCAGTAGTAAGCTGCAACATTGCTGCAAGAAAGTTTGAGAATAGCGTTGGTGCAATAACACCCCCCTATTTGGCCCTTGTTTTGACAGAGAAGGGGTCTGTGGTGGAGCCATTACATAGTACTGTTATTTGCATACTGTCGTGTAGGAGACAGATGGTGTTTGTAAACTTATCTAGGTACCATATTGCTGTAGCACCTTCCATAGGGCAGATCAGTTCATTAAGTCGAAGGCTTTTGTGAGATCGAAGAAAGTCACGTATGAAAGGATGTTCTGGTCTCTGCGCTTTTCCAGAAGTTGGTGTGCTGTGAAGATCGGAAGTCGCACTGCGACTCTGGAAGGACCTCGTCTGCAATTGACGAGAAGTGATTAAGAAGTAACCTAGCTAAGACTTTGCCAACAGTTGGGAGCAATGCTATATCCCTGTAGTTGCTACAGCTCAACTTGTCGGTTTTCTTGAAGATTGTGATCATCATGGTGTCTCTAAGGTCACTTGGAATTTCTTCATTCTGCCAGAGCTTCACAAATAGGGCATGTATCCAAGAGATCAGTATGTTTCCTCTGTATTTCAGTACTTCCACAGAAATAGCCCGTGAGCTGTGACACCTAACCATTGACATAGTACCCCTTAGCAAGACTCATAGGGCAGATGAGGGAGAAATCAAAGAACATGGAGGTGGTTATACTTATTTCTGGAAAGGGAAATCACGAGAAGAATGCAGAATTCACAGAGTTGGTTTTGGCATCAATAACTGAGCTCATGAAGAGACTCCACGAACCCCATGTTGGGATCAATGAGCGTCTTATGCCACTCACCCTTAAGCTCAAAGGCAATCAGTCAGCCACCCTCATCAATGCTTATGCACCTACCTAGGACTCTGAGGAAAAAGTGAAAGAAATCTTCTATTCCAACTTGGACACAACTCTGGATGCTGTACCCTCACAGTCCAAGATCATACTTCTTGATTAATCCAATGCCAGGGTGTGGGACAACCATGCCCTTTGGCCGAACACCATTGGAAAGCATGGAGTTGGAAAGTCCAATCCCAACGGTGTATGCTTCCTTATCCTGTGCATGAACACTATCTTGTGGTCACTAACACCCTTTTCCACAAAAAGAAAGTCTCAAGAGATCCTTGCCGTGTCCAAGATTGAAGCACTGGCACTTAATAGACAATGTGATAATCAGGACCAGGGATCGAAAAGATGTGTACATTACAAGTACTATGTTTACGGCTGATGAATTCTGGACAGACCACCGATACATTCACTCGGTATTGGCACTTGAGATGGTGGCCAAAAGGAACTGACAGCCGCAACAGGTACGGAGGAAATTTGAGGTCTCTGGCCTGTCAAACAACACCAAGCTCAAAGAATTTCAATAACCAATCAAAAACTGCAGGAACAGATGGTCAAGCAAATTCCAAGATGACTGGCAATCATTGAAATCTATCATCACTCATACATGCCAAGAAATCCTCGGATACACCACTAAAATACTCCAAAACTGGTTTGCCGAGAGCGATACAGAAATATGCAAACTCATCAACAGAAAATGGACAGCGATCCAAACCCAGTAACAGGATGAAAAACAATAAAACTTCTTATTCTGACAATAACCCTGCTGTCCAGTAATGCATGTAGTATGGCACTTCCATACAAAAATGTTTGGACATATAAAGAACCACATGGAAAATAATCTGTAGATCTACAATAAATAAAAACAGAAAAATGTTGGAAATACTCAGCAGAGTACTCTACACAAAATAATCTGCAGATTTACACATTCATTTAGCTGCAGATAACAAGTACAGTAAATATGAATTGATGGGACAATGGCCTTGCATGGATTATCTCAGCAGCAGTAAGACATTGGATCAGCAGAACAGCTTGCTATAATGAGCGTATCTGATGGCTCCCAACAAGATTCACAGAGCAGGCCTCCATGCACATAATACACATATCAGGATTACAAGATGTTATACTGGGTTAATTGGACAGTGCAGAGTGTTTCACCTCTAGATTCTAATTCAATGTATTTTGAGCAGATGAAAGTCACCTTTCCTACGATACAGGTACTAAAGGAAATGAGATTAGTCCACAGCTGGAACACTGTGTGCAGTTTTGGACCCCTCTATCAGAATTTTGTTCTCATGGCAGGGCTCAAAGGCGGGGGGAGGGACAACCCCACTGCGGCATTCTGCAGGACCCAGAGCCGCATTTTATGGGGGGCAGGCAACTAATCGGTTGCTGTCGGGGCTGCTGTCCCTATTAAGGATGGCCACCCACCCCAGGAGCTGCCAGTCAATCGGAAGGCCAGCATTTCAGCAGCAGCACCACCAGTGGCCACTGCTAGGACTGCACCTGGAAGAAGAGGATGCCATGGAAGGATGGCACCCTCCCAACCAGTTAAGTAGGGTCTGGGAGTGCTGGAGCCAATCAGGCAGGCCCTGGAGAGGGGACGGGGGGAATTGGTGAGGGCAGGCAGCGCCATTGCTGTGGGGGTGACCATTGCCATCAGAGGGCCCCTCCATGGGTCAAAGAGGATCTGAATAGGAGGGTGAACCCCCACCCCAAGCCCATTGGGAGGCCACCAGGGTTTACTTAAGTGGCTCATTTTGCCTCTGGATAGGAGGCGGTTTGCCATCTGCCCCGGCACTGGCAAGATGGCATGGCAGTGGGAGGACGATGGACACTGCACCCCATGCCTTCCCTCACCATTTTATGGGATGCCCGCCTCCCACGCCGTCCCCAGAGAGCTGGTAAAATTCTGTTTTAGAAAGGACATTAAAACCATGAGAGTTTAAAATGTAAATTCACAAGGGTGATGCCAGGAATGGGAAACTTTAGTTATAGTGACAGACTAGAGATAGAAAAGCCATTTACACTTGAACAGAGAAGGTTAAGAGGAGATTTAATAGAGGGTTTCAAAATTATGAATGGTTTTAATAAGATGGGTAGGGAAAATATTTATCTTGGTTGGAGGATCAATGACAAGGAGTCATCAATTTAAAACTGTCGCTTGGAAATTGAGGAGAAAAGTTAGAAGAAGTTTATTTCCACAGAATTGTTAGTGCATGGAATGTATTGCCACAAGGCAAATAATACTGCATTCTTTAAGAAGACAATGGATAAATATCTGAAGCACAGAAAAATGCAGCACTATGAGGGAAAATAATATTAATTTTAGATTGTTCTAGCAAGGAGCCAACTAGAGCTAAATGGCCTTATTCTGTGCTGTAAATTTCAATGATCCTATTGGGGGAGCAGTCTCCAGTCCAGTGGGTCCAGGCCTTGGACCCACTGGACAAAATTGTTCATAATTTCACACTAAATTGGCAGAGTCACTCAGAGAAGCTGCAAGAATGGCTACTATAAGGAGATAAAAATATCATACTGGAACATTTGAACATTATTTTGTACAACAGGTCAGAAACACATTGGGAGGATTGCTAACCCCCCTCTCCCCACCCGCCCCACAAGTTTAATGTGAAATCCAACCCCTGCCATGAATGCGCCTATTTCTGGTTTAACCGGGGTGGTTGAAGAGCAGTGAGTAACCTGCTCGAGGTGCAGGTCAGTAATTTAAATAAAGAGAAAGACTTGCATTTATATAGCGCCTTTCATGACCACCGGACGTCCCAAAGCGCTTCGCAGCCAATGAAGTACTTTTGAAGTGTAAGCACGGTTGTAATGTAAAAACGTGACAACTAATTTGCACACATTAAGTTCCCACAAACAGCAATGTGACAATGACCCGATAATCTGTTTTGTGATATCGATTAAGGAATTAATATTGGTCAAGACACTGGAGATAACCACCCAGTTCTTCTTCTAAATAGTGCCACGGGATCTTTTATGTCCACCTGAGAGGGCCGACAGGGCCTCGGTTTAACATGTCATCTGAAAGATGGTGGCTCTGACTGTGCAGCACCTCCTCAGTTCTGCACTGGAGTGTCAGCTTAGATTGTTACGCTCAAGTCTTGGAGTGAGATTTGAACCCACAAACTTCTGACTCAGCGGTGAGAGTGCGACTAACTGGGCCATGGCGGACATATAAATGTTAATAAGGCTGCCCATCACAGATGTGGGCAGACATTTGTACCTAACAGCTGCGGGCTGGGTTTCCCAGGGCTCCTACTAAAGGGAGGTGAGAACCAGATCCAGCAGGTAAGTGCTTTTCCAGCATTGCTTGTCGACCAGGGGGAGTAGGAGTGCTTCACCCCAGTCCCCCAGGCTAACCTGCCTTCCTTTCCATGATCTCCAGATCCCATGCCCTGTAGTCCTATGGCAAAACCCCACGATCAGCTCCCCCACAATCCGATCCTGACCTGAGCAATCTAATGTCTCCATCCAGCCGTGATTCAACATTCCCTGCCACGGTCCAACCCCCACCCTCCAATGATCCCATCTCTGAACACCCCCCCACAATGATCCAACACACCACAATCTGACTTTGATGACCCCGCTGGATTCCAGCTCCCTCCCCAGTATGATTTCCGGAGCACCCCCCACCCAAAACAATTCAATCCCCCCACAATCAGACCCATTCTCTTGATCTTCCATCCCTCCCTCTTCTCTGGTTCCCAGCTGTGGCCTTCTACTCCAGGCTTTCCCAGGCAAGAGCTTGCCAAATTCCCAATCGGGCTAGCTGCTGGGTAGGAAACAGAGGAAAATTCAACTGGACCTCCATGTTCTCCATATTTCCAGGTTTCCTGGTCGCGAAAAGTTTCCCGCTCTTTCCTGTAAATAGTGGGACCATTGTGTGGTAGAGAGAGATTTGCTTCATATCCAGGCTAAGCTGTATCTGGCCTGGTCACACAATATACTGATAACTTCACCTTGATGGATATACAAGAGTTCACCAAAACCTTTCGAAGAAAGAATTGGATTCCCTTGAGGAAACTAATGTTCACCTCCAATGTAATATCTGGATTTGAATGTGTTTCCAAGTGCCAAATAAACTCTTACCTGTAAGGTGTCAGGATGTTGAGAGGGGGTGGTTTGTCACACTGCTGGAACATTTCTAACACTGGATTTGGAATAGTATTCCGTGAAACCACCTGCTGATCTTGTGTTGTTGAACTCTTAAATGCTTTCCTCATGTTGATGTCCTGAAGTGAGACTGCAAACCAAAACAAACAGATGTCTACTGAAACAAATAACAACTAATGCTTAATGAGGAAAGATAAACTCAACTTTTAGCCTCAATTCCTTCTTGCATAAATGTCCCTATTAAACACTTCCTCCAATGGTTTTTTCACCAATTTTAACATTTATACAGTGATAATTCTCATTACCAGTGAAAGTTAAATACAATCAGATTTTGAGGTGGTTTAAAAGTGGTAATGGTTATGGTTTCCTTCATGGAATGACACATACAAGAACACCACCGCCGCCCTGCCCCACCCCCCACTGATTCTAGTCACAGTAAGTTCTCCCCCTCCATTCATTTTCTGCCAATTTCTCCCCTCCCTTCCTTCTCTATGTAAAGTTTTCATGACTAATGATGGTCTGGATGTCAGTTAAGCATTGAGAGTGATTTTTGGTCACAGATATGGGCTACCAGATGAAAGTCAGCATGGAGCTGGTAAAGACAAATCGTACTTGAGTAACTCAATCGAGTTCTTTGATAAAGTAACAGAGAGGGTTGATCAGGGTAGTGTGGATGATGATGTGTATATGGGCGCTCAAAAGCTGTTTGACAAAGTACCATATAACAGACTTGTTCGCAAAATTAAAGCCCACGTGATCAAAGGGACTGTGGCAGCGTGGATACAAAATTGGATAAGGGAAGGAAAGCAGAGCATAGTGATGAACGGTTGTTTTTCAGACTGGAGGGAAGGATAGAGTTATGTTCCCCAGGGGTCTGTATTAGGACTGCTGCTCTTTCTGATATACACTGATGACCTGACCTTGGGTATACAAGGCACAAGTTCAAAGTTTGCAGATGATACAAAACTCAAGTATAGCCAACAATGAGGAGGATAGTAACAGCCTTCAGGAGGTCTTGGACTGGTAAAATGGAAAGACAGATGGCAGATTAAATTTAATAGTTAAGTACGAAGTGATACATTTTGGTAAGAAGAATGATGAAAGACAATATGAACTAAATGGTACAATTTTAATGGGGGTACAAGAACAGAGAGACCTGGACACAAATCTTTAAAGGTGACAGGAGAAGTTGAGAGGCTGTTAACAAAGTACCTGGGATCCTTGGCTTTATTGTTAGAAAATTAGAGTACAAAAGCAAGGAAATTTTACTCAAGCTCATAAAACACTGGTTAGGCCTCTGCTGGATAACTGTGTTTAATTCAAGGCACCACACTTTAGGAAGGATGTCAAGGCCTTGGACAGGGCGCAGAAGAGATGTACTAGAAAGGTACCATGGATGAAGGATTTCAGTTATGTGGAGAAACCCGAGAAGCAGGGATTGTTCTCCTTCAAGCAGACAAGATTAAGAGGAAATTTGGTAGCAGTGTTCAAAATTATCAACTGTTTTGATAGAATAAATAGGATAAACATTTTTCTAGGGGCAGAAGAGTCAGTAACCAGCGGAGACAGATTTATGGTGACTGGCAAAAGAACTATAGCTGACATGAGGAAACTTTTTTTTTTAAGCGAATTGTTATGATCTGGAATGCACTGCCGGAAAGGGTGGTGGAAGCAGATTCAATTGTAACATTCAAAAGAGAATCGGATAAATACTTGAAGGGAAAATTTACAGGGTTATGGGGAAAGAGCAGGAGAGTGGGATTAATTGGATAACTATCCAGGCACGATAGGATGGGTGACCTCCTTCTATGCTGTATAATTTTATGAGGTCACATTAGAACACAGAGAAAAGGCAAACGAGGGTTCATCACTCAAGGAAAAATCTGAGGTTCAGTGAACCTAATGAGTATACACAGCAGATGAATTGCAACAGCATTGGCAGTTGCTGGGCAAAAGATTTGACCTGAATTTTACTGTAGGCTTTGGAATCCCAACGTTGGGACGAAAAGCAGGTCCCAAGCCCGCACTTGCCTCCTAATTGGCCGCCTGCGGGCCCAACATCCAGTTAAAGAGAGCAGGCAGGCTCCTGATGCCACCGGTCCAATCAGAGGGCCGGCAGCACTGAAGGCTCAGCAATGCCAATGGGAGAAGTGGTCACTACTGAGGCAGGCAGGAGACCTCAGGACCTCGGATAGGAAAGTATATGAAGAAATGAAAAGCTCAGGGGGCCGAGGGTTGAAGGGGAAACTCTTCTGGGGAGATCGTTGGGACTGCGGGGATAGCCTTCCCTGCCCCCAGCCCCCAAGTTGTGCCTTGGAATCTCTGGCTCCAATGGCCCCCTGGGCTATCGCAGGGCATCTGCCTCCATTAAGCTGACAGCCTCCCCACACGGCGGGGACCCATTCCGCTGTCGGCAAAATGCCAGCAGCTCCATAAAATGGCCAATAGGGCATTTATGTATGCAAATTGGCTGCCCGCCTCCTGAGGATGGCCAGCTGATCCGCATTGCAGCCCACCACTGGGAAAATGCCCCGACAGTGGGACTACATCACGGGGCCATCCCAACGTGGTTCTCCACTATTTTACTGGACCCCCCCAGCTCCCAACCTGCCACCCAGGAGCCAGTAAAATTCTGCCCATTGTGTAACAGACAGGGTACACCTGTCGGTGAATAACGAATCTATGAAAAAGTAACGAAATAGCCTCCTAAAACCAAGGGTGGTGGGAGTGGGGAGCCCAGTTGAATAATAAAATGTAAATCTATTTTTGTTGAATGCTGCTGTGAATATATTCCATGCTGAAATATATAAACGATCCAGTATGCCTTTTCCATACTCATTAATTTCAACGATATATTCAACTATTTTAAAATGTCTGACTGGAGATCTTGTGTAGATAGGCCACAGAAGAGGGAATGGTCAGGGTGATACAAGAGTAATGGTCAGGTTAACACCTAAGGAGGTATTGGTTAAGGTGACATGAGATGGCTCAGTGATAGGACAAGTATAGATCAACACATAAAACTACAAACAAGCAGAAAATGTTGCAGAAATGCAAAAGGGCAAACAACAAAAGATTGCTTTGGCAAGCCATTTTTTTTTTTATAAAATCCAGGAGCAGTAACATTCTGGATTAAATGTAGTCTTGTCTTCACTATTTCATCTTCAACAAAACCAAAAACTGAAATTGAATTATGCTCATGCACTGATCTAAGACCATATAATCAAATTGGTCAAAATAAGTCCGTGAGGAAGTACGAGAGGTGCCTGAGGTGACTCATGCTCCCATCTTTCCTCCCACCTAGTTTCTCCTTAGTATTTTCTCCAACTGGAATTGTATTGTGTGGGAAATCATGGACGCAGACTTGCACTCTAAAACCATTATAATACACAATACAAATAGAATGAAAAAACTGAAAATATTGACAATAAAAATTAAAATGTTGGAAATGGCAATATCAAAGTGAAAAGATAAGTTAACAATTCATATGTAGCTCATTCTTCAGAACTAAAACTGAAATATAAACACATTTGTAAGGTCAATTTTTTTTTTTAAAAAAAGGAAGGGTGGAGAGGAAAATAGATAACAGTTACTTCAATTATTAAGAAGTAACTACCAGGTTTAATGACATGCAAGCTACTGAATAGAGTAGCAGAAACTTCACAGAATCACAGTCAAGGTACGTTCCCTCAAAGGGGAAAGGTAGAGTAAACAAATCCAGAGCTCCGTTGACAACAAAAGAGAGAGAGATTAAGACAAAGAAGAAAAAGTGTGCTTATGACAGATGTCAGGTAGAAAATACTATTGAGAACCAGGTTGAATATAGAAGGTTCAGAGGGGAAGTGAAAAAGCAAATAAGAGAAGCAAAGAGAGAGTATGAACAGAGACTGATAGCCAACATAAAAGGGAATCCCAAAGCTTTCTATAGACATACGAATAGTAAAAGGGTGGTAAAAGGAGGATTGGGGCCGATTAGAGTTGAACAAGGGAATTTGCAAATGGAGGCAGAGGGCATAGCTGAGGTATTAAATGAATACTTTGCATCTGTCTTCACCAAGGAAGAAGAATGGAAGCCTGTGACCAGTGGTGTACTGCAGGGATTGGTGCTGGGACCCTTACTGTTTGTAGTGTACATTAATGATTTAGATGTGAATATAGGAGGTATGATCAGTAAGTTTGCAGACGACACGAAAATTGGTGGTGTTGTAAATAGTGAGGAGGAAAGCCTTAGATTACAGGACGATATAGATGGGCTGGTAAAATGGGCGGGCAGTGGCAGATGGAGTTTAATCCTGAGAAGTGTGAGCTGATGCACTTTGGGAGGACTAACAAGGCAAGGGAATATACAATAGATGGTAGGGCCATAGGGAGTACAGAGGGTCAGAGGGACCTTGGGGTGCTTGTCCATAGATCACTGAAGGCAGCAGCACAGGTAGATAAGGTGATTAGGAAGGCATATGGGATACTTGCCAACTGGTGAATTGTTAGGAAGATAGTGTAGAACTTCAAAAGGACATAAGTCAAGTTGGTGAAATGAGCGGACAGGTGGCAGATGAAGTTCAATGTGGGGAAATGTGAAGTGATACATTTTGGTAGGAAGAACATGGAGACACAATATAAAATAAAGGGTACAAGTCTAAAGTGGGTGCAGGAGCAGAGGGACCTGGGTGTATATGTGCATAAATCATTGAAGGTAGCAGGACAGGTTGAGAGCGCGGTTAATAAAGCATACAGTATCCTGGGCTTTTTCAATAGGGGCATAAAGTACAAGAGCAAGGAGGTTATGTTGAACTTGTATAAGACACTAGTTCTGCCTCAGCTGGAGTATTGCATCCAGTTCTGGTCACCACACTTTAGGAAGAATGTGAAGGTATTAGAGAGGGTGCAGAAAAGATTCACGAGAATGGTTCCAGGGATGAGAAACTTCAGGTGTGAAGATAGATTGGAGAAGTTGGGACTGATTTCCTTGGAGAAGCGAAGGCTGAATGGAGATTTGGTAGAGGTATTCAAAATCATGAGGGGTCTGGACAGAGAAGATAGGGAGAAACTGTTCCCATTTGTGAAAGGATCGAGAATGAGAGGGCACAAATTTAAAGTAATTGGTAAAAGAAGCAAAAGCAACATGAGGAAAACATTTTCACGCAGTGAGTGGTTAAGGTCTGGAATGCATTGCATGAGAGTGTGGTGGAGGCAGATTCAACTGAAGCATTCAAAAGGGAATTAGACTAATTAGACTGTTATATGAAAAGGAAGAATGTGCAGGGTTACAGGGAGAAGGCGGCGAGTCACACAGGGTGAATTGCTCAGAGAGCCGGTGCAGACATGATGGGCTGAATGGCCTCCTTCTGCACTGTAACAATTCTATGTTTCTGTGATGGTAATAGAGCATGACTGGGAGAATGAGCAGAAGCCACACAGAGCAGGACAAGCTGCTACAAGAGGGAGGAGGAGTCGGGGAGAAGGGCTCTTAGCAGGCTGTCATATCCACCATGGGTGTTCAGGGAACAACTCTCCTACCCGAACATCTGCAAGTAACAGTGTGTACGTGAGACATCTACACTTGACTAAGGACATCCTCACTGCAATTTGCCAACTACTGCAGCCACAACTCCAAACTCAGAGCAGGGCAAGCACCACACTGACAGTAGCTATGAAGTTCAGTGGAGATGAACTTTTGTGTGTCTGACTCCTTCCAGGCTAGAACTGGAGATATTAGCAACATCTCGCAGTTTGCCATCCACTGTTTCATAGGGGAATTCATTGAGATCTCTATTCAAAGAGAGTTAGCTTCATTTCATTCTGTCTTGTCAGAGACAATCAGGTAGAATGGGCATGAGGTCTGCTGAGATTGAAGACTTCCCTATGGTACAGGATGCCATTGACTGCATGAGCATTGCCTTGCCATGTACTGGAACCGAAAGGGATTTTACTCCGTGTGTCCAACTGGTGTGTAACAATAGGCAATAATTCATGCAGGTCAATGCCCGATACCCTGGCAGCAGTCATGATGCCTTCATTCTGCAACACTGTGGTAGCTGTATTTCAGCTACCACGTCAAACCAAAGGGTACCGCCTATGTGACAACAACTATCCATTGATGACACGGCTCATGACTCCGGTTTGCAACCTATGTACACATGCGTAGCGTGCATAAAATGAGATCCATGCTGTCATAAGAAATCTGATAGAGCAGACCATTGGGATGCTGAAGCAATAATTGTGCTGCCTGGACCACTCTGGAGGAGTCCTTCAGTAATTGGCTGAGTGGGTCACAAGATTAGTGGTGGTCTGCTGCATGCTGCACAACCTTGCTAACATGAGAGGTCAGACCTTGCCACCAGCTGTACGGTGAGCAGCTGAGGAGCAGGGCTGCAAGGAGGAGGAGGAAGAGGAAGGGAAGCAGCATTAACAACCCTTTGGTATCTGGGCTGTATGTGAAGAACTCATTCAAGTGTGATACCAGTAACCACAATTCTCCAATCACCAACAATCCCACATTCCTTACATTTCCTCTGTTTCTGACCATCACATCGTCCACTCAGCCACAATGCAAAATTAAAAGCCACCACAAAATAAATATGCCAAAAAAATTTATAAATAAATCACTCCATATTATGTACAAATGAAAACTAATCACCCTTGTGCATTCCTTTAGTGCCCGTCTTCTGTGTTCCACTGCCTATCCTAGTGTTCCTATGCAGTGCTATCCTAGTGGCTGCAGCATGGCTTGTGGAAGGCTGCGGACTTTCAGTGGAGGAAACTGCAGATGGCCTTGCAGGATATCCTCGAGGAGCTCTGGGCCTAGAAGATGTGGCTTGACGCTGCACCATCTCAGCATGGGCAGCAGCAGTCTGGGCTGGCTAACTGACAGGCAACGGCAAGAGCACTGGTGGAGTGGCAGGAGTGGGAGGCCTGAGAGAGGACAGCAGGTTGCCACACCATAAAGCCACTGCCACTTACCCAGGGCTGTGCCTCTGCAATCCTCCTAATCTGCTGGAGACAGATTGTTGGACTGCTGCGACACCCTGAAAGCCCATTGAACATAGGTATCCGCAGTCATGATGGCAGCAGTCTGACCATGCATGGCAGCAAGCTGAGATTGAATGATTTCAGTCTGTGCTTCAACTGCGGCACTCAGACATTTGCTGGAAGCTGTTTGTTCTTCAATGGAAGCTGAGACATTGGCCATCAGATGCTGCATCATGGGTAAATTCACAATTGTGCTAATGGATTTGGCCACCACTTCCACGCTGGAAAGAATGGGCTTCAAGCTCTGCGCAAAGCCCTGTGCAATGTTGGGGAAAACTCCTCCACTCTCCTTGACATTGCACGCAGACTTTTGCCAGGCTTCCCAATGCCCCAAGCATTTCATTGTGTATACCCAATAGCATTCTTCTCTGCAACAGATCTCATGTGCAACCTCACCTTCCAATAATCTGGCACCAGTGCTAGCCTTGCCACCTGCCGGGCTGCAAAGCACGCCAGCTGGGCGACTCACCATGCGCAGATCATGCCTCTAATCTATTCTTTGTTATGCGCATTGTCAGTATCTGAGCTAGTGGCTGCGAATGTGAGGTCAGTGACAGTGTGTGTCTTCATCATCAGTCTCTTCTTGGTTTTCCTCCACTGCCTGTTCGGGTTGCAGTTCTTGAATACCTGAAGGGTAAAAGGCACAAGGGTAAGGTTGTGGTGAGGAAAATGGCAGGGGGTGCGAGGGAGAGGTGGGCGGTGAGAAAAGGAACAGGTGCATGCTTACACCATCTGCAGTTTGTAAGTCAAAAGAGATTGTGGAGTGAGGTGCAAGTGAGAAATGAGGAGGATTAGGTATGAAGATATTGTCATCCTCGATGGTTTCAGCCCTGCTGCTGGCTATGGCCTCAGCAATTGCCATTCCAATAATAACCAGCACCATCTCCTACATAGTTGCTAGGACACGGAGACATGCTTGTCTGCCTCTGGTTAATTCCTGCTGCCTCCGGGTGTGCACCACCATGTCCTGCAAGAGACAGAGAGAAGTGTGTCAGTGAGTGTCATGCAATCTTCATGGGTGATGTGGCTGTCATGATTGATTGAATAGCTGGCAGTATGTTCAAGCTGAGAGATGCGGGTGTGAGGCATGCAGCAATGGTAAACCATGTGAGGGTGTGGTGCAGCTTATGAATGTATGAGTCTTGATCAATAGAGATTGTTGGTAGGTAGTGATGGGTGTGTGATGCATTGAGCAGTGTTCAGGCTATTGGTGGAGTTAGTAGGATATGGCATTTGAAGATGAATACACTGACCTTGACAACTTGTATGCAGTCATTGAACTTCTAGCAGTACTGCATCCAGTGAACAGCACGGTTAGCACTGGCTGAATATGGCTATCAGGCCACAAAGATGGTGTGCTCCCTGCATTTCAATCATAGTTGTTTTCGGGGGCTGTCCAATTTAGTTCTCTTAGGATGATGAAAACACTGGAAAGGCCCATGCACAGCAAACGACAAGAAAAAGGGCAACATTTTAAAAAAAGTTAAAAATACATGAAATGTTGGAAGCATTCTATAGTCTGCCATTGTCAAGAAGAGAAAAAGCAAGATGAAAGAGACAAATGAAAATCACAGCAAAGAGCAGAACGAATCTCTCCTAGGTTGCCATCTCTGGACGGGAAATGGCTAAGGCAGCAAATCAAATGGTATAAATGATAAGGAAAATCTGTAAAAGAGGGACATCTGAAAGAGAGGCAGAAGATGTTAGAAATATGAAGGTCAATTAGCATCTGAAAAATAAGAAAGTTTACTTTGGTTCTGTTCCTCTCCAACACAATTTCTTATTTCCCTGTTTCAATTCAGGATTGGCAGGTTTACTTCATGTTTTCAGGACTTAATCTTTGCACTATAGACCACATGCACCTTTGTCCTTCCCTCCATTTTCTTGTCTTTTCCCTTCTCTGGGCCCTACCTGTGATTTTCACCATCTTAGTTTTGCTTGTTCTTTTGTTCTTCCAATGTCCTTTCATACCCCACTGGGATGAGTTTTATATCATTTAACAATTCCTTGTAAGTTACTCAACCCATTAACTCTTGCTTGGTGAGCAGACCATCTATTGTCTCTTTTCTTCCCCTTTTCATTTCCTTTCCCCCTACAAAGGGGCTTACCTTTCAGCTTTCAGAAAGAGTTTTAGGTCGGAAACCTTCATTTGTACTTTTGCTTCACAGATGCTAATATAGCTGTTGTGTACTTTGGTTAAACCAAAGTTTGGTCAAACCAAAGAAGCTGCATCACTCCAAGCAGAAGGGCATCAACACTAGCAGAATTTCTTATCCACAGCTGTTACATAGGTTTCTAAATTCACTTTAAAAAGCCCTTCTAAACATTCCTACAGGGGATGCAGAGACTAAGTGGGCCCACATCAGAGGCGCCATCTATGACTCAGCAATGACCACCTACGGCAAACGTGTGAAGCACAATGCAGACTGGTTTCAATCTCACTTTGAAGAGCTGGAGCCTGTCATAGCCGCTAAGCGCATTGCACTGTTGAACTACAAGAAAGCCCCCAGCGAGTTAACATCTGTAGCACTTAAAGCAGCCAGAAGCGCTGCACAAAGAACAGCCAGGCGCTGCGCAAATGACTACTGGCAACACCTATGCAGTCGTATTCAGCTGGCCTCAGACACCGGAAACATCAGAGGAATGTATGATGGCATTAAGAGAGCTTTTGGGCCAACCATCAGGAAGATGGCCCCCATCAAGTCTAAATCAGGGGACACAATCACTGACCAACGCAAGCAAATGGACCGCTGGGTGGAGCACTACCTAGAACTGTGGTCCAGGGAAAATGTTGTCACTGAGACCGCCCTCAATCCACCCCAGTCTCTGCCAGTCAAGGATGACCTGGATGAACAGCCAACAAAATCGGAACTCAGTGATGCCATTGATTCTCCAACCAGTGGAAAAGCCCCTGGGAAGGACGGCATTACCGCTGAAATAATCAAGAGTGCCAAGCCTGCTATACTTTCAGCACTCCACGAACTGCTCTGCCTGTGCTGGGATGTGGGAGCAGTACCACAGGACATGCGCGATGCCAATATCATCACCCTCTATAAGAACAAGGGTGACCACAGTGACTGCAACAACTACCATGGCATCTCCCTGCTGAGCATAGTGGGGAAAGTCTTTGCTCGAGTCATTTTAAACAGGCTCCAGAAGCTGGCTGAGCATATCTACCCTGAGGCACAGTGTGGCTTTCGAGCAGAGAGATCCACCATTGACATGCTGTTCTCCCTTCGCCAGCTACAGGAGAAATGCCGCGAACAACAGACACCCCTCTACGTTGCTTTCAATGATCTCACCAAAGCCTTTGACCTCGTCAGCAGACGTGGTCTCTTCAGACTACAAGCAAAGATCGGGTGCCCACCAAAGCTACTAAGTATCATCACCTCATTCCATGACAATATGAAAGGCACAATTCAGCATAGCGGTGCCTCATCAGACCCCTTTCCTATCCTGAGTGGTGTGAAACAGGGCTGTGTTCTCGCACCTACACTGTTTGGGATCTTCTTCTCCCTGCTGCTCTCACATGCATTCAAGTCTTCAGAAGAAGGAATTTTCCTCCACACAAGATCAGGGGGCAGGTTGTTCAACCTTGCCCGTCTAAGAGCGAAGACCAAAGTACGGAAGGTCCTCATCAGGGAACTCCACTTTGCCGACGATGCTGCATTAACAGCCCACACAGAAGAGTGTCTGCAGAGACTCATCGGCAGGATTGCGGCTGCCTGCAACGAATTTGGCCTAACCATCAGCCTCAAGAAAACGAACATCATGGGACAGGATGTCAGAAATGCTCCATCCATCAATATCGGCGACCACGCTCTGGAAGTGGTTCAAGAGTTCACCTACCTAGGCTCAACTATCACCAGTAACCTGTCTCTCGATGCAGAAATCAACAAGTGCATGGGAAGGGCTTCCACTGCTAAGTCCAGACTGGCCAAGAGAGTGTGGGAAAATGGCGCACTGATACAGAACACAAAAGTCCGAGTGTATTAAGCCTGTGTCCTCAGTACCTTGCTCTACGGCAGCGAGGCCTGGACGACGTTTGTCAGCCAAGAGCAACGTCTCAATTCATTCCATCTTCGCTGCCTCCGGAGAATCCTTGGCATCAGATGGCAGGACCGTATCTCCAACGCAGAAGTCCTCGAGGCGGCCAACATCCCCAGCTTATACACCCTACTGAGCCAGCGGCGCTTGAGATGGCTTGGCCATGTGAGCCACTCGGAAGATGGCAGGATCCCCAAGGACACATTGTACAGTGAGCTCGCCACTGGTATCAGACCCACCGGCCGTCCATGTCTCCGCTTTAAAGACGTCTGCAAACATGACATGAAGTCCTGTGACATTGACCACAAGTCGTGGGAGTCAGCTGCCAGAGATCACCAGAGCTGGCGGACAGCCATAAAGGTGGGGCTAAAGAGTGGCGAGTCGAAGAGACTTAGCAGTTGGCAGGAAGAAAGACAGAAGTGCAAGGGGAGAGCCAACTGTGTAACAGCCCCGACAACCAATTTTACCTGCAGCACCTGTGGAAGATTCTGTCACTCTAGAATTGGCCTTTATAGCCACTTCAGGCACTGCTTCACAAACCACTGACCACCTCCAGGCACTTACCCATCGTCTTTCGTGACAAGGAGGCCAAAGAACAGAAGGACTTTGGTTATTTCAATTTTTATTCTTTAAAAAATACTCTGTGACCACACCCCACATTGCATTAATCGTAACTTTCTCAATGACTGAAAATGAACATTTTTGGGAAAATTTCAGGCGTAATGCTAAAAATTCCACTGATCTTCCTCCTTCACTCTCATCTCCAACAAGTGTGAGGACTTGGTGTGCTTCTTTGTCTAAGATAGAGACCATAATTTCAGCTGTCTCTGCTGCTTCACTCACCCTTCTCCTTTCCCAAGACAAATCTACACCCCACCTCCCTCAGGCTCACCACCACCCCCCACCCCACCCACTCCCACAGTGGTTCTGAAACTATGGCATTGATATTAACAGGAGGGCAGGAAGGGTGCGGGGGAGCCCTGTAGCGGGCCGCAAACCTAACAAGACCAGGCAACAGGACCTTATTTAAATAACATCTATAATATATGTGACACCCAAGCATAACAAGTGTATAATAACACAGCAAAGTCTACAGGGTTAAAATGCAGCCTTATATAGTGAGATAATTAATCATACCCCCCACATACAGGATTAATATTTGAGTTTATGGTGAGATATTCATTATTTTCCCCCTTACACAGGGTTAATTTTACAGACTGCTCTTTTCAGCTAAAAATCAAATGCTTTCAACCAGAACGAATATCCTGAGTTAGTAAGCTGTGGGGGTGTATGTGTAGGCACAAATGCATCTGCAAGCTGAAGTGTAAGGGTAGACGGATCTAAAGAGTATTACTCATATTCCAACACACTAACTGTATATTTGGTGGGGGCACGGGGGAGGAAGCATTGCTGAGGGCAAACTCACTTTCACAGTCACTGGAGGAGGCCTTACTGCTGTTCCTGAAATCAAGTAAAGGCTGGAGAGGACTGCTTTTGAACTGACAAACCAAGATGACAAACCATGATGAAAAGCCAAGCCCTGCAGTGTAGGACATCTGTGGCTTAACCCTCTGTGATGCAACATGTTGCAGAAATCCACAGAGTGGCTGCCAGATATTACTTTGCAATGTGGCCTTCAACAAAGTGTCTGTAAAACACCTGCTGTAACTATCACTTTTTTAAATTGTCAGTAACACCACCTGCAATAACTATGACCAGTAACTATCCCATAGGAATGTAGTAATACAGGTCCAGCAAGGACATTGAGCCCTTTGAACCTGTTCCACCATTCAGTTAGATCATGGCTGATCTGTACCTCAACCTAATTTACCCACCTTTGGTCCCTATCTCTTGATTCCCTTATAACAAAAGGTTCATCAACCTCAGTGTTGAAAGTTTCAACTGATCCAGCATTCACAGACGTTTGGGGAGAGAGGTTAAGATTTCTATTATCCTTTGTATGAAGAAGCGTTCCCTGATTTCACTCTGAAAAATAGTTTCTGCATGTATGCTGATAGCACCCAACTCTATATCTCCACCACCTCTCTTGAATACTGCACTGCGTCTGTGCTGTCAGATGGCTTTGCAACAGCCAGTCTTGGATGATTCACAATTTCCTCCTTAAAACTGTGGGAAGACTGAAGCCATCGTCTTTGGCCCCTGCCAAAAACTCCATATTCGTCACTGATTCCATCCTTCGGTAGAATGGCGGTGCAGGCTCGAGGGGCCGAACGGCTACTCTGCTCCTATTTCTTGCGTCCTTATGTACTCTCCAGCTACTTTTTCAACACATTATCTGACCCTATATCCTCTGCCTCACAAAGCATGCCTACGTCCATCTCCACAACATCACCTGCCTCCACTCCTGACTCAGCCCATATGCTGTTGGAACCCAAATCCAGGTCTTTATTTTCTCTAAACTCAACTATTCCAATATTGTCTGAGCCGGCCTCCCATCCTCCATGCATCATAAACTTCAACTCATCCAAAACTTGCTGCACGTATCCTATCCTACACCGAGTCTCTTTTGCCCATCACCCTTGACCTTGCTGAACTCCTTTAGCTCCCGGTAGCCCAATATCTCCAAATTAAAATTCTCATCCTCATGTTTAAATCCTTCATGACTTCACCCTTCCCTATCCCTGTTAACCTCCTCCAGCCTTACAACCCCATCAGAACACGGAACTCTTCAGACTCTGGCCTCTATACATCACCCTTCCTTTCAGCCCACCACTGGTGGACTTGGCATCACCTGTGTAGGCCCTAAACCTTTCCAATTCCTTACCTCCCTCTCCTAAAACCCTCCTGAAAACCTTTGATCAAGCTTTTGGTCATCCTTCCGAACAGCCTCTTCTTTGACTTGGTGCAATTTGTTTGATTAGGTCTCTGCTTTGGAATTTTCTTTTTCTTTAAAGGCACTATAAATAAGCACATTGTTCCTTTTAGCAGAGAAGTAGGAAACCTTGGAACAAGTTTTAACTCTATTTTTGTTTGATTATGCCTCTGTGCTATAAAAATTCAAGTTATTATTCTTCTTCCTGGGTAGTTTATCAAAAGCTTATGTAGGTCTTAAGGCAAGGATTGACACTCTCAAAAGGTATGGGGAGTTGGGACTCAACCTAAGGGGATTGTAAGGCTGGAGGACATTAAAACAGAAATGAACTATAGTAAGAAGGTTTGAAAAGACTCAAAAATGTAACAGCTATATTATGGGACTGCAAAAAAAGCTGTTTCTGAGGAGAGACATTTTCAGTGTTAAAAATCAGGCCTCGCAACATACACTCATTTGGATTGAGACTATATCATTTTGGTTTAGAAATCCCATCACTTTTGGTAAATCTCGCTCTTAGAAATTAAAAAAAACTATTTGTTTTAATCATGTATTTCATTCCTATTCCACAGTTCACAGCCTAAGTTACTCTTTACCCAGTTACCAAGTAGACAAACATTTTGCACAATTTCTGACTTAACATGGAGATGTAAGATGGTGGAAGGTCACTTTCCTGAACGAGTAAGGTTTCCTCTGTACATCTGAGTGGCTTTCTAGGGCATTAAGTGCCAAACACATAGTACTATCACCTGTAAGCAGACTAGGTACAGGTGGCAAACACAAGGTTCACTTCTTTTGCTGTTGGCACATCTTTTAAGTGCAAATTCATTGCTTTTCATGATGCAGTTTGAACCTTCAGTCCAGTAACTTAACCATTAGACTTCCATACCTATTGAGTGGAAAGTCAGTAGATTTACTGCAGATAGCATCTTATCTGCTGGGAGAAGAGTCCAGATGAGCCTGGTTTCTGGGGAGAGTTTCTGCCATTCATTGTTTATAGCAAAATTGTAAACATATGTGTAAAGAGCAAATTTACAAATTTATCACAAATCTGTTACAGTATCAATTGCTCCCCAAAGACAGCACAGCAGGAGTGAGCAACAAGCTGTGATTGAGTTAAAAAAAAGATTCAATCAGCTCTCTATGCATGTAGCAATAACTGCCATTTTAAGAACCCAAGCATGATCTTTCTGTGAATCTGGAAGGTAGCCATTTGTGTAATTGAGACTAATTGCAGATACCTTTACAGGTCCTGCATGCCAATGTGTTGTGAATAGTTCCTAATATGTGCTCTTGAAGTTCTTTACTCACTCTGTTTAACTGCAACTATTTAGTAATCTAGTGGAATGACAATAGGGTTATTATTTTGTCAGACTGAGATCAAATGAGGAAAGAAGTTTCTTCATCCAAACTCATCTTCTAAAGTAAAAGAACTCTATAAACATACTCAACAATTTAGTTCTGAAAAGGCTGGGAATTGTACCAACAAGCAGTAAGAATTTTTTCAGGCCTAGTCTGAACATAGGCCTTCCTTTCATTATATTCTCATTTGTGCTTTGTATTAATTTTTGCCCAGAGCTCCTTTTGCTTCACATCATGCTCTTAAATGGCTAATCCCTCTTCCCTCACACACACAAACACACTATGCTGCAGAAAATCCTCCCGGCACAATACAATGCAACTGTTTGTCAGCTTGCCCTGGTCTGCATCCCTCTTGCCCACTTCACTGACCTTCCTCTACACTGGAGTCCAGTTGGGTGACTTTAATTGCCAGGCAATCAATTCTCTCCTGGAGAGAATTAACTCGCATACCGAAATTATTAGCTTCATTAAAAAGCTCTCCGAATATATCTTCAGCATGTCTACCTGTGAAGGAGAAGGCAAAACATGTCAGTTAGAACCACCAACCAGACATCCATTTTAAGTGTTCTCAATTTAATAAAGAAACAGACAATTTAACAGGTTAATCTCAACCTACACATAGAGAAGAAACTGAAGGTAACAAAGATTACAGGTTCATTTTAATCACTCAGATTACTGAGTATCTTATGTAAGCAAACTGAAATCTAAGTAATTAGACTAATGAAGGAAGTATTTTATCTTTGCAATCTTAGAAGTTACAGCACAGTTTGCCACTTGTTCAACTGCAAAAGATTACACCGAGCAAGTTTAGGTTTCTGTTTAGAGAGCTTGTAAAGTACAACGTTAACAAAAGAAAAGTTCTGTTGTGCTTCACAGATAAACTGGGAGAAACATACTTGGTTTAGTTGGGAGGTGAAGTAAAGTGGGCCGGAATCATGGCTGCCACAGAGTCTCATTGTGAGTATTTTTTTTAAAATTCATTCATGGGGTGTGGGCACCGCTAACCAGGCCAGCATATATTGCCCATCCTAATTGCCCTTGAGAAGGTGGTGGTGAGCTGTCTTCTTGAACCGCTGCAGCCCATGGGAGGTAGGTACACCCACAATGCTGTTAGGAAGGGAGTTCCAGGATTTTGACCCAGCGATAGTGAAGGAGCGGAGATATAGTTCCAAATCAGGAAGGTGTGTGACTTGGAGGAGAACTTGCAGGTGGTGGTGTTCCCATGCATTTGCTGCCCTTGTCCTTCTCGTTGGTAGAGGTTGCGGGTTTGGAAGGTGCTGTCTAAGGAGCCTTGGTGCGTTACTGCAGTGCATCTTGTAGATGGTACACACTGCTGCCACTGTGCGTCAGTGGTGGAGGGAGTGAATGTTTGTGGATGAGGTGCCAATCAAGTGGGCTGCTTTGTCCTGGATGGTGGCGAGTTTCTTGAATGTTGTTGGAGCTGCACCCATCCAAGCAAGTGGAGAGTATTCCATCACATTCCTGACTTGTGCCTTGTAGATGGGGGACAGGCTTTGGGGAGCCAGGAGGGGAGTTACTCACCACAGAATTCCGGGTCTCTGACCTGCTCTTGTAGCCACAGTATTTAAATGGCTACTCCAGTTCAGTTTCTGGTCAATGGTGGCCCCTAGGATGTTGATAATGGGGGATTCAGCGATGGTAATGCTATATTAATGGTGGGACACTGTATTGTGCCTCAAATGTACTGCATATTAAATTCTTAAATTAACAGCACAGGGGAGGCAGAGTGGAGGCAGGTGTTTCTGCACAGGGAGAGAGGAAGAATCAGAAGGAAAGTAAACCTTGACTATTTAGCAATGGGTGGCATCTCAGTCAAATTAGTGACATCCCATAAACCCGCAAAATGAGAAGCGGAGAAAATATGCTTAAGACAGGAAGTTTCATTTTAGCAATAAATGATTAATTTTTCCCCTTCATTTTGCTGAGGAAACAGTTTTAAGAGTTAGGATGGTCTTGGGCCCAGCTATGCTTAGTCTGAAGGATAGCTGCCAGACATTGCTTAAAAAGTATTTTTCCACCCTCTTCTCAAGTTGATTATTCCTTCCTGTGATATAATTCCGCTACTCCAGGCACTCACCAGAATCCCACCCCAGTGAGCAAACAAACATACGAATCAGGAGCAGGAGTAGGCTACTCAGCCCTTCGAGCCTGCTCCGCCATTCAATAAGATCACAGCTGAACTGATTTCTCCACATCACCACCTACCCCGATAACCTTTCACCCCCTTACTTATCAAGAATCTATCTACCTCTGCCTTAAAAATATTCAAAGACTCTGCTTCCACTGCCTTTTGTGGAAGAGAGTTCCAAAGACTCACGACTCTCAGAGAAAAAATTTCTCCTCACCTCTGTCTTAAATGGGTGACCCCCTATTTTTAAACATTGACCCCTGGTTTTAGAATTCTCCCAAAAGGGGAAACATCCTTTCCACATCCACCCTGTCAAAGCCCCTCAGGATCTTATATATTTCAATTAGGTCACCTCTTACTCTTCTAAATTCCAGTGGATACAAGCCTAGCCTGTCCAATCTTTCCTCATAAGACAGCCCACCCATTCCAGGTATTAGTCTAATAAACCTTCTCTGTACTACCTCCAATGCATTTACATCCTTCCTTAAATAAGGAGACTAGTACTGTACACAGTACTCCAGATGTGATCTCACCAATGGCCTGTATATCTGAAGCATAACCTCTCAACTTTTGTATTCAATTCTCTTCGCAATAAACGATAACATTCTATTAGCTTTCCTAATTATGGGTTGTACCTGCATACTAACCTTTTGCAATTCATGCACTAAGACACCCAGATCCCTCTGCATCTCAGAGCTCTGCAATCTTTCACCATTTAGATAATATGCTTCTTTTTTATTCTTCCTGCCAAAGTGGACAATTTCACACTTTCCCACATTATACTCCATTTGCCAGGTCTTTGCCCACTCACGTAACCTATCTATATCCCTTTGTAGCCCCCTTATGTCCTCTTCACAAGTTACTTTCCTACCTATCTTCGGTCCCTTCATCTATGTCATTTATTTCCAGTTGTAAAAAGTTGAGGCCCCAGCACTGATCCCTGTGGCACACCACTCATTACATCTTGCCAACCAGAAAATCACCCATTTATTCCAACTCTCTGTTTCCTGTTAGCTAGCCATGCCAATATGTTACCCCCTACACCATGAGCTTTTATTTTCTGCAATACCCTTTGATATGGCACCTTATCAAATGCCTTCTGGAAATCTAAGTACAATAATCTACCAGTTCCCCTTTATCCACAGCACATGTAACACCCTCAAAGAACTCCAATAAATTGGTTAAACATGATTTCCCTTTCACAAAATCATGTTGACTCTGCCTGATTACCTTGAATTTTTCTAAATGCCCTGCTATAACATCTTTAATAATAGCTTCTAACATTTTCCCTAAGACAGATATTAAGCCAACTGGCCTGAAGTTTCCTACCTTCTGTCTCCCTCTCTTTTTGAATAAAGGAGTTACATTCGCTATTTTTCAATCAAACGGAACCTTCCCTGAATCTAGGGAATTTTGGAAAATAAAAACTAACACATCAACTATCTCAATAGCTACTTTTTTTTTTAACACCCTAGGGTGAAGTCCAGCAGGACCTGGGGACTTGTCGGCCCGCAGCTCCAACAATTTGTTCAGTGCCACTTCCCTGGTGATTGTAATTTTCTTGGGTTCCTCCCTCCCTTCCAGTTCCTGACTTAGAGCTAACACTGGGATGTTACTTGTATCGTCAATAGTGAAGACCGATGCAAAATACCTGTTCAATTCATCTGCCATCTCCTTATTATCCATTATTAATTCCCCAGACTCACTTTCTATAGGACCAACGCTCACTTTGGTAACTCTTCTTTTTAAAATATCTATAAAAACTCTTACTATCTGTCTTTATATTTCTAACTACCTTTCTCTCGTAGTCTAATTTTACCTTCCTTATCAATCTTTTAGTCATTCTTTGCTGTTTTATATATTCTGTCCAATCTTCTGACCTGCCTCCCATCTTTGTGCAATTATAGGCTTTTTCTTTAGTTTGATACTATCTTTAACTGTTCTGGTTAACTACGGATGGCGGGTCCCACCCTTGGAATTTTTCTTCCTCATTGAAATGTATCTACTCTGTGTATTTTGAAATATCTCCTTAGATGTCTGCCACTGCATCTCTATTGATCTTTCCCTTAACCTGATTTGCCAGTTCACTTTGGCTAATTCTGCTTTCATGCCCACATAATTACCCTTATTTAAGTTTAAAATACTAGTCCCACTCTTCTCTCCCTCAAACTGAATGTAAAATTCAGTCATATTATGATCGCTGCTACCTAGGGGCGCCTTAACTATAAGGTCATTAATTAATCCTATCTCGTTGCACAATACCATGTCTAGTATAGCCTGCTCTCTGGTTGGCTCCAGAATGTATTGTTCCAAGAAATTATCCCAAAAACATTCTATGTACTCCTCATCTAGGCTACCTCTGCCTCTCTGATTTTTCCAGTCTATATGTAGATTGAAATCCCCCATAATTATCACTGCACCTTTATGACAAGCTGCCATTATTTCTTCCTTTATACCCTGTCCTACAGTGTGGTTAATGTTAGGTGGGTGTACACCACTCCCACATGTGACTTCTTGCCTTTATGATTTCTCATCTCTACACAAACTGCTTTTACATCCTGGTTTCCTGAACTTAGGTGATCCCTCTCTATTGCGCTAATACCATTATTAATTAACAGAGCTACCCCTCCACCTTTTCCTAAATTCCTGTCCTTCCTAAATGCCATGTACCCTTCAATATTCAGATACCAATCTATGTCATCCTGCAGCCATTTCTCTGTAATGGCTATCAGATCGTACTTATTTATTTCTACTTCCACTCAGTTCATCTGTTTTGTTTCGAATGCTACGTGCATTCAGACACAGAGGCTTTACATTTGTCCTTTTATTATTTTTATAACCTCTAGCTTAATCTGATTAACCTCTAGCTTGATTTACTCTTAGATTTGTATGGTCAGTCCCTTCCTGTCACAGTCTGTTTATCATTTCTCATATTAATATCTTTCTCTCTTCCCTGCAAAGTCCTTACAAACAACAGAAGTGGGGATGTTCGCTGATGATTGCACAATGTTCAGCACCATTCACAACTCCTCAGATACTGAAGCAGTCCGTGTAGAAATGCAGCAAGACCTGGACAATATCCAGGCTTGGGCTGATAAGTAGCAAGTAATACGCTCCACACAAGTGCCAGGTAATGACCACCTCCAACAAGAGAGTGTCTAACCATCTCTCCTTGACATTCAATGACATAACAATTGCTGAATCCCCCACTATCAACATCCTGGGGGTTAACATTGACCAGAAACTGAACTGGAGCAGGTCAGAGGCTCGGAATCCTGCAGCAAGTAAGTCACCTCCTGACTCCCCAAAGCCTGTCCACCATCTACAAGGCACAAGTCAGGAGTGTGATGGAATACTCTCCACTTGCCTGGATGGGTGCAGCTCCAACAACACTCAAGAAGCTCAACACCATCCAGGACAATGCAGCCCACTTGATTGTCACCCCATCCACAAACATTTATTCCCTCCACCACCGACGCACAGTGGCAGCAGTGTGTACCATCTGCAAGATGGACTGCAGTAACTTACCAAGGCTCATTATACAGCACCTTCCAAACCCGCAACCTCTATCACCTAGAAGGACAAGGGCAGCAAATGCATGGGAGCACCACTATAGGAAGGATGTGATTGCACTGGAGAGGGTGCAGAGGAGATTCACTAGGATGTTGCCTGGGGTGGAGCATTTCAGCTATAAAGAGAGACCAAGGCTGTTTTCGTTAGAGCAGAGAAAGCTGAGGGGGGACCCGATTGAGGTATACAAAATTATGACGTGCATTGATAGGATAGATAGGAAGAAACTTTTTCCCTTAGCGGAGGGGTCAATAACCAGGGGGATAGATTTAAGGTAAGCGGCAGGAGGTTTAGAGGGGATTTGAGGAAAATAATTTTCACCCAGAGGGTGGTTGGAATCTGGAACACACTGAAGGGGTGGTAGAGGCAGGAACCCTCACAACACTTAAGAAGTATTTAGATGTGCATTTGAAACACCATAGCATACAAGGCTACGGGCCAAGTGCTGGAAAATGGGATTAGAATAGTTAAGTGCTCGATGACCGGCACAGACACGATGGGCTAAAGGGCCTGTTTCTGTGCTGTATAACTCTGACTCTATGACCACTACCTGCAAGTTCCCCTCTAAGCCACATACCATCCTGACTTGGAACTATATTGCCATTCCTTCACTGTAGCTGGGTCAAAATCCTGGAATTCCCTTCCTAACAGCACTGCTGGTGTACCTACCCCACGTGGACTGCAGCAGTTCAAGAAGACATCTCACCACCACCTTCTCATGGGCAATTAGGGATGAGCAATAAATGCTGGTGCGGCCAGCAATGCCCACATCCGTATAAATGAATATTAAAAACAAACAGGCACCACAAAAATTGATGTGGTGACTGCCTAGGCCTATACATTCGTATAATTTTGAGTCATTTGAGTAGGGCGTCTGAGTAACATTTACTAGTATCATCATCTGGCACATTTCCAACACTCATGCTAGTCTATATTGCTACAATTTGCATTTTGCTGCACAATCGCTCAGGATAGCTACAGATCTATGTGGGAGCAGACCCAAGGGCAACAAGAAAGCTCCTGAAACCCTAGATTATGCTTCTCTCAATCCTATTCACCAACACTGTGGGTGGAATTTTATGCTCTCCCCTGCAGCAGGTTTGGAGGCGGTTAGTGCAGGGCGGGAAGGTCTGTGCATGGCTTTCCTGCCCCGACACCAATCGAAGTCCTTAACTGGACAATTAATACCTAATTAAGGTCCTCTTCCCACCGCAGGTGCAATTACTCGTGCCTAAACAAGGGACAGTCAATGCGAAGAGGGGGGGGTCCACTAAAGCAGCAGCCTCCGTGGTGGCACTGTAGCTGCTGGCCTCTGACTGGCCAGCATCTGTGCAAGGCCGGGACTTCTAGCAATGGGGTCCTAAATCATACAGAAGGCCTGCCGTTGTCCAGTTAAGTGCCTGATTGGCACTAAATTTGGCAGGCCTTCCATACAAGTGGCAATGCGGGGATCTCGGTGTCAGTTTCCCCCGCGTCAAGACCCCTGCTGCCAGCACAAAATTCCACCCAGTGAATCCAAACAAGAATGAATGCTGTAGCTTGGACTGCTAAGTCTCAAGAGCTCAAATCAAAATATTGGAATGGAAGCTGTAGCTCATCTTATAACCATGGCCAAGGGCAGCTCCACTGCAGTGGAAAACTGGAGTGGCCACAGGTGCAGTAATTTTCTACAGTTTTGTTAGGCAGTCAGGCTGCACTCCACAGATGCAGGTTTTGAATTCTTCCATCGGTGTCCCCAAACTGTGACTGTGGCCAGACACATAATTGCAGTGGCTACCAGAGCAGGTTGCATAGAATTATATCGAACTGCAGCACAGAAATAGGCCATTCAGCTCAACCCAGTCCATGCCAGCACTTACTCCTACCACCCTCATTGATCTAAATCTATCAGCTTAACACTTGATTCTCTTCTCCCTCATGTGCTTATCCAGCTTTCCCTTAAATGTATTTATACTATTCCCCTCAACCACTCCTTGTGGTAGCGATTTCAATTCTCACCACTCTCTGGATAATGGAGTTTCTTCTGAATTACCTATTTGATTTTTTTGGTGACTATTTTATATTGATAGCTTCTAGTTTTGCTCTTCTCTACAAGCGGAAACACTCTCTCTGGATCTACTCTATCAAAACCTTTCATAAATTTTAAAGACCTTTAAGGGTCAGCCTGTATATCCTTTCCTGTAGGTATAACCTTGCAGTTCATGTCTCAGACTTGATAATCTTTTTTTTGCACCCTCTCCAGTGCCTCTGTATCCTTTTTATAATATGGTGACCAGAACTGTACACTCTGTATAGTCAGAATTGGGTATTTAGCAGTCAGTGGCTCACCTCCTGACTCCCCAAAGCTTTTTCACCATTCACAAGGCCAGGCTGGGTACAGTTGCAAACAAGATTCATGAAGCTCAATGCCACCCAGACAAAGCAATCTTATTCATCTACACTTTATCCACTAGCATAAGCATCCAACCCCTCCACCACCAGTGTACCATGACTGCAGTGTCTATGATCAATAGGATGCTGTGAAGCAACTGCCAAAGCTTCTTTGACAGCAACTCCCAAATCCATGACTAGATAAGAGCAGAAGCTACACGGGAACACCACTACCTCCAAATCACACAGCATCCTGACTTAGACATAAGTTGTTGTTTCTTCATCATCATTGGGTCAACAACCTGGAACTAACTAACAGCACTGTGGGCAACAAGGGAGAGGAAATAAATGCTCACCTTGACATCCTAGCCATATCTAAAGAATGAATTTTTAAAGAAAGGTTGCACCTCTCATACTTCTACCTATGCTTGCTCCCATCACTTTTGCTAGAGAAGCAATCCATAGGATCAGAAAACAAAGTTACACTTTGCCATGTTGTGATACTTCATATCCTCTCCATCACAAAGACCACATACTTGCAACTCTGTAATTATCAACTGTCTCCAATCCTATCTTAGCCTATTGTTTGCTGAAACCCACATCCATGCTTTTGTTACCTCCAGATTTGACTATTCCAATGCTCTCCTGACTGGTCTTCCCTCTTCCACCCTCCGTCAACGTGAGCTCAGTCAAAACATATCCTTACTCGCACCAAGTTCCTGGTCCAGCGATGCCTTGAATTTAAAATTCTCATCCTTGTATTCAAATCCCTACATAGCCTTGCGTCTCCCTATTTCTGTAACCTCTGCCAGTCCTACAACTATCCAAGAATGCCGTACTCCTCCAATTCTGGCCTTTATGCATCCCCGATTTCCTTCACCCACCATTAGGTGTAGAGATCAGGGAGGGGGGATTGTGATATACTTGAACAAATTAGCATTGAAAGGGATGAAGTATTAGCTGTTTTTGTGGGCTTAAAAGTGGATAAATCCCCAGGCCCAGATGAGATGTATCCCAGGCTGTTATGTGAGGCAAGGGAGGAGATAGCAGGGGCTCTGACACAAATTTTCAAATCCTCTCTGATCACAGGAGAGGTACCAGAAGACTGGAGGACAACAAATGTGGTACCGTTATTCAAGAAAGGTAGCAGGGATAAACCAGGTAATTACAGGCCGGTGAGTCTAACATCTGTGGTAGGGAAACTATTGGAAAAAATTCTGAGGGACAGGATTAATCCTCACTTGGAGAGGCAGGGATTAATCAAGGATAGTCAGCATGGCTTTGTCAGGGGGAGATCATGTCTAACAAACTTAACTGAATTTTTCGAGGAGGTGACTAGATGTGTAGATGTGGGTAAAGCAGTCTACATGGACTTCAGTAAGGCTTTTGATAAGGTCCCGCATGGGAAATTGGTCAAGAAGGTCAGAGCCCATGGGATCCAGGGCAATTTGGCAAATTGGATCCAAAATTGGCTTAATGGCCGGAGGCAGAGGGTGATGGTCGAGGGTTGTTTTTGCGAGTGGAAGCCTGTGATCAGTGGTGTACCGCAGGGATCAGTGCTGGGACCCTTGCTGTTTGTAGTGTACATTAATGATTTAGACGTGAATATGATCAGTAAGCTCGCAGATGACATGAAAATTGGTGGTGTCGTTAGCATTGAGGAGGAAAGCCTTAGATTACAGGACAATATCGATGGGCTGGTAAGATGGGCAGAGCAGTGGCAAATGGAATTTAATCCTGAGAAGTGTGAGATGATGCATTTGGGGAGGACTAACAAGGCAAGGGAATATACAATGGATGGTAGGACCATAGGAAGAACAGAGGGTCAGAGGGACCTTGGTGTACTTGTCCATAGTTCACTGAAGGCAACACCACAGGTAGATAAGGTGGTTAGGAAGGCATATGAGATACTGGCCTTTATTAGCCGAGGCATAGAGTATAAGAGCAGGGAGGTTATGATAGAGCTGTATAAAATGCTAGTTAGGCCACAGCGGGAGTACTGTGTACAGTTCTAGTCTTCACACTATAGGAAGAATGTGATTGCACTGGAGAGGGTGCAGAGGAGATTCACCAGGATGTTGCCTGGGCTGGAGCTATGAAGAGAGACTGGATAGGCTAGGGTTGTTTTCATTAGAACAGAGAAGGCTGAGGGGGGGACCTGATCGTACAGAAAATTATGACGGGCATTGATAGAATAGATAGGAAGAAACTTTTTCCCTTAGCGGAGGAGTCAATAACCAAGGGGCATAGATTTAAGGTAAGGGGCAGGAGGTTTAGAGGGGAGCTGTGCCTCGATTTTAAAATCTTCATCCTCATTTTCAAATCCCTTCATGGCCTGGTCCCTCCCTATCTCCTAAATATCCTTCAGCCCCACAACCTTCCAAATAGAGGTAATGAGTACAAAAGCAAGGAACTTATGCTGGACCTTTATAAAGCTCTGGTAAGGCCACAACTACAGTACTGCATGCAGTTCTGGTCACCACACTTTAGGAAGGATGTGAGGGCCCTTGGGAGGGTGGAGATTCACCAGAATGATTCCCAAAGTGAGGAATTTTAGCTACAAGGTTAGGCTGGAGAAGCTGGTGAGCAAAGGAGGGAGAATTGATAGAGGAGTACAAGATTATGACAGGTTTAAATAAGGTAGACAAAAATCTATTCTCATTAACTGATTGTGCAAGGACGAAGGGACCCCAAATTTAAGATTTTGGGCAAAAGATGCAGGGGGAATATGAGAATTAACTTTTTATGCAGTGAGTGTTAATGACTTGGAACTTGCTGCCCAGGAGGATGGTGGAAGTGGAGATGATAAATGATTTTAAAAGGAAATTGGATGGGCGCTTGAGGAAAATAAACTTAAAGGGCTACGGGGATAGAGAGAGAGAGAATGGGACTGATTGGATTGCTCTTCAGAGAGCCAGCATTGTCTCGATGAGCTGAAATGGCCTCCTCCATAATGACTTTATGACTCTATACCTGTGTTCCTCTAACTCCGCCCTCTGAAGCATCCCCGATTTTAAATCTCTCCACCATTGGTGGCCATGCCTTCAGCAGCCTGGGCTCTAAGTTTTTGAATTCCTTCCCTGAACTGCTTGCTCAGGTGGATGTAAAAGATCCCATGGCACTATTTTGAAGAAAAGCAGGGGAGTTATCCCCGGTGGCCTGGCCAATATTTATCCCTCAACCAACATAAAAAAATTATTTGGTCATTATCATGTTGCTGCTTGTGGGAGTTTACTGTACGCATACTGGCTGCTGTGTTTCCTGCATTACAACAGTGACTACAATTCAAAACGTAGTTCATTAGCTGTTAAGCACTTTGAGATGTTGAGCTGAATCTTACCAGCCCCTCGACTTTGGGGTTCATGGCAGGGGGTGGGGGGGGCCCGTAAAATACTTGCAGGAGCAGCCTGCCACGACCCCCGACGCATTTTACTGGTGGTGGCATGGCCTCAGTGCAGACCCCCGCCGCTCGGCGGCAAGGCCTCCATTTAAATTGTCAAATCAATGCAAATAAATGTAGATATACTTACTGTGACCCGGCAGCCGTCCCATGCCGATACTACGGCCACCTGCCACAACTCGTGCACTTTCGGAACTCCATACGGAGTTCCGAGGCGACACACTGGTGGGAAGGGGGGAGGGTTGAAATTATCAGGGTGGTGGGGGGAGGGGGAGGGCGGGGAAACCATTTCTATTGGTTGTGGGATCGATGGAAAGGGGTTGAGGGGTAAAGTTACAAAGCGCGAGGGGAATAGAAGAGGAGGTTTTCTGGTGTGTAAATAACATGAAATGGCCATTGTGCGGCTGGGGAGGGGCCTTGATCTGTTAATAAAGTTTTCCGTTTAACTTTGCCCAGTGTGACTTTAAGAATTTAATTTGTTCAGAAGGGCTTGAAGACCTTTAAAAATGGCACCGGCTCCTGCACAGTGGCGCTGGACGCCATTGCTGCGGACGTGCGGTCACCCCCTCTATGTCGTCGGGGGTGACCACTCCGTCCCCTCCTTTTAAATAAGCCCCCGCATGAAGGGACAACGGTTCTGTGTTAGAAGGCCGACAAGTTCAAAGCACGCCGCCACGATGTGCAGCGCGCCAATAAAATTCAGCCCGTCCAGCGGTCATGAAAGGCACTATATAAATGTAAGTCTTTCTTTTTAAACCTTTCCACCTCTCTAACTTGCTTTCCACTTTAAGATGCTACTTAAAATCTACCTTTTTGATCAAGCTTTTGGTCCTCTGTCCTAAGATCTGCTCATATGGCTCTGTGTCATATTTTGTTTTATAATGTTTCTGTGAAGCACCTTGGAACTTTTTATTACATTAAAGGCATTATATAACTACAAGGTCTTGTTTATAGGAATGCAACATACAGGTATGTTGTATGGGCAATGTATTTATTGTATGTTGCTTCATAGATTATATAAACCACAGAGCAAGCACATTGTCATGCCAGCAGTACAGAATATTCTAGTAAAACATGGATATTATATGTCTGTTCATATAGTTTCGAAATGCAGAATTACTAGAGTGCTAACACTTCAGTTTTATTAACAACCACTATAAGCAGAGTTTGTAAAATCAAGAAAAATATAAGAAGTACTTTGGCAACTTTCTAAAGACCATCAAATTTCTTCCTCACCTGCTCATGTGTTTGGTGCCTAACTGAGACAGTATTTACCAATTTCTGCCAACTCCATTCAAGCTGCTCTAAGGGCCTACATTGGAGGGAGGCCCCAAGTATAAAAAATCCCCTTTTTACAGGGACCTACAAATCTGTCTTATTGAATGGAGCAGTTCTTGCGTGTATCCTTGCTTTAACCATTTCTCCTCCTCTTCAGCAGCAAGACAGCCTGATGGGAAAATAGCAGGCTTTTTAAGAGCAGCTAGTGCTAGATAACATGTTCCCGACGTCCTGCATGCTTCCAGCACACCATGTGCTATGCACAGGAAGAGCTGGCATTTTATTTAAATGAGCCAACAATTCTTTATAACTTCATGTTAGCTTATGTTCTGCAAGTGTGCAGCATTCCCTAGCAGCAGTACTGTGGTGACGGCCATGGCAGGGAGTATATTATTGACACCAGCTTTCTCCTGGGTATTCTGAAGACTAAATTTAACTTCATATCTTTGCTTGTCAAATTTTCTTAAAGACAGGTATTACGACCAGGTGCGAAAGGTGTCTACGGGTCTTTCTCAGGCTTCACCTGGTCTTACTGTGACAGGGTTTTGTTTTAAATGTACCATGTTTTGAGCTCCCCCTTGTTGAATCCTTGTTCACTGCTTTCCAATTATAAGGCAAAGAAATGAGCACAAACAGGCTTTCTTAAGTTTAAAGAAGAAAAGTAAAATTTACTAAAACTTTAATTCAGTTAACGCCTACAGATACACGCCACGCCCCACGCTAGCATGCATACATGATACGCACATGCAAATAGAGACAGAAAAGAGCAGATGAAAAACAGAGAGGTTTGAGGCAATCTCTGAAGAAGGGATTTTGTTACTGTGCTTCAAGCTTGTTGTAGTCCTTGCTTGTAGGTAGATCTTACTTTTCGTTGGGGCCCAGTATTCTTCTTAAACCTTGTTCACTGTAGGAGACTTTTCTCTCTCAGGGTTCATATGTCTTCAATGGATTCCGAAGCTGGTGAGAACGATTTGAGAGCAGACAGGACAGAGGCGTTTTCCAGTCCAGGAGCAAACAGCTTTCTGAGTTTTAGAACTCTGTGGCAAGTTCAAATTCAAAAAAACTCCAACAGCCACTTAGTCATGTGACTAAACTAGTCTGATCACGTCTGTTTGTGCATTCGGTCATCTTAGCAGTTAACTTAGAATGCTAGCCTCTCCACCTTCAACATCTGGTAATCAGAAGTCCATTGAGGATTAAATTGGAGCAGGAAGTGGCCTCTTTGTCCTTTTCAAGTACTGTCTGTTACTATACAAATGTCTTTCCAGTCAAGCGTCTGGTGTCTCTTTTTTTAAAAAGTTCTTTCTTTACTCCAGTAACAGTTTAAAAATCAATGTTCATGTGGCGAAATATGTGTGCCTCATTCATGGCAGGTGGGGGCCTGCATGACACAAGGGATTCTGGGAATTCATGGTAAGTCCATCTGGGTCTGGGAGGAGGAAGTACGGTTCCAGCAAAGAGTTCTGCTGTCTTTTAAGGTCTGCTATATTTTGACCTCATTTTCACAGTTTTGTTCTTTCAACTTCTTACTTGTGTATTTCTGCCATATCTTGTTAGCTATTTTCACACCCTTTTGCTCTTAGTGTTTTTCTTTGCTTCAATGAAATGATTTTTGCAGGTTATTCACTAATTTTTACTGCTGTGGAGGATTTTTTTTGCATGAGGTCACACACAATCTGGACCTTCAACATGTGGTACCCTTTTCTATTAAGCAGAGAGTGTGTATTGAAACTGAGGTGGTTGCAGAGAGAGGGAGGGAAGAGGCCTGAGAGAATCTATAAGCAGGAATGATAATTTTGAATATAAAGCTGTTTAAAGCTGTGGAAGGGAGCCAGTGGAGAGTGGTAAGGATAGGGGTTATACAGGATGCAGGCAATGGGGAGGAGCTCAAGAGGCTAATGACCACAACATTGGAGAGGATGAGCCTGAAATTGACAGACATAGATGAGGGTCTCAGCAGCATTGGGGGTAAGGTGGGTAATTTTGCAACAATAGAAATAAATCTTGTTGATCAACCGAACATGAGGTTTAAAGCTGAGTTGAGTGAAGCAGGACGTGGAGATTCCATACTGTCAAACTTAGTCTGAGTGGGAAGCTGGGAGTGGTGGAAACGGAGGCTAGGGTGCAAAGAAACTCATGGGAGAATGAAAATTTATATTAGAGTCCATTTGGCAGAAAAAGCACAAACGCACACATTGAACAAATTGAATATGAATGAGTTTCATTGTGTCAATGCTTCACAACAAATCAGAAACCTGACAGTTGAAGATTTTTATGAACAGATTGCAATACGAAACTAACTTCCCCATTAATTTCAATGGAGGTCATTTTGTTGCACTAGTGAGAGATCCAGAAATGACTGTAAAAAAAGAGGGACCACAACTAGCGACCATAAATATAAGATTTTCACTTCTTGGCATTTCTTCGCAGACGAAGATCTTGGGAAGGTTGTAGTCATCGATTGCAGGTCCGCTGGTGGCTAGTCAGGCCTATCCGTGACCGGCAGATTCTCCCACAAGTGAAGGTGCAGTCACTGCTGGGGGCAATTGGATCTATCCTTCTCCTCCTTTTCTCTTTCATGCTGGTTCTTCGCTCAGTCTCAAAGGTGTCTGTAGCCCTCCTAATGTAGCATCTCCAGGCATCACGATCTATGGCCTGCGCTTCCCAATGGCGATGGTTAATGTGGCACACAGAGAGGGACCTCTTCAGGGAGTTCTTGAAACATTTGCATGCGGTCCCTCTGTTCCTTTCACCCGTGGTCAGCTCTCCATACAACACGATCTTGGGCAGGCGGCTCTCGTCAATCCGGGTAACGTGACCCACCCAATACAGTTGGCTTTCCAGGAGGATGGCCTCAATGCTGGTGATGTTGGCTGTTTCCAGGGCTTCAATGTTTGTGATGTGGTCCTGCCAGCGGATCTTGAGGATGCTGCGGAGGCAGCGCTGATGGAGGCACTCTAGGAGGCATACATGACAGTGGTATAGGACCCATGACTCGGCGCCAAAAGGGTGGTGAGGACTATGGCTTTGTACACTTTGAGTTTGGTCTGTGCTCTGAGGCTGTGGTTGCTCCACACTCGTTTGTAGAGTCTGCCGAACATACTTTTACTTTTGAGAACCTATTGTCCACTTCCTTGTCTATGGTGGCATCAAACGAGATCACGCTCCACAAATAAGTAAATTGCTTGACGGCATTCAGCTCGGTTCCCTCGATGACAATGCTCGGTGGTCTATATTCTTCTAGGGGTGCAGTCTGATGCAGGACTTTAGTTTTCTTTAAACTGATTTTTAGACCAAACAGTTGTGCCGCCTTGGAAAAATGTGTTCTAAGTTGCAGGTCTGACTAACTGTGGGCCAGGAGAGCACAGTCATCAGTGAAAAGAAGTTCACAGATGAGTTTTTCTTGTGTCTTTGTGTGAGCCTGAAAACGCCTGAGGTAGAAAAGGCTGGAAGCGTACATAAACTCCCTCCTTAAGGTCTTCCATTGCATGCTGCAGCATCATGCTGAAAAACATGGTGAACAGGGTCGGGGCGAACACACATCCCAGTAGAGATATGTCCACTTATGAGGCGTCCAAAACTAGGGAGCATAAATATAAGATTTTCACTAATAAGTCCAATAAGGAATTCAGGAGATAGTTCTTTAATCAGAGAGTGGTCAGAATGTGGAATTCACTACCACACAGAGTGCTTGAGGCAAATGGCATAGATGCAATTAAGGGGAAACTAGATATGTACATAAGGGAGAAAGGAATAGAAGCATATGTTGATCGAGAAAGGTAGGGGAAGACTTGTGTGGATCCTAAACACTGGCATAGACTTATGGGGAAAATAACCTGTTTCCGTTCTGTAAAATTCTATGAAATTCTATGTATAGAATACATGTATACTATATACACATTGGTCAGACTGGAAACACAAGTGACAAAGCCTTGAGCTTATTAAGTTCAGCCAGGCTCATGACTTATATAAATATAGCTTCATAGGAGGAGGTAGGACATACTGATTGTATAAAGTGATAATAATGGTGAGAATTTTCATTGCTCAGATGCCATTGTCCATCATGTTTTATCTAAAATTGAAGCTGTAGTTTCAGGCCTCATTTCTGTGGAGATTATAATACCTGGCCACTATGCGCCCTTGCTGTAGATTGTGCCTTTGTTTTTTTGTTATATCACTGCTATAATGGGCATACTTTCACTGCAATTTAAATGAAATGCTCCCCCAAACCAGTGTAGCAGTAATCCACGTGGGCCAGAATGTCTCAGTTTCAATTCTCAGTCTTTGCTGAGATAGGCAATCTCTACCAGGGTGGCAGCCAAAGTGCTACAACTGGCCTCAGTGTCCCTGGATTCGGAAATGGGGGAAGAATCAGATGGGACTCTTTTTCTGCTATTCCTGCTGGAAAGTGTTCTCTAAGTGGACCTTGGCTCAGGACAGCATCAGGTTTAGCTCTGATGCTACCCATGGGGGAACAGCCTGCTGACACCTACAAATGAAGAATGTTACTTGGCCAAGGTACATGAGAACAGCCAACAGCGCTTGCAATGGTACCCCAGTAAGGATCAGCAGTGAGAGAAAGGCTATTCTCTCAGTAGAATTCAATTTAACAACAACCTCCTATTCTTTTGACACCTAATTGTTTTCATATTGATCAAAACATAGATGTTCCTTTCTTAAAGGGACTATGCAGGCATTTCATATTACTACAAAGCACTTGATGCTTTCCAGGATCTTACTTTAAATATATTTAATCTTTTTGATAACATATGGGTCAAGTCTCAGGACACATTTTAACATTCATGAGACAGTGCAAAATGATTAAAGCAGCAGGTTTAGAATTCTGTCATGACTATTAAAATTCATTATTCAGAGCAGCTATCACATCTTCTGCTAGTTACCCATGAATCATTACTCATCATCCTGCAAGATCATCTACTTTGTTCACCTACTTTGTTTAAAGGCTCCCTGAAGCGAGTGGAGATGGAAAAATAAATTGTTTCCAGGCTGGGGCATAGGCTGAGGAGGAGGCTAGTCAGAAACTCAGCTCAAGACCTGAAGCTGCTAGAAGGAGGAACAGCAGGGCAGAAGGAGGGAGCAACACATGGAAGATAGAGGAGTGGGACCAATCGCAGCAGTGGAGTGGGACATAAAAGTGGTGAGAGTAGGCTTAAAACAGCTTAGAGTCGGGGGTTGGAATTCCAGGCATGGTGGGGTCAAAAAGGCAGTGAGTGGGGCTAGAGGGTTTATGTAACCAGGAGAGGAAAAGAGCCTCGGGAACAAGGTCAAGGAAAGGATCTGGAAACTAACCATCGAGTAGAAGTGCAGCAAGAAATGGGGTTGGATGCTGACGAAGCCAAAGGAAAAAAAGGTGCTTGGTGGTGGGAATGGAAAAACACCATAGCACCATCAGTGGTGGGATACCTGCAACTACAATGTGACTGATGAGTGTTTACATTGGAAATTTCCACTCTAAATATATACTTCGGAGTTTCAATTGTAAGTGTTGACATAAAAAGCATTTGCAAAAGCAGTGACAAAAAGCCAGATTTGAAAACAGGAAAAATGCATAACACACAAGATTTTAAATAATAGACAGGTTTTCCCCTTTCTTTTCTTGTTTCTGAAGCTAATGAGTGTTTGCAAGTTATTCATCAATGTGTAGCATCACTGCTATGCCCAGTCCATTCACTCTCAGTTTCCAGCAATGGTCATTTGGATAGCAATCAGGAACGGGGATGCTGACTGATTTTCCCCTTTTCTAGACCAGACACATTGAGGCCAAAGTACATTCAAAATATATTTTCTGTTCAATTTTCTCTTCTTTGAAGGCTGATTCATAAATCTGGTTCAGAGACCACTTTGCACCACACCCAAAGAGTCAATGTCACCCAACTTAGATCAGTTCACTAAGCACAGACCAGGAATCAAAATTGGGGCTTTCTTGGTCAATATGGCTCAGTATTACACTGGGTGGTGCACTTAGCAATAAAATCATTGGGTCAGCTTTATTACTGTACTTTTATACCTGATGTTTAAAACTGTATTCTAAATAAGCATTTCTTAATTTTATGTTGTTTCATGGTAGAATTGTTAATATTTCAGCTTTATTACAAACAATTACATTTTTATAAAATTATTTATTTACTATTTAAAATAATTAAATTGGTGGTCCTTTGCCAGGTTCACTATCTTGAAATACAGGCAACTAAGCAGAGTGTTATTATAAATCCTGCCAAATTTATGTTCACATTTTGTGTGGGTAAATATCAGGGCAAAGAACGTCAAGTACTGGAGAATGGGAAACTGTTTTTGTTCATGTATCAGCAGCAGCACAGCCCATGCAGGGTGAAATTTCCTCCACTCTCTTCTAACAACCTGCCTCAACTTCAACTTTAGAAGCGTGCACGCTACTGCATCAGTGTGATATTTCCAGTTCCTATACCATGTGCTGTGAGACCATTATCACGCTCACGAGAAGGGCAGCGATGAAAATACAGAACCAAACTAAAGAGTTATAAAAAAAATTGGAACAATTTTAAAGAGACTGGTACATGTGCTGTCAACAAAATGGAGGACAAGACACATGACCCTCAGCATCTCTTGCACTCCAATCCATATCCACGTTCACCAAGACTGAAAACCAATTAAGGCCCGTTTGCATGGAAATGCGACAATCACACCTGGATGTGAGCTATGCTCAAACAGAACGAGACAAGACTGTTTTCAGACTTCTCATCTCCGAATAACCTCATCTCCTCAGAATGGGGCCATCATCAAGGCCATTATACAGCCCAACAAGGACTGAACCTGAAGCCACATGGGTGAAACTAACCCTTGTAATAATTCACCTTAAAAGCTAATCAACCTGAGGAACAAAAGGGAGAGTCTTGTCAGGACAGGACTATGGACATCATCATCGGTCCGGTCTGTCATCAGCTCTCACAGTACAGCAACAAAACAGCCATTAATAAAAGTGAGAGAGAGAGAGATGCCAGCCAACACAGTTGAACCCTGCTGAGACATGTTGGAAGCTAGCTACAGCAGAGACAAGAAAGTGCCTTTGCGAAAACACCTTCTCTATTGGTGAGAATTGACCTAAGACATCAGCACCATCTTCAACCCAAATTGAACTGCCAGGAGACTTCAACAGCCAATCAAATACCAGATCACCAGCAAACAGGCCTGCAACTGTAAAAATTCACCTTCCGAGGGGGATCCCACAGTTTATTCATAAAACAACAGACTTTTACAACCTGAACTCTGAACACCTCTTACCCTGTACTTTTCTATCTATCTTCTCTTGAGAGTGAATGCATCCATGAGTGGTGTTGCAATTATTTCGGGATGTGTTTAAAATAAAAGTTTTTTTTAAACCTACGAGAAAACCTGTCATTTGTCTGTTTATTTGACAAATAAAACACAAAGGGTTAAAACACTAGTAACAAAAGCACTTGCTGTGGTCAGTTGGGAGATGAACAGTGGGAACAAGCCACATCATCACCCACCTGGCCATAATCCCATGCTTACTAGGAAGTGAGTTGAGGCTATCCAAACCCATGTGATCTATGTCCATTGCAGCCAGCAGGGAATGGATGGTTTCCATCACTTGGAAGAGTGCAAACCCAGGCTGTCACTCACTTCCCCCAGAAATACATTTTTCTTATATGAATGATAAATCATTGAAAGAAAAACAACAGAAAATAGATTAAACATGAAGCCTTGGTTACGTACTGAGACTGCCAAGCTGCTTGATAATGGCAGCTAATGTGCTGTTTGTCACACATTCCAACTCACTGGTGACACCTTCTGGTAAAGCCCCATGACACAAATGCCGTGGTTCAATGATCCTCTTGATGAGCGGCATCTTTGGTTCAAATCAACATCAAATCCCTGAAACAGAATACGTTACATAAAATCAGACAAGGCAAGGATCATCATATAAAAGTAGTCACTTTTAACCAACATTATTTCCCTCACAGTTGTTCTATTAGTTCAATTGATATTAGTGAATCAATTGTGTTTTTATGGCTTTTATGACAATCTGTCATGGTCACTTTTTTGTCCAGGATTTTTTTAATTGAATTCAAAGTCTGAAGCTGCCATGGTGGAATTATGAACTTGTGTTAAGGTCTTAGTCAAGACTTTTAGATTACTAGTCCAGTAACATAACCACTAAACTGTCATACCCTGTGGTTCAACACATAAATTAACAAACTTACTCAGAGACCCTTTAAGATATACCTAATGAAGAAACCTCTACATTGCTTTCATTGATCTCACCAAAGCCTTTGACCTCGTCAGCAGACGTGGTCTCTTCAGACTACTAGAAAAGATCGGATGTCCACCAAAGCTACTAAGTATCATCACCTCATTCCATGACAATATGAAAGGCACAATTCAACATGGTGGCTCCTCATCAGAGCCCTTTCCTATCCTGAGTGGTGTGAAACAGGGCTGTGTTCTCGCACCCACACTTTTTGGGATTTTCTTCTCCCTGCTGCTTTCACATGCGTTCAAATCCTCTGAAGAAGGAATTTTCCTCCACACAAGATCAGGGGGCAGGTTGTTCAACCTTGCCCGTCTAAGAGCGAAGTCCAAAGTACGGAAAGTCCTCATCAGAGAACTCCTCTTTGCTGACGATGCTGCTTTAACATCTCACACTGAAGAATGCCTGCAGAGTCTCATCGACAGGTTTGCGTCTGCCTGCAATGAATTTGGCCTAACCATCAGCCTCAAGAAAACGAACATCATGGGGCAGGATGTCAGAAATGCTCCATCCATCAATATTGGCGACCACGCTCTGGAAGTGGTTCAAGAGTTCACCTACCTAGGCTCAACTATCACCAGTAACCTGTCTCTAGATGCAGAAATCAACAAGCGCATGGGTAAGGCTTCCACTGCTATGTTCAGACTGGCCAAGAGAGTGTGGGAAAATGGCGCACTGACACGGAACACAAAAGTCCGAGTGTATCAGGCCTGTGTCCTCAGTACCTTGCTCTACGGCAGCGAGGCCTGGACAACGTATGCCAGCCAAGAGCGACGTCTCAATTCATTCCATCTTCGCTGCCTTCGGAGAATACTTGGCATCAGGTGGCAGGACTATATCTCCAACACAGAAGTCCTTGAAGCGGCCAACATCCCCAGCTTATACACACTACTGAGTCAGCGGCGCTTGAGATGGCTTGGCCATGTGAGCCGCATGGAAGATGGCAGGATCCCCAAAGACACATTGTACAGCGAGCTCGCCACTGGTATCAGACCCACCGGCCGTCCATGTCTCCGTTATAAAGACGTCTGCAAACGCGACATGAAATCGTGTGACATTGATCACAAGTCGTGGGAGTCAGTTGCCAGCATTCGCCAGAGCTGGCGGGCAGCCATAAAGACAGGGCTAAATTGTGGCGAGTCGAAGAGACTTAGTAGTTGGCAGGAAAAAAGACAGAGGCGCAAGGGGAGAGCCAACTGTGCAACAGCCCCAACAAACAAATTTCTCTGCAGCACCTGTGGAAGAGCCTGTCACTCCAGAATTGGCCTTTATAGCCACTCCAGGCGCTGCTTCACAAACCACTGACCACCTCCAGGCGCGTATCCATTGTCTCTCGAGATAAGGAGGCCCAAAGAAGAATGAAGAAACTGAAAAATTTATCCTGATGAAGTACTGGGTGTTCTTTACAAAAAAAACTTGTTAAATCTTGTTAAAAATACCAAACAATAGCAATCTTCACCAAAGTATCCATGATCCTTTCTGCACCTAGCAACAAGAATAATTATTACTTTATTGTGGGGCATGAAGAAGAGACCTTTATATTTAACTGCTGTGCATCTGAGACTTCTGATAGCATCAAGGACCCAAAGTTTAATGGGTTGCAAGAATGGAGATCAGAGGCATAGGAAACAATTGTTTTCTTTCTATTGCACCTCCAACAGCACCTGATGACACGCTGATAAATTAAAAAACAAGAACAGCATTTGGGGCTTACAAATATCCCATTGAACACCACTCTGCAGAGCCCCAGCATTACAATGTGATAATTGTATAATTGCCTTCAAATGCAAATGGAACCACCCCAACTGTCAGCTTGTGGAGCTGCACAGACCTGGCGACAGTTGGTTTCCTATATACATTATTATGTTTTTTTTAAATTTCATATTATTTACTATTTTTTATGGTTTCCTCAAGCCATCCAATGCTATAAGCTGATAAAGTATCCATTCATCTTAGCTGCCAACAAATATTCCCATTAGCGCAACAAAAATGAAACAATAAGTAAAGACAATAAAAATAATCTTGTTCACTTTGGCAGGAAAAATAGAAAAGCAACATATTTAAATGGAGAGAGATTGCATAACTCTGCAGTACAGAGGGATCTGGGTGTCCTAGTACACAAAACACAAAAAGTTAGTGTGCAGGTACAGAAAGTGATTAAGAAGGCAAACGCAATGTTGTCGTTTATTGCAAGGGGAATGGAATATAAACAGAGATGTTTTGCTACAATTGTACAGGGCATTGGTGAGACCACATCTAGAGTATTGGGGCTTATTAAGAAAGGATATATTTGCATTGGAAGCAGTTCAGAGAAGGTTCACTCAACTGATTCCTGGGATGAGGTTATCTTATGAGGAAAGGTTAAAGAGGTTCTGTCTGTATTCATTGAAGTTTAGCAGGTTGAATGGTGATCTTATTGAAACATACAAGATCCTGAGGGTACTTGGCAGTGTGGATGTTGAAAAGATGTTTCCTTTGTGGGAGAGGCTAAAACTAGGGGGCACAGTTTAAAAATAAGGGGTCTCCATTTAAGACAGAGATGAGGAGAAATTCTTTTTCTTTCAGAGAGTCAGGTGTCTGTGGAACTCACTTCCCGGACAGCAGTGAAGGCAGGGTCATTGAATGTCTTTAAGGCAGAGGTAGACAGATTCTTGACAAAGATGGGAGTCAAAGGGTATCGGGGATAGGCATGAAAGTGGAGTTGAGTCCACAGACGGATCAGCCATGATCTTATAGAATGACGAAGCAGTCTCGAAGGGCCGAATAGCCTACTCCTGCTCCTAGTTCGTATGGTCGTATTAATGTTCATATGCGGATCATATTTGTGGGGAATCATACATTTTTCCCCCTGTTAGAATTACTTTGCAAGGCAGGTGTGTCACATGGCTCTTGACTGCCTCAACCTGCCACAGTGAGAATGAATTAATTGTCCTCACTCCACCCTGACTACAAAATACTCAACAGCCTTTGGCTCTCCTGCACAGCTGGATGTTAAAAATAGATCACTGGCCACAAAAGATTGCTGGTAGACAGTGAAAAAATGTTCTTCCACAAAGCAGCTTTTGTGGAATCACAGGAGGTTTGGAAGTTGATTCAATGGTGACAATGCTCAATGAGTGCATGTTCTCTTACAATACATCACTTCCTTGTACATCTACATGCAAACATGTAAAATTATTATAGGGGTGACTTCTTGCACCCAAAAATTAAGTGATGTTAGTGTTGGAAAGCAGAATGTTTTATTTCCCTCCCACTTTTAGACATCCTGTGTTAACATCAAGCCCTCTCAGGTCAGGTATGGCAGGGACAAATAGAAGAAAGCTCCCTTTATTCTGTGCAACAATATGCTTTAACTACAACCTCAGAACAGCATCCCTAAACTACTCATGCAAATTTTTATATCAAGCATCTTTGAAGACTTTTAAGGGCACTGACCAATTTAGACCTAATTATTACCATATTAAGCGCAGCTTGTGCAGTGGGTTGAGACTGCCTAAACGAGTGGACTGAGGACGATGTCATCTGTTCATCCCCATTTCACACTGGGACTTTATAGCTGTTGCCATCAGTCAAAAGGTAAAAGCGCATTGAACTAAACCACTAAACAGACAGTATTCCATATACAAAAATGTTTTATTCAGTTGTTTATTTGTCTGCATGCTTGCCGACAAGCTATCAGACATGGATGTGTGGTTGAAGGAAGTGATCGATTTAGTGGATTCGAATATAAGATCTGACTGAAGAGGCTGTTCTGAAATGTGAACATGCACAAAGCTCTGATGTGTAGTTAGGTTTAATTTTAAATATGTCAGAAGGTATTTATCCATAAAGACCCAATGGCTAAATATAGCTCACATTTATGTGCATGTGCATAAACAGCCTCCATTTTGAATGTGAGTGAGAAAAACAGACTGCATATGCCCACCCAAGTAAAGCATGATCTCCATCCCACAGACATGTTACTCTGGGCAAGTGCCAAGTGAACGATAGGTGCTGTACCACAATATGCAGAGGCAGAGAATAGGGCACATCAGCCAGATTTTAGGGGCCTGTTATTGGACAGCATTTCAGACAAAGTCAACTTCACCTTGTGCACAATGTGAAAAAACCATTTGCACATCTAACAATAACTTCCTGGTGTCTGTACACACAAGGGGTTGAATTTTATTCTCCCAATGCCGGAAGTAGCAGCTGGCGATAAAATGGCAGCCCGCACACTGCCTTGCCGCCGCGATCTAGCGCGCGGCAGCCCATCTGCATACACTGGGCGGCCCCCCCCCTCCCCAATTACATGGTGGAGGCGGGCTCTACGGCGCTGGCAGCAGCGTCAGCTGCCTCTGTACAGGCACTGGCACCATTTCTACAGGGCTGCCAGACCTGCACGGTTGAAGCCCGTACCCACCTCCCCCCACCAAAAATACTAATTCGATTTTTGGCCCGTTCTTCCCACCAATCCAAAGAAAATAAATTGCTGCCCTGCTCCCCCACCCCAAAATGCTTACATTTAAGAGGTGACCTTTCCCCCGGCCAACTGCGCAAAGTGCAGAGCCCACCCCTCCTCCCCCCCACCTACATTATACATGCAGATTTTATCCCATTCCCCCCATCTCCCACTACTCTAACAATCCCAAGTTCCCCCCTTCACTACCTCAGTGGCGCCAGCTTTCCCAGGATGGAAAAGTGAAGGTGCGTGAGTGCCGGCCGCCGCATCGAAGATCGTGGACAGCCGGTAAGATCACAGAGAAAGATATGTTCATTTATTCATTTCCTTTATTTAAATATTTAAGATTGTGTCCCATCGCTGAGCGGCAGGAGAGGGCTGCCACAGAACCTCACCGCCACCGGGAAGATTGGACCCAGCAATCCCAGCGCTGGGCTTCATGCCAGGCCGCTGCTGCTGCGATCATCCAACCACTCCCCCCGCCACGAAGCCCAATGTCAGGAGCTCAACAAAATCCTGGCCAAAGTGTGAATGCACATAGTCAAATATTGAACACTACGTTTTTTTGTGAATATGCCCACATTGACTCCCTACTGTCACAAAGAAGCTGTGGTGTGGACCTCAAAATTTGCATGCATTCTATTTGCCTCTTAAACCTTGTGCATCACATAGATCAAAGTCTATCTATCCACTGATCAAGGCTTGTGCAGAGAAAGGGTTATGTTCCCTCCAGGTCTGTGTGCATATCTTTTCAGGTCTAAAGGAAAAAAAGGGGACTACTCTAAGTGAATTCACAGAATCATTCCAGTATTTACACAGCCATCAGCCACCACAGTTGTTTTGTTGGGCTCAGAAAGTTTGCAGAAGGATCTGCCCCTTATCCCAAGGGCTGCTTTAACGTAGCTACTGCACCCAAACAATAAAAAACAAACTGTTGTATGCCATCAAACCTTTTACATTGCAAACCTGTCAAAGTGGCATTCATTAGAAGTATCAATCATTAATTTTGGCTTAAAATATAGCCTTTTTGAATGCTCGTCACTCATAAATCTAATCTCAGCTCCATTTGTTTAAATCGGTTTGTGATTTGACTCTCCCTGTGATCCCAGATTTAATTTTAAAATGTTATCTTTCCTCAGAGAGCCCTACACATTGCAAATGCTCCTAATGATCTATGGAGGGAGGACAACAATTCTCCACATGTACAGGCTGCACATACATTTCATACACTTCAGTGGTTATGCACAATTCCGCATCCATGGAAGCTGCAAAACTCTGCATTTCCAATGCTGCAATACACAATTAGGGCAATGAACAGCTGCTACTACAACACAACATCTGGCCCAGTCACTGTCTCCCCACAGCAAACACAAAATACCAGCTTTGTCATCTGAGTGCACCATAAGCATCTTAAAATATAAACATTAAGACTTTGAATGCTTTCTGACACAGATTGCTATGACAAATAGAAAATAGTGCTACACTCCCCGATGGTTGAAAGACTTCAGCATTCAGATCAGGAAATCTCTGGATTCGATCACCAGTCTATGCAGTTAGCTGATCTGAGCTGGGGCAATTGTGGGGTCATCACAACTCACCTTAGTGCCGCTGGATTAAGCAGGAGAAAATCTTCATAGGTTCCTCCTCTTAGTCGCGATCAAGCAACCTTGCTTTATGTGTACATGAAGTGTGGTAATGATAGAGTCAGAATTAGCAGTTTATCACAGGCAGTACTTAATCTTCTCCCCGCACCAATGAACAGATTCAGTGCACAGCACCTTCAGGTTCCTAAGTCACATACAGGAAGCTGAGCAAAGTTCCATGGGGAAGAAGCACTGACGATAGAGCTAATGAGAGATGGCACTTCATTTAAGCATTATACTTTGGGGAAACAGTTGTAAGCATTCATCAATAATTAAAAGTATTTTATTTGTAAAATTATTTTTCAGATTCAAACACGATGTTTTCTGATAGCATACGCTCAGCTTTATTACTGACCCAAAAAAGTTAGTGTTTACTTATAGGTGATTGCCCCTCTTCTATCCCAAATTTAGGACAAAAATAGAACCTGAAAATCTAATTGTATATTGTTATGTTATATTATTAACAACCATCAACATTAGCTATAAAGTCTTGTTCCTTATCAGTAACAGTGAAAAAATACAAAAACTGAATAATCAGCACCACCATATCCACTCAGTAAAATAAAGGCTGAATATAGTGATACCACTGGGGGCAATTTTAACACCCCATCACAATGGGCAGGAGAGGGTCAATGTGCGCAGGGGGAGGGGGGGGTGGGGAGGGGGAAGGTAAAAATCGGAAAATATGAAATGCGATACCAACGTGCCATAAGCGTACCTACATCTATTTTAACTGCAGTTGCTTTGGGGGCATCCAAGTAACCCACTAAGCAGAGACAGGTGTGTGATTATAATAGCTAATGATGCTCTGTTCCTCAGATTTTGGGAGCCATTTGAATTTAAACACTGGTCAACCGGTTTCCCAGGGCTCAAGAAGCCTGACAACTTAAGGGAGATGGGAGCAGCCAGATCCAGCAGTTAAATGCTTTTCCAGCACTGCTTGTGGGCCAGGAGGAGTAGGAGTGTTTTCCCTGGATCCTCTATCTAATCTTCTGCTGTGATCATCTGATTCCCTCGCCCCTCAACTCCCCAACCCCCAGTGATCTACCTAATCCTCCACGATCTGGCAACCTCCCACCTCCAAACCCACAACCCGAGCCTCCCTCCACACAATCTGTCCCTCCCTCCTAAATGCCGGTCCAAAACCCCTTCTGCCCTGCAGCCTTTGCCTCCCTCCCTGCAATCTGCCAGCCCCACCATGCCCCAATCTTTGCCCATTGCCTGGGACCATCCTCAGCGGTCCTCATTGCAGAGTCCTACTGCCGGCCTTCCCACCCAGTGCCAGTTAGCCTTTCAATCTGCTCAGCTGCCAGTCGGGAAATAGAATTTTTAAAAATGATACTGAGGTCTTGTCATTTAGGAAGATGGATTGGAGAAGTGGGGAATGTTTCCCTTGGAGAGGAGAAGGCTGAGTGGAGATTTGATGGAAGTATTCAAAATCATGATGGGTCTGGACAGAATAGATGGGGAGACACTGTTCCCATTCATAAAAGGATCAAGAATGAGGTAATTGGCAAAAAGAAGCAATGGTGACATGAGGAAAAACCTTTTCACGCAGCGAGTGGTTCGGATCTGGAATGCACTGCCAGAATGTACGGTGAAGGCAGATTCAATCAAGGCCTTCAAAAGGGAATTAGATAGTTACCTGAAAAGGAAGAATGTACAGGGTTATGGGGAGAAGGTGGGGAATGGCACTATGTGAATTGCTCACACGGAGAGCCGACGCAGACACAATGGGCCAAATGGCCTCCTTCTGCACTGTAACCATTCTGTGATTCTGTTAGAATTTATGTCAGAGGTGTGGGAAATTATTGAGTGGGGTACTTCAGAGCTTATTGGTGGGACTACTACTGTTTTGAATTTACATATAACCTGGATTCAGAAACTCGATGCTGAGTAGTCAGGTTTGCAGATGATACCAAGCCAGAAATTACAGAATGAGTTGGACACAACGGGATGGATCATTTCCGGATCCCGGCCCTGTGCTGCGTCAGCGACGCGGTGCAATTTTGAAATGCAAAGGCCCTAATTGGCCCAGAGGCGAGTTCAGCACACAATTAGTGGCACTGGGAGCAGCCTCGAGGCAGGACCGCGTCACAGAGGATGATTTTAAAAGACAAATGACAGCCATGACTGGGCTTGCCGTTGCCAAGTGGAATGGAGCAGCAGGGTGCTCAGAAGCCTGGTGCTGGCCTGGGCAGGTGTCCCCAGGCGGCCCCACACTTTTCTGATGCCTCTCTTGAGGCTTTGATGGAAGCTGTCTCAGAGGAGAGATGAGCTCTTCCCTCCATCCGGAAGAAGAAATTCTCCCAGCCAGACAAAGAGGGTATGGATGGAAGTGGCTGCAGAGGTCAGCAGCTGGGGAGGCATTAGGAGGACATGGATGTACTGCAGAAAGCACTTCAATGATCTGCTAAGGTCTGGAGTGACCAGGGACATCCAGGTGACAGGCCTCTAACTCTGTAGACACCAGCCTTCTCATAAATCTTTCCTTCTTCATCCTGTAGAAGAGAGCACATAATTCAAGAGAGATGTCTCAGTCTGGTGATGGTATGCTGCAGCTCCACACACTGACCCCTATAGAGAAAGCAGCCCTGGAGATGGTGAGGGTGCCATCATGTCGAGCCATGGGCGATAGGAAGATGGAAGGTCATCCAAAGGTCATTTGAAAGCTCTATCGAGAGGTGAAGGGCATGGAGGCCACTCCTGCCCAATGTACACTGTGGCTATACAACTGCTGTCATCTATTGAGTTGGTTGTGCTGAAGCACCTGCTGAATAGTCCGAGTTCTCATTACCACCTTCTAGTGTTGCCCACAGGGTCAGTGGCAGAGGTGGAGCAAGATGTAGCAACTCAGTCAACACTGACCTCCTTGCAGCACCGTCACATCATTCCTCCACACCTTCCACCAGCACAACACACTCCCCTCGGTTGGGCCTCAGCCTAGCTTCGAACGGGGAGCACTGGGGGAACCGCACCTCACAAGTGAGCAGGAGGAGGAGGGTGAGGCAGAGTCAGCTGTGGGCAGTGCCCTTGGAGGATAGAGGAAAGGCACAGCCATGTTCAGCTGGGCGGAGATGCTGGGCCTCGGGTGTCACACACAAGAAGGGCCTTTCTGGAGAGATCCCTGAGGCATTGTGGAGCCATGGACAGACAATGGAGGAGCCATGCAGCACATGTGCTCCATCATGTTTCAGAGTTTTGAGTGCATGAGCTCCTCCATTGACAGAGTGACCAACCTCTTGTAGAGCCATATGCAGCACCATTCTGAGTGGATGCAGGAGCAGCATGCCAAAATGCACAGAAAGGGTGACACATCTGTAGTATTGATCACACAGCGTTGCTGATGGCATAGATGTTTGGAGTGGATGTCAGCATGCAAGGGCACTATGAGAGGGCGGGCAGTCAAAGAGGCTGATGAGGGGGCCACCCCTCAGCGGACACCAGAATCATCCCTCGCCTCTCACTGAGGAACCATCCATGCAGCAAAGCCCTGTGACAGAGGCTGCCCCTGCAATGATGCATGCACTGCAGCCCACACAGGGACCCCCACGGACAGCTCCACAATGAGGACAGAAGCCACAGGTATCTCAGCTACAAACAGAGACAAGGCAGCAGGGTTTCTGCACCTCATCCTCAGCCCAGAGGGAATACTCTGTAGAAGTGGTTCTGAACGCAAGGCACCATGTCGTTAGGTACATTTTATGGGTTGCTTCGGTGATGTTTTTTCAGTTTGCATGTTCATTTATTATATTATTGATTATGCCAGTGAGCATACTTGTGTGTTATCATTGCTTTATGTCAAAAGGGCCAGAGAGGGAAGGGCCGGTGGGAGGGTGGAGCGGCGGGGTGGGGATGCTGGTGGGCTGCGTTTCATGCAGTGCCATGGTCTGTGTTGGGGGAGACTGTTGGCGGTGGAGAACTCATTTTCAATTAATGTGGGTCGCAATGGGATTATTCAGATGCGTTAGCTGTATAATTTCTCTCTGCTGGAAGATAGGTTACACAGTCATCTGTCATAAGGACTAGGAACCACTCAAGTCATCGTTGAATTAGCATGGCCCTGAGCCCTGGGACAGCCTTAGTGGACTTCCTCCAATACCTGGGCACCGGACTCCTCTGGAACGCCCCCTTCATCCTCCTCTAAGGAAGAGTGGCGTACGAGGTCCTCCACTTCATCCAGCTTCTGATGTCTTTGCATTGTCATGTTGGGCAGCGTGCAGCAGACGACCACAATACGAGACACCCTGGCTGATTTGTACTGCAGGGCACCACCCAATCGGTCAAGGCAATGGTAGCGCATCTTCAAGATGCCAATGGTCTGTTCAATGTAGGTATGTGTTAGTAGTTGGCTTTGGTTATCGCGCTTCTCTGCAGGTGGCTGGGTGCCTGCCGGGCATCAGGAGCCATCTTCTCAGGGGATAACCCTGATCTCCCAGCAGCCATCCACGAAATCTGGATGTTGTCCTGAAGATGTGTGGCACCTGGGACTCGTGAAGGATAAAGGCATCATGATAGCTGCCCAGGAACTGAGCACATACCTGCAAGATGCACTTTCTGTGGTCACAGACCAAATGGATATTGATTGAGTGTGGAGATATTAAGTTCTGATGAAAGGTCATCTACCTGAAACATTAACTCTGCTTTTCTGATTATTTCCAGAATTTTCTGTTTTTGATTCATTGAATGGAAGCCTTGTCTGTTCAGAAATCTGGCTGGCTGGTCTGTCGGTGCCCTGATAGCTATGTGGGTACAATCGATGACCCTCTGGACCTGAGGGAATCCATCAATGGCAGCCCACTGTGCCTATGCTGGCCCCTCTGTCTCAAAATGGATGAAAGAGGGCATCCGTGACCTGCCTGATGGTGTGATCAGCTGGGGGCTGTGAGGCATCAGGTCATTGTGGACCAGAGCACAAATGTCCGAGACCAACTGCCTGGATAGGCGTAGTCTCCTATGGCACTGGCGCTCTGTCATTTGCAGGTAGCTGACTCTTGGGCAGTACACCCAATGTTTTAGTAGCACCGCCTTCCCCTTGCAACCCCTCACTCTGCTCCTTTGGCCTCCTCCTGACCAAGAGGATGGATCTGCTGAAGCTTCTCTTGTTACTCTGTCCAACGTCCGAATTGCCTGCTCCCTTTTCAACACCCTCACCTGCCACTCAATGGTTTACCAAGACTTCCTCTACCCACCTCTGATGCCCATGTGATGCCAGCGGCCTTTCGTCCCTCTCAAGAGTCCAACCTCTCACTGTTCACAAATGCAAGCCTCTCAGCATCAGCAAAGGCAACTCTGTGCCACTGGCTGAGCAGCTGAATTTAAATCCCCCATTTCTCACAACTATTGAGCAATACATTCATTAGCACCTATGGTCTCTGCTGTGTTTGCAACAGCTGCAGCCTAACATGTCCCAGACCCTCCGTTTTCACCGAGCCTCCCAATTGAAAATCTCAAACTGCTCTTCCAAAGACTGTCAATAGCTCCACAATGAGCTCAACAAACTGTTAATTGGAGGCATGCAGGTTGCCGGCTTTCCCCCTCCCATCCAACCACCCTTTGAAAATCGCATCTAACTTGGGAGGTGTCAGGGACCAGTGACACCATCAGAGATTGAAATTTTCGACGCACGACCGCAACTGACCTCGCCCTCATGGGTAACTGAAAATCCAGCCCAATATATCAATGGGCAGAGCAATGAAAGATGAAATGTCATTGAAATGTAAAGTGCTACACATAGAAAGGAAAATAGTTGACACCTACATTTATTGAAGTGTTGCAATAGCTAAAGATGAAGCTGAGAGACTGAGAAGCCTCAGCAGACGCGATGACACATTTATGTTCAAGCAATGCAAAGTAGCAATCAACAAAACCAATAGGGATGTTGAGCTAATTGGCTAAAACAATGGAATAATTCAGAGGAGGTAATAATCAAAGTTTAGAGTGCTTTGACCAAACCGCACCTCAAGAACTGTATCCATTTTGAGTGTCCAATAAATAAGAGAGACATTCATGCACCGGAGTAAAGGCCTGTTCGGGTCTGGAAAAAAAAACCCGACCCGAACCCGATAGAACCTCGTCAGACCCGAGCCCGACCAGGCCCGAGTCCTTCCATTTTTTCCCACGCCTGACCCGACCCCAACCATAGTGCACTCACTGTACTTACCACTTTTGGATGGATGGAATGGAAGGAAGCTGCACTGCTGCAGCATGAGCGTGATGATGTCATAGAGACGCTCATTCGCTCACTGTGCAGACTCAGAGTCTGTGGAGTACTGTGTGTGTCCGACCCAGACCCAGCCCAACCCAAGCCGAGCCCGAAAGCTGGACCCTGAAGAGCGACCCGACCCGAAACAGACACACATCGTCGGGTCCAATCAGGTTTGAGTCGGGTAACAGACCTTTACACTAGAGCCATGAAGCTGATCACTAGCGCCAGGGGTCTATGTTTTGCGGAAATACTGGAGAAACTTAGGCTTTTCAGCTTAGAAAGGAGACATCAGAGTCACAGAGTCATAGGGTTATATAGCACAGAAACAGACCCTTCGGCCCGTGTCCACGCCGGCCGTCACGCCTATCTATTCTAATCCCATTTTCCAGCACTTGGCCCATTGCCTTGTTTGCTATGGCATTTCAAGTGCTCATCTAAATACCTCTTAAATGTTGTGAGGGTTCCTGCATCTACCATCCTTCAGGCAGTGTGTTCCAGATTCCAACCACCCTCTGGGTGAAAAAATTTTCCTCAAATCCCCTCTAAACCTCCTGCCCCTTACCTTAAATCTATACATCCTGGTTATTGCCACCTCTGCTAAGGTTTCTTCCTATCTACACTATCTATGCCCCTCATAATTTTCTATACCTCAATCATGTCCCTCCTCAGCCTTCTCTGCTCGAAGGAAAACAACCCTAGCCCATCCAGTCTCTCCTCATAGCTGAAATGCTCCAGCCCAGGCAACATCCTGGTGAATCTCCTCTGCACCCTCTCCAGTGCAATCACATCCTTCCTACAGTGTGGTGCCCAGAACTGTACACAGTACTCCAGCTGTGGCCGAACTAGCGTTTTATACAGCTCCATCATGACTTCCCTGCTCTTATATTCTATGCCTCGGCTAATAAAGGCAAGTGTCCCATATGCCTTCCTCACCATCTTATCTACCTGTGCTGTTGCCTTCAGTGATCTATGGACAAGTACACCAAGTACAAGTACACCTATATTCCATTGCTTTGTTAGTCCTCCCAAAATGCATCACCTCACACTTCTCAGGATTAAATTCCATTTGCCACTGCTCCGCCTATCTCCCATGCGGGACCTTATCAAAAGCCTTACTGAAGTCCATGTAGACTACATCAACTGCTTTACCCTCATCTACACACCTCCTTGAAAAATTCAATCAAATTTGTTAGACATGAGAAGTGATCTTATATTTAATATTGTTAAAGATATTTTAAAAGTTAACACAGAATGTTTTTAAATTAAACTGTGGAATTTTGGTTCAAACTAATAAGTGGCAATTTCAGGTCTTTAGATATTAGGAAATTCTTCTTCATGCAAAATACTCGAAGCTTGATACCATCCAGGACAAAGCAGTCCACTTGATTGACACTCCATCCACCACCTTTGACATTCACTCCCTCCACCATTGGCACACAGTGGCAGTTGTGTGTACCATATACAAGATGCATTGCAGCAACGCGTCAAGGCTCCTTTGACAGCACCTTCCAAACCTGTAAACTCTATCACCTAAAAGGACAAGGACAGCAGATGCATGGGAACACCACCACCTGTACGTTTCTCTCCAAGTCACACACCATCTTGATTTGGAAATACATCGTTCCTCTACTGTCAAAGTCCTGCAACTCCCTCCCTAACAGCACTGTTGGTGTACCTACACCACATGCTCTGCAGTGGTTCAAGAAGACAGTTCACCACCACCTTCTCAATGTCAATTAGGGATGGGCAATAAATGCTGGCATTGACAGCAACGCTCACATCTTATGAACAAATACATTTTTAAAAAGTCATCAACATGTTTGTCAAGTCGATGAGCCATTCAGATCTCAGTCAGGGAGGTGGTTAAGCACCACAAATAGCCTCATTATACCTATATTAGGGAACAGACAATTGGCCAGGATTCCTGTTCTTGATCATCTTCCAGTGACCCTCCAGTGCACCTGTGTGAACATTGGACAAGGATAAGATTGAACTTAGCTGTGATACCCCCTACCATCAAGTCACCTGCCAACCACAAATAAAAATAATGGCTATTTTGGAAAAGCACCAAAGCCACCCAACTCAAAAAGGAGTCAATATCTTCAAAGGAGGAATGGGGAAAAAACTGGCAAGAAAAATAACAAAGATATATATATATATTTAAAACACAGTCAACATGATGACCGCAAAAAGTTATTACCGTAGTTCCATGAAATAAAATGTAATAACTGACATGTGGAAAACTACAATTTACTATGAATCAGAGCCAGCAGCAGGACACTATATTAGAAGCAACAGTATCAAGCCAAAACACGATGTGGGCGTCGCTGGCTAGGCCAGCATTTATTGCCCATCCCTAATTGCCCTTGAACTGAGTGGCCATTTCAAAGGGCATTTAAGAGTCAACCACATTGCTGTGGGTCTGGAGTCACATGGAGGCCAGACCAGGTGAGGATTAGGCAGATTTCCTTCCCTAACGGACATTAGTAAACCAGATGGGTTTTTACAACATTCGACAATGGTTTCATGGCCACCATTAGACTAGCTTTTTTTAATTCCAAATTTTTTTATTAATTGAATTCAAATTACACCATCTGCTGTGGTGGGATTTGAACCCATGACCCCAGCTCATTAGCCTGGAACTCTGGTTACTAGACTAGTGACACTACCACTATAGACCGCCTCCACATTCAGATCTATAGACATATAATTGTGCATGGGTGTAATGGTAGCAGGTCACAATTATAAAATAAAGTTTAACCGAATAGATTTAGACAAAAGAAGGAAAGAGGATGTAATGCCAACTGGGAGTGTTCTCGGCAGAGCAGATGTTAATAGATAGTCTGTTAAGTGTAGTATAATCAACAGTTTTTTACGGAGTTTCCACCATACATTTCAGCCTTTGCCCTGCACTGTGGTTTCTGGGGAAAAAATATTACCAGAATATATTGTATTACTATTATACACAAACTATTCACAAACCACTGACCACCTCCAGGCGCGTATCCATTGTCTCTCGAGATAAGGAGGCCCAAAAGAAGACTATTATACATAGATCTTTCTGTTCTCATATGGCAATATGCCACCTACATTCTTCATACTGATCTATATCATCGTCATGCTACAGCAGTCAGCATTCAGAATTCTGATGAACTTTACAAAGCAATGTTTGGCTTGAGATAATAAAGTGAAAACCATAAAGTGATCCTCTTTAAGCTAATTGCACTAAGGCAGTTCCATTGTATATATAAAATCACACCTGTATTATTCAGCCAAAATATCAAAAGGCTTTCCCTTCATTTTTGTCTTTCGTATTTTAGTCCCCAACCATTGAGCCTTAGCATAGGCTTGAAGTGGGTTGAAGTGCCTTCTCAGATTTCGAAGATTGTAAGGATTTTTGTTCCCTTTATTGACTCTAGATTCCTTTAAATTGCAACTACACACAACTTTCCCCTATCAGTACTCGCGTGCTCTTTGCACACATCCAAATCTGTACCTGAAGCCAAGCGTAATTATGAAAACAAATTGACCACGGAAAATTGGATGCATGCGACACATTTCATTTCAGGTCAGCCTAATAATCTCAAAACATTCATATGAAATATGCACCAAACTGCACCACATCAGAAAACCGAGACTATCCTCTGTAATGTGACATATGTTCCAACAATGCACTGCCAGAAAAATTACTTCGGATCGTATCATCTTTATTGTCCTTTTATCCAAGACCACTTCATCACCTCATTCCATGACAATATGAAAGGCACAATTCAACATGGTGGCTCCTCATCAGAGCCCTTTCCTATCCTGAGTGGTGTGAAACAGGGCTGTGTTCTCGCACCCACACTTTTTGGGATTTTCTTCTCCCTGCTGCTTTCACATGCGTTCAAATCCTCTGAAGAAGGAATTTTCCTCCACACAAGATCAGGGGGCAGGTTGTTCAACCTTGCCCGTCTAAGAGCGAAGTCCAAAGTACGGAAAGTCCTCATCAGAGAACTCCTCTTTGCTGACGATGCTGCTTTAACATCTCACACTGAAGAATGCCTGCAGAGTCTCATCGACAGGGTTGCGTCTGCCTGCAATGAATTTGGCCTAACCATCAGCCTCAAGAAAACGAACATCATGGGGCAGGATGTCAGAAATGCTCCATCCATCAATATTGGCGACCACGCTCTGGAAGTGGTTCAAGAGTTCACCTACCTAGGCTCAACTATCACCAGTAACCTGTCTCTAGATGCAGAAATCAACAAGCGCATGGGTAAGGCTTCCACTGCTATGTCCAGACTGGCCAAGAGAGTGTGGGAAAATGGCGCACTGACACGGAACACAAAAGTCCGAGTGTATCAGGCCTGTGTCCTCAGTACCTTGCTCTACGGCAGCGAGGCCTGGACAACGTATGCCAGCCAAGAGCGACGTCTCAATTCATTCCATCTTCGCTGCCTTCGGAGAATACTTGGCATCAGGTGGCAGGACTATATCTCCAACACAGAAGTCCTTGAAGCGGCCAACACCCCCAGCTTATACACACTACTGAGTCAGCGGCGCTTGAGATGGCTTGGCCATGTGAGCCGCATGGAAGATGGCAGGATCCCCAAAGACACATTGTACAGCGAGCTCGCCACTGGTATCAGACCCACCGGCCGTCCATGTCTCCGTTATAAAGACGTCTGCAAACGCGACATGAAATCGTGTGACATTGATCACAAGTCGTGGGAGTCAGTTGCCAGCATTCGCCAGAGCTGGCGGGCAGCCATAAAGACAGGGCTAAATTGTGGCGAGTCGAAGAGACTTAGTAGTTGGCAGGAAAAAAGACAGAGGCGCAAGGGGAGAGCCAACTGTGCAACAGCCCCAACAAACAAATTTCTCTGCAGCACCTGTGGAAGAGCCTGTCACTCCAGAATTGGCCTTTATAGCCACTCCAGGCGCTGCTTCACAAACCACTGACCACCTCCAGGCGCGTATCCATTGTCTCTCGAGATAAGGAGGCCCAAAAGACTGTCCCTTTAAATGCCAAATTACTCATGCACTTTCTGGTGGTTGGTTCAAAGGAATCAGGAGGAGAGATGCATTTTTATCTTACAAAGAATTGTGCAGATTTATCCATAGCCATCCTGCCCAAGGTCAGTTAACCCAGTGCCAGTTAAGGAAAAAATCTCTGTGTGGGTCAGGTGTACATTGCTTTTTCTAACTGGTTAATGAGGGAAACAGCTTCTGAATTCCTTGCATACTTCAAGAAATATTAACAGTGCAGGAACAGCATTTGATTGTGCAGTTTAAGAGTTTAATAAAATCCCTATGGTATTGCCAGTGAATTTTATATTAACAAGCTACATATTTCACTTCAATTTGAAAGAGCATTCAACATGTCCACATGCAGCAAGATCTGGACAACATCCAGGCTTGGGCTGATAAATGGCAAGTAACCTTCGCACCACACAAGTGCCAGGCAATGACCATCTCAAACAAGACAGAATCTAAACATCTCCCCTTGACATTCAATGGCATTACCATTGCTGAACCCCCCCCACCCCCCACCACCACCATCAACATCTTGGGGCTTACCATTGACCAGAAACGGAACTAGACCAGCCACATAAACGCTGTGACTACAAGAGCAGCTCTGAGGCTGGGAATTTTGTGGTGAGTAACTCACCTCCTATCTCCCTAATGCCTGTCCACCATCTACAAAGCACAAGTCAGGAGTGTGATGGAATACTCTCCACTTGCCTGGATGACTGCAGCTCCAACAACACTCAAGCTCGACACCATCCAGGACAAAGCAGCCCGCTTGATTGGCACCCCATCCACCACCTTTAACATTCACTCCCTCCACCACCAACGCACAGTGACAGCAGTGTGTACCATCTACAAGATGCACTGCAGCAAATCACCAAGACTCCTTCGACAGCACCTTCCAAACCCACGACCTCTGCCACCATGAAGGACAAGGGTATCAGGTGCATGGGAACACCACCACTTGCAGGTTCCCCTCCAAGCCACACACCATACTGACTTGGAACTATATCGCCGTTCCTTCACTGTCGCTGGGTTAAAATCCTGGACCTCCCTAACAGCACTGTGGGTGTACCTACCCCACATGGACTGCAGCGGTTCAAGAAGGCAGCTCACCACCACCTTCTGTGGGGCAGTTAGGCATGGGCAATAAATGCTGGCCCAGCCAGCAATGGTCACATCCCCCGAACAAATAAAAAAAGCATCAACTGAGATAGAATATTTAAACTACTAACAAGCTTTTCACTGTGGTCACAGTAAACAAACTTGCTTCAAGACACTTCTGGGGGAATTTGGGTCTGGACGCAGGTGAGGAATTAAATCCTGCAAAAATGTGAGTGCTTCGGGAAGCCAGCTCCAAGCCGCGACTTCTGCATTTAATACGAGTGCATTAGGCAGCTTGCACAAAGTCCCCTTGGGAGAGGCAGGATGCCTATTAACATATTGTCATCGCTCAACTGGAGTGATACTTCAACACAGTTTCAAGCAGCCACAGGTTACCCAGCCTTGGCGAGAACATATCAATTATGATTAACACACATGAAAATACTGCATTAAATACTCAGTACTTCCAGCTGCTTTCATATCCAATAGTGTGAAAGTGTTTGCTCACGGTACTTTTGCTGAGCGCTCACTCTCTATGTTTTTTTAGGTTTTCTGAATCGCATCAGCATGATTGGCACCTCATGCAGCCTTAGATTGAACGTCAGACAAGGAGCAATATGACCAACAGCAACAGTCTGCTACTGATAGCGTGACAGCTGGACACCAGAAAGAGGATCAGCAGCAACAACAGCAGCAGCCCGCTGTTGAACTGCAGAGAGGGGAGCAGCAGAAGAGTGCAGTGCGCAAGAGGCACTACCCATGACAAATGGTGTACAGGCAGAGGCTGAGATTCCCTGGCATTTCGGAACAATGCCTCAAGAGGCTCAGGTTATTGCGTCAGGTGGTGGCGGACATCTGCAGCCTCCCAGAACATGACCTGCTGCCTGCTGAATATTGTGGCCATGTGTTACCAGTAGGTGTTAAAGTCACCACTGCCCTCAAAGGTTATGCCACTGGAATCTTCCAGGGCTTTGCCACAGGCATATCCAAGATCTCCCAGTCAGCGGCTCACAAGTGCATAAGGCAGGTTACTGATGGGCTGTTTGCCAGGGCCGGCAAATATGTTTACTTTGCCTGCAATGATGCCTGTCAGAATGAGAGGAAGCTTGGGTTTGCATCTCTGGCTGGCGTCCCACAAGTGCAGGGTGTAATCGACTGCACGTGTGTGGCAATTAAAGTACCCACAGTCAAACTGCTGTACTGCAGACATCCAAATTCTCTCTTTTGACAGATATCAAATTGACCTTTTAATGGCAGCTTTCTGGATGTAGTTCATCATTTTTATGTTCCCTTATTCACTGTAATTTAATTTGTGAAAAATGAGTGATATATTTAAAAGCAAATTCTATTCTCAATATTTGCTATTATACACCCGGGGAGTAATTCTAACCTAACCTGCCCAGTAGGGGACTGACAGCAATAGATCGAATGTCATTTTGACACTCATAACCCGTTAGATTAAAATTACCCCCCTATGTCTCTATTGTGTAACATGCATTGTATTTCAGTCACACTGGCTATTGAAGGCAATAAGCAGAAGCTGGGCATGACTCCACAGAAAAGAGAGAACAACAACTGGCATTTATATAGTGCCTTTAATATAATAAAACATCCCAAAGTGCTTCACAGGAGTATTATAAAGCAAAATTTGACTCTAAACCACATAAGGAAATATTAAAGCACATGACCAAAAGTGGTCAGAGGTAGGTTTTTAGGAGGGTCTTAAAAGGAGGAAAGAGAGGTAGAAACAGAGAGATTTAGGGAGGGAATTCCAAGGCTTGGAGCCTAGACAGTTGAAGGCATGATCACCAATAGTGGAGCAAGTAAAATCGGGATGCTGAAGAGGCCAGATTAGAAGAGCGCAGATATCTCAGAGGATTGTTGGTCTGGAGGAGATTACAGAGATAAAGAAGGGAGAGTCCATGGAGAGATTTGAAAGAAAACAAGGATGCGAATTTTTAAGATTGAGGCATTGCCTAACCGGGAGCCAATGTAGGTCAGTGAGCACAGGGGACTTGGTGTAAGGACACAGGCAGCAGAGCTTTGAATGACCTCAAGTTTATGGAGGAAAGATCGTGGAAGGCTTGTCAAGAATGCATTAGAATAGTCAAGCCTAGAGGTAACAAAGGCATGGATGAGGGTTTCAGAAGTAGATCAGCTGAAGCAGGGCAATGTCACAGAGTTGGAAATAGGCGGGCTTTGAGATGGTGTAGATATGAGGTTAGAAGCTCATTTCGAGGTCAAATATGACACCATGGTTGCAAACGATCGAGCAACTGTCTGACTGAAACAGAGAGAGGGATGGGAACAGAGTTTGTAACGAGGATCAAAGACAATGGTTTCAGTCTTCCCAATACTTAATTGGAGGAGCGTTCCACTCATCCAGTACTGGATGTCAGATAAGCATTCTGACAATCTAGCAACAGTGGAGGAGTCAAGAGAGGTAGTAGTGAGGTAGAGCTGGGTGTCGTCAGTGTACATATGAAAACTGACGTGTTTTGGATGATGTCGCTGAGGGGCAGCGGGTATATGGGAAATAAGAGTGGGGGCAAGGATAGATCTGTGGGGACACCTGAGGTAACAGTGCGAGAGTGGGAACAGAAGCAGTGCTCTGGCTATGATTAGATAGATAAGAATGGAACCAGACGAGTGCAGTCCCACCCAGCTGGACGACAGTGAAGAGGTTTTGGTACAGGATGGTTTGGTCAGCCATGCCAAAGGGCTGCAGACAGATCAAGAAGAACTAGGAGGAATAGTTTACCTTTATCACAGTCACAAAGGATGTAATTTGATAAGAGCCGTTTTAGAACTGTGACAGAGACGGAAACCGGATTGGAAAGATTCACACTATTCTGGGAAAGATGGGCACGGATTTGGGAGGCAACAACACGTTCAAGGACTTTGGAGGGAAAAGGGATGGTAGTTAGCAAGGACACTGGAGTCAAGGGTTTTTTTTTCAGGAGAAGGTTCATGATGGCAGATTTGAAGGAGAGAGGGCCAGTACCTGTAGAGAGAGAACTGAAGAGTGACTATCAGCTTACATGGGAACCAGAAAGGGAAGCTGGGTAGTCAGCAGTTTAGTGGGAATTGGATTAAGGGAACAGATGGTGAGTCTGATGGACAAAATGTGCTCGGAGAGGACCTGAGGGGAGAAAAACTAGAGAACAATGTGTGAGTTCAGGGCTAGGGCAGGGGGATCTTTAGAGGAAGTTTGATCTGGTGGGCTAGGGGAAGGAAAATAGCTGATCGGATGGTCTCAACCTGAGAGACAAAGAATTCATGTGCTCCTCACACTTATTGTTTGTAGTCAGGGTGGAGCAGACAAGGAAGAGGGGTCTGAGAAGATGGTTTGCAGTTGAGAAAAGAAGCTAGGGGTTACCTTTGCATTCCAGGATGATCCTGGCTTTATGTGGTCCAACCAGATCTGGCAGTGAATGGCTAAACAGTTGCCTGCCATATCCATTCAAGTCTGTGTGCCTTGGACTTAAGGAAGTGAAAATGAGGGCCATAGTGGGGGAATTGCTGGGGTCTGAGAGTAATGGTTTAGTAAGAGCTACAGCATCAAAGGTGGAGGTGAGGGTGTGGCTGAACAAATCATTAGCTGCAGGAATATTGTGAAGAGAGAGCCAAAGGCAAGACAGTTTGGATTTTGTAAGTGTAGTTGTAAGTGAATTGGGGGAAAGTTTTTTTCCGGGGTGGGCAAAGAAGGAAGTAGGGTAGGGGTTGCGGGTGGAGAATGGTACAAGGACATGATCAGAGATGGCATTCAGAAATCAGAAAGCAAAAAGTCATCCTTGGAGTCCTATTAAATGTCCAAGGAGGTTCGGGGGTGGGGGTTAGTATTTGGCTATCCTCTCCACCGGACATTGATGGGAAATGCTGCACAGGGGGTCAGTGATGCCTGGATTTCTTGGCCTTTAATTTCTCAAATCCCATTTGATTGGATTCTGTCCATTCTACCTTCACATTTCTCTTTAACAAAATTTATCAGTGGGGTAAGTACTGTACTGAAGTTGGAACAAAATTTTGGTAGGATCCACACAATCCTAGGATTCATAGTACCTCCTTTTTGGTCATGGGGACTGGAATGCCAATTATTATCTGTAGCTTAACTTCTCTAGGCAACACTTGACCTTGACCTACAATATTCCCAAACAGATGACCAAATAGGCAGGACAAAAATCACATATGCAGCAGTCCTCTTGAAGACAGAGCTCCAAAGTGTATTGGCACCAATTAGAGGCGGCTTCGGTGGATCGGACATATCCACAGGATGGAAGACGATCGCATAACCAAGTATGGTGAGATAGCTGGGGTCAGACGACCAGTGGGGGGCCCAAAGCTCTGCTTCAAGGATGCTTGCAAGCATGACATGGAAGGTCCTAAATGTTGACTATCGCACCTGGGAGTCACTAGCTGGCAAAAGAGGGAAATGGCGACACATCCTGTGGACTGGCATGCACTCCCACGATGGACAGTGGCTACAGCAGCTTAGCAACAGGCGCCAATGCCGAAAACAACAACTCACAGCGTCTCTTGGAGCTGTGTGCAGCACTTCTGACAGAACCTGCCTCTCAAGGATTGGCCTTCATAGCCATCAGCAAAGGTGCACCAAAAGAAGACACCCCACCTAAGTAGATTGTTTGCTGCGTGCCCATCATCTTTCATGGATGGAAGGATGTCAACCAGCCTTGGCAAACTCGTTTTTTTTGCTAAGTTTATTACAAAATTGGCTTTCTTTATCGAAAAGAACCTTCAAGTGTTCAACATGATCTTCCCAGGTGTCGCTGTGTACCAATAGGTCATCAATATACACAATACAATTGCTTAGTCCAGCAATCACTTGGTTAGTCAATCTTTGAAATGTGGCTGGTGCTTTTTTCATACCAAATGGCATGAACTCACACTCAAATAGGCCATAATGAAAACAGAAAGTGCTGGAAATACTTAGCAGGTCAGGCAGCATCTGTGAAGAGAGTGGCAGAGTTAATATTTCAGGTCTGTGACCTTTCATCAGAACTCAAGGACTCTGTCACATAGTCCCTTTAGTGTTCAACTGACACCTCCAAAACTTTCCCTACTAAAACTCTCTGTAGCAGCATTGACCATGATGATTTAGGCCACTCCAGATTCATAGCAATTTTCTCAAATGATATAAAGTACTTTTCTACTCCCTTTTCACTAAATTTAGGTATCAAGTGTATATATTTTGCCAATCAAAACCACGAGGAGTTTCATCTGGGTCATACTCAATTTTCACCCCCGATGCATGCCCACCAACTTAGAGCTTTGCCATTCTCACTTTGTAGTCTAATGTCAATGTTCACTTTTCTTGTTCTCTTTCCTTTTCTTCCCTTTCTCTTTTAAATTCAAGTTTTCTCATGTCAAATTATAATAGTCTCTTTCTCTTTCTTGTCTTTCTTTTTCCTTTTCTCTTTCTTCTCTTGCTCTTTCTCTTTCCAATCTCAGTTTCGCTAACTGGATTTTAGCTCGTTCCACTTGAACACTAGTGTAAACATCCTTTTCTTCTTCAAGCTTCAAGTGAGCCATCAACTCTTGAACCATCTCTGCTTTCCTAGCCCCTGAATTCATACTAACCTCCACGTGTGATGATGTAGCAACCATCCACCTTTTTCAACTGCTGCAACATACCGGGAGTCAAACTTTTTCTCTGAACAAAAATTCTTGTACATTGATGGCACTCATGTTGATTTCCCACTGATCACAGCCAAAGTAAATGTGAAATCTTGTGTGTTTAAACTCTGGAATGTTCCACAGAATCCATTTTACAGCCTAACTGTGAATGATTCAAATCCTGCACAAGCCCCCAATTTGCCCTCAGTACAGACCGTTAACTGTAACAAGAGATATGAACTCCCCAGACCGATTAAAGAATTACATGACAAGATTTCACTTTTTCAGACTTTTACTGTAACTAAACTAAAATCAACATTAACTAAGCAGTACTTATTAGGTGGCTACTACACTAAATTACAGAGAAAGGTATTTCCCATCAACTTAATACTTGAAAACCCCACACCACATTTCTACATTACACAAACTTCTCAGCAAAATTTTGCAGTTAAAAGTCCTAAACTCCTCCCAGTTTGCAATGGGTTGAATTTTCCAGTGTCCTTAACAAAGTCACTCACTTCCTCCGAGCACACTCAACTAGTCTTCTGTTAATAAGGCAATCTCTGGTGACCCTGTTGGTCTTTTCTCTTCCGCTAACCACGAGCCTCTGAACCAGGTTCAATTCATAGCAGCCTTTCACTGTATCAGTGTTCTGAAAGCAGTTGGTTTCTCGTTCTCTCGTTTGAGGGTGTGCAGCTCCTGCTGATTTCTTTGTATCTTCCTTTCTTCCTTATTGCCTGTCAGATTTAGGAAAGCCTGTTGAATTTATTCAGAACAAAAGTCAATAGTCATTTTCCTTTTACAATATTCAGAGTCCATAAGTCTGGCCATATCAAAACCACCAGGACCTTTTGTTTCTAAGTGTTAGTAATTGCAACTCGAATTTGCATTTGAGATACCCTGGCTCCCTGTTTATCGTCTGAGAGTGGGAAACCCATTGTTCTTTCAGGTGTCACAAACTTGCATTCTGCTTTCAAAAGGGTCTTTGATCTGGGTTCCTTGTTGTCATGGTAACCAAAACCCCTGCTTTGTTTCTGGGCAAACTTGGTGTGAGGTCATATGTCTCCTCTAAATGCTTTTACACTGCATTAAAATCATAATTTTTGAAACATAATCATACTACAAAGTCCGGCATTCATAACGCACCCCAAGAGCACAAAAGAAAATCAAACTGGCTTCCCACAGTGCCTCCTGAAACTGCACTGAGAGATATCATGTGAGGAGATGATAGGTTCGCTGTGATGATTGCCACAGTTGAATAATTTGTCAATATTCAGTGCTTAGCTTGTAGCACTGAACCCAGCGAAGTTTAACTTTTTTTTTTGCTTCCAAATCCACAAAATGAAATTGAAATCTTGATGGTTATAAACACAAAAAGGATGTATTTTCATAGTCAGTATCTGGTTGCCAGGTAAATCTGTAACTCCACGCCTATTCAATCACCCTGTCAGATGTAGTTAGTCTATTCATAGAGTCATAACGGCACAGAAGGAGGCCATTCAGCCCATCGGGTCCATGCCGGCTCTCTGTAGAGCAATCCAGTCGATCCCATTCCCTGCTCTAACCCCACAACCTTTCCAGCTTATTTCCCTGGGGTGCCCATCCAATTTCCTTTACAAAACATTAATCATCTCCACTTCCACTACCCAGGTCATTGCCACTCACTGTGTAAAAAATTTCATTCTCACATTCCCCCACTATCTCGTGCCCAAAACCTTAAATCTGCATCCCCTAGTCCTTTTACCATCAGCTAATGGGAACAGTTTTTCTTTGTCAACCTTACCTAAACCTGTCATAATCCAGTACACCTCTATCAGGTCTTCCCTCAACCTCCTATGCTTGAAGGAGAACAACTCCAGTTTCTCCAACTTAACCTTGTAGTCAAATTCCCTTATCCCTGGAACCATTCTAAGAAATCTCCTCTGCACTCTCTGATGGTCCTTCACATTGTTCCTAAAGTGTGGTGGCCAGAACTGGACAAGGTACCCCAGATACAGCCTAACCGGAGCTTTATAAAGGTTCAGTAAAACTTCCCTGCTTTTGTGTGCATTACCTCTATTTATGAAGCCCAAGATCCCATATGCTTTGCTAACTACTCTCTCAATATGTCCTGTCACCTTCAAAGGTCTCTGCACATGAACGCCCATGTCCCTCTGTCTCTGCACACTCTTTATAACTGTGCCATTAAGTCTATATTTCCTCTCCCTAACCCTTCTGCCAAAATGCATCATCTCACACTTGTCAGTATTAAATTCCATCTGCTACTTGTCTGCCCATTCTGCCAGCCTATGTCCTGTTGCGGTTGATTGGTATCATCCTCACAGTTTGCCACACCTCTAAGTTTGGTATCATTGGCAAATTTTGAAATTTTACTCCGTATTCCAATATCCAAGTCACTTATATAAATTAAATAAAGCATTGGTCCTGGCACTGACCCTGGGGGAATACCAGGGTGGGATTTTAAATCATTAGTCAGAATCTCGATGTCACAATGACTTCAGGGTGCCGACCCTGCACTGATCCGGAATCGCGCACACATGGTAATTTTTAATTAGCAAGAGCTTAATTGGCCTGCAGTTGCAATCGCTGCCCAATTAGCGGTGGCGGATGCAGGAAGGAGGCAGGACTGAGGCAGCAGCAGGCCCGATTTGAAGGACAGGTGGCAGCCATTGGTGAGGGTGTCATTCGCCCAAAAAAATGGAAGCAGAACCTGAGCACAGGGCAGTGGGCAAGAGGGACTCCAGTGCCAGGGCAGTCCCCATTTTGTTGATGGCGGTTACTGTGTAGGAGCATTCCCTTCCCTGCCAACAGCAACAGAAGACTGGCAATATTCACCAAGAGGGCATGGCTGGGGATGGCACATAAGGGCAGCAGCAGAGAAGTGGCGAAGAGGAACTGGGTGCAGTGCCAGAAATGCTTCAATGGCCTTCTTAGGTCTGGCAAGGTGAGTGCCAAGAATGACCCAAATGGCATGCCTCCTGGTCAGCAGTAACCAGACTGCAAAACAGAGGGGCATCCTGAGGGTACAAACAGTTCTCTTGACTGTGGGAGAGGGGAGGTGCTCAGGTGCCTTGCTGACCCATTAAGCATAAGTCAGAACCCAAGTGCCGCTGGTCAGGAGGCTGGAGTGCAGATTGCAATACCATCTCTGAATGAGAAGCTGCAAGTGGAGAGGGAGGAAGGCACTGTTCTAATGGTAGCATTCTTCACCTTGCACAGCAAAAGGGAGTTGAATGCTCGGGAGAAAAAGAAGGAAATTCTGAAGGTATAAGGGCCAAATCGGTCGAGGTGGATTGGGAAAATACATTAAAAGGTATGACAGTACATAGTCTTTAAAGAAATATTACATAGTTTACAGCAACAATACATTCCTTCAAGGCACAAAAAACCCAAAAATAAAGGCAGTCAAACGTGGATAACAAAGGAAGTTAAGGATTGTATAAGATTAAAGGAAAAGGCTTATAAAGTTGCCAGAAATAGTCGTAAACCTGAGGATTGGGAGGATTTTAGAATACAGCAAAGGAGGACGAAGAAACTGATAAAGGGAGAATAGAATATGAATGTAAGCTAGTAAAAAATATAAAAGCGGACTGTAAAAGCTTCTATAGGTATGTAAAAAGGAAACATTTGGCTAAGACAAGTGTGGGTCCATTACAGGCAGAGTCAGGAGAATTTATAATGGGGAATAGAGAAATAGCAGAGAAGCTAAGTGATTACTTTGTGTCGGTCTTCACTGAGGAAGCTACAAGAAATCTCCAAGAATTAGAGATCCAAGGGATTAGGGAATATGAGAAATTGAAGGAAATTAATATTAGTAAGAAGGTTGTACTGGAGAAATTAATGGGGCTGAAGGTTGATAAGTCCCCAGGACCTGATATTCTACATCCCAGAGTGTTGAAAGAGGTAGCTATGGAGATAGTGGATGCATTGGTGAACATCTTCCAAAATTCTATAGATTCTGGAGCAGTTCCTGCAGATTGGAAGGTAGCAAATGTCACCCCACTATTTATGAAGGGAGGGAGGGAGAAAGGAAACAGGGAATTACAGACCTGTTCGCCTTACAGACCTGTTGGCACTCAACTTGCCAGACCTAAGGCCATTGAAGCATTTCTGGCACTGCACCCAGTTCCTCTTCGCCGCTTCTCTGCTGGGAAAATGTTAGAATCTATTCTAAACGATGTGATAAATGGACACTTGGATTATAATGATCTGATTGGGCATAGTCAATTCATGAATTCATGAATGGGAAATCAGTTTTGACAAGGCTGTTGGAGTTTTTTGAGGATGTTACTAAGAGAATTGATAAAGGGGATTCAGTGGACGTGATATACTTAGATTTTCAGAAGGCTTTTGATAAAGTCCCCCACAGGAGGTTGGTTAGCAAAATTAAAGCACATGGGATAGGAGGTAATATACTGGTATGGATTCAGGATTGGTGGACTGTGGAGTCTGCCTGAACTCCCCTCGCCAATCCCAGTTCCTCTCCCCCTCCCCCTGACAAAAAGCCCTTGTCGAGTGCAAAGATATGCAGGATATTTCTTATCATTGAGCACAAGTGCTTGCCTGCGAATGAGACTGAGAAGTCTTCCTCCTTCAAAGCTGCCACTTGCCTCTGTCCCACCATTCCAGATTGCTCCCGCTATGTCACTGCCTCCTCCTCCCTGTCGTGTTCTGATGGCGCATCAAACCCACCCCTTAGAACCAAAATCCAAGTCTGATCCTTAAACAAGCTGCCAACAAGTTTGTTGATATGCTTAATTGGCCAATTACCCAGAAAGGCGGGTTGCCCCTTCCAGCTCTCATCCACACCAATCAAAATGATACTGTCCCGGTTTCACATTGAGAAACCAGCATGCCTACCCAAGGGACAGATTTAAGTGATTGCCCACCCCCTGTTCCCACCCTCACTAACAATTTGAAATCCTACCCCACTGTCTACCATCCTCCAGCCTGAAAAACAGCCATTTGCCACAACTCACTGATTTCTATTTTTAGCCAATATTTTTATCCAAGCTGACACTAACCCACCAATTCTATGAGCCTCAATTTTGCCAACCAGCCTTTTATGTGGTACTTGGTCATACGCTTCCTTAAAATCCAAAAACATCCATTACATTCCCTTCATCAACCTTCTGTTACTACTACACCTTCCCTCCAGCATAAGGTCAAAGTGGGGATGTTCATTGATGATTGCATAATGTTCAGTACCATTCGTGACTCCTTAGATACTGATGCAGCTCGTGTCCAGATGCAGCAAGATCTGAACAACATCCAGGCTTGGGCTGATAAGTGGCAAGTAACATTTGCACCACACAAGTGCCAGGCAATGACCATCTCAAACAAGAGAGAATCTAACCATCTCCCCTTGATGTTGAATGACATTACCATTGCTGAATCCCCCACTATCAACATCCTGGGGGTTACCATTGACCAGAAACTGAACATGACCAGCCACATAAATGCTGTGGCTACAAGAGCAGGTCAGAGGCTGGGAATCCTGCGGCGAGTATCTGACCATCTACAAGGCACAAGTTAGGAGTGTGATGGAATACTCTCCACTTGCCTGGATGGGTGCAGCTCCAACAACACTCAAGAAGCTCGACACCATCCAAGACAAAGCAGCCCACTTGACTGGCACCCCATCAACTACCTTTAACATTCATTCCCTCCACCACTGATGCACAGTGGCAGCAGTGTGTACCATCTACAAGATGCACTGCAGCAACGCACCGAGGCTCCTTGGACAGCACCTTCCAAACCCACAACCTCTGCTTCCTAGAAGGAAAAAGGCAGCAGATATATGGGAACACCACCACCGGCAAGTTCCCCTCCAAGCCACACACCATCCTGACTTGGAACTATATCGCCATTCCTTCACTGTCACTGAGTCAAAATCCTGGAACTCCCTTCCTAACAGCACTGCTGGTGTACCTACAGCCCAAGGGACTGCAACGGTTCAAGAAGGCAGCTCACCACCACCTTCTGTAGGGCAATTAGGGATGGGCAGTAAATACTGGCCGAGCCAGCAATGTCCACATCCCATAAACGAATAATAAAAAAAGATACAAAGTACCCATTAAGTATTCTAGCCCTGCCCTGCGCCTCTAAGCATATATCTATCACCTTTGTTGTCCCTAATACGCCTTACCCTGCCTTTTACTACCCACTTACTGTTTACATGCCGGTAGAAGATTTTTGGGCTCCCTTTTATGTTAACTGCCATTCTACTCTCATATTCTGTCTTTGCCCGTTTTATTTTCCTCTTCATTTCCCCTCTCAATTTATTGTATTTGACCTGGTTCTCATATGAAGAATTTACTTGACATATATCATACGCCGTTTTTTGTTTCAAATCACATATCTATCTCACTCATCATCCAAGGAGCCCTGGCTTTGGTTCCCTTACCTTTCGCACTTGTTGGAATGGAGCTAGACTGTACCTGAAACATTTCTCCCTTAAAGGTCACCCATTGTTCCATTACAGTTTTTCCTATCAATCTTTGGTTCCATTTTACCCTAGCTAGATCCCCTCTCATCCCACTGCAGTTAGCCCTCTTTCAATTTAGAAATTCTACTTTAGATTGTTCCTTGTTCTTCTCCGTTACTATGAATTGGTGATCACTCTTACCCAAGTGTTCCCCCACAAAAACTTGGTCCACTTGGCTCACGTCATTCCCCAGCACCAGATTCAGAAATGCCTCCTTTCTAGTTGGACCAAGAACATACTGGTCAAGGAAGCTCTCCTGAACACATTTCAGAAATTCCTTCCACTCCTTTCCCTTTAGTATATTATCCCAGTCGACATTTGTGTAATTAAAGTCTCCTAATATCACCACTCTATAGTTCCTTCACACCTCAGATTTTCCTACAGATTTGCTCCGCTATCTCTCTCTCACTATTTGGAGGCCTACAGAATACCTCCAGCAGTGTGATCATACCCTTTTTGCTTCTCAACTCTAACCAAACGTATTCTGTCCTTGCCCACTCAAGGATATCCTCCCTTTCCAACAATACAATGTCTTCCCTAATAAGTACTGCCACCCCACCTCCCTTTGTCCCATCCCTATCTTTTCTTAACAGTTTGTATCCGTGAATATTAAGCGCCCAGTCCTCACCATTTTTAAGCCACGTTTTTGTTATTGGCACTATATCAAATTCCCACATGGCTATTTGTGCTTGTAGCTCACTAATCTTATTCACCATATCGTTGTGTGTTTAAACACATGCATTCTAAACCTGTCTTTGTATTCTTCATAGTGCTTCTTAGTCTGCCTATTCCAATATGCTACTACTTCCTTCTCTAGTACTATCCAACTCTCTCACATTATGCACCATATTCTTCTTTTCTATTTTATATGCTGGTGCCCATCCCCCTGCCAATTTAGTTTAAACACTCCCCAACTACACTAGTGAATCTCCCCACAAGGACATTGGTCCCAGTCCTGTTAAGGTGCAACCCATCCCTTTTGAATAAGTCCCTCCTGCCTCAGAACTGGTCCCAATGCCCCAAGAATCTGAAGCTTTCCCTCCTGCATCATGCATTGATTCTCCCTATCTTTCTATTTCTACTCTCACTGGCATGTGACACTGGGAGTAATCCACAGATTACTATCTTCGAGGTCCCACTTTTTAACATCCTCCCTACATCCTTAAAGTCTGACCATAGGACCTCAATACCTGCTCTCTTTCTGTCATTGGTACTTACATGTACCACAAATACTTGCTCAATCCCTTGCCTCTGCAAAATATTCTGCACCCTCTCAGTGATGTCCTTTACCCTAGCACTAGGTAGGCAACACCCCATGCAGGACTCATAATGACGGTTACAGAAATGCCCGTCTGTCCTCCTAATTATGGAATCTCTTATAACAACTGCATTTCTATACTTTGCTGTTCCTCCCCTGTGCAGTTCCTTGCCCATTAGTGCCATGGTCTGCACTGCACTCCTTCAAGTTGTTGTCACTCCCAGCAGTCTCTAATGCTGTGTACCGGTTTGAGAGTGGCACACACCCTGAAGACTCCTGCACCTCCTGCCTCTTCCTACTCTTCCAGATGGCCACCCATCTACTATCCTCAACTCTCATTGCCTGTGGGGTGACCACCTCCTGGAACGTATGATCCAGGAAACTATCATCCTCCCTGATGCTGCCCCCAAACTTGGAAAACCGGAGCTCAAGCACCTGGAGACATTTCCTACACATGTGGTACCCAAAGACAAAGAAGTGTCCTGAAGTTCCCATTTGATGCAGGAATTGCAAGCAACAGCTCTCAAAGCTCATCCATGATCTAACAAAAAAAACTATTCTATGGTTTATAATCGAGTTAGTACCTTGTTTAAACTATTAATTTTAATTAATGTCTCTAAACCTCAGCTCTCGTTGTCTCCTGCTCCCCCTCCGAAACACCTCCTTGTTTATTAAAATACCAGGATAGCATCTCGCCATAAAAAATTCTCTCACTTATCAAATTCCGAGTTTAGTACTCTGTAGAGCTACTTAACCCCAAGTTATCAAAAGCCTCTTGCATTTATAATAGCAAAAATTCCAAAGACCTGAGTCAGCCAATCACATGTTAAAATATATACAGAATGCAATTGAAATGTGTAAAGCACCTCAGCCCAAAGCTTTGAATCCACAAACAACTTTATTGTCCCGTCATCTTTATCACAAGTTTAGCCAATGTATCTAACACATAAAAAAATGTTTTACCCCCATAAATGTCCTTTAATTGAATTATATTTCTTGTAAGTTATTACTGTGCATATAACATGCTAACGCATGCACATAAATTATGCAAATAGCGACTGCAATGGAGATGTAGCGCATGAACTATTGACCTGCATGTGTTAGAAATGACAGAGTGTATTATAATGGCCACAGACTGCTATTATATTTGTATCTGTGACCTAGGGCCAACAGTTCAGCTTTTTCTAGCCTGAAAACACGAAGTGTTGGCTCATTATTTTTTTCTGAGATCCAGTGAAAACTATTTCCAAGCAGCAAATCACAATTACTATTTCAGTCCACAAATTAAATTTATATTATGCATGTACATATTTAATATAGATAGACAAGTAAAAAACATTGTTAAATGTTCATGACCTCCCTATCGTCTTTGTACAGACATTCTAAATCTCATGCACAAGAAAATGTCTGCAATTAATTATAAAGGTTTTTCTTTTTCTGCTGAACGTTTCTGAAGCATTGGTGTAGAAACCTCCAAGCAGCTGTAAAAATAAACCTGTACCATGAATCATTATTTCAGCACATTTCGGCTAATGATGCTGGGGAATTGTTCTACAGTCACTCACGAGGTGTTGCAAGACTTCTTAAGGATGCCTTGATTAACTCACGGGAAAAGAAATGTGACATTATGGTGCGGTATTGACTGAATTAGGTATCTTATATTTGATATGTTAACAGCAATAAGTCTGACATTCTTTACATGGCACTCACAGCACTACCAATTACATCCCATTAAATTGGAGCTTTAACATGAGCTTTTATCTCATTCTAACTTCCTTGCAATGGTGGCTCAGATCACTTCTACCTTTTTTTTTTGGAGAGCACAGCATTATTTTTGAATGGTGTCAGATAATACTACCATTACATTTTTCAGGTAAGCATTGGAAATTATTTCTTGGTAAATTTGCAATAATAACACCATCCTTCATCCTTTTAGCCCAAAAACTGACTGGAAGTGAACTCCGCAAAGCCATGTGAACATAAATCAAAGTAATTTAATTTGTTTTCCTCAAAACGCTCCATTTTTTCCTCAAAGCAATGACTTATGCTAAGATACAGTTAGATGGGTCGCAGCAACCTCATTCAAGTCACTTGTTCATTTGTGAAGATAGACGATGAGTGTTGGTGGGCTATTCTACCACAGGACAATTTTGAGCTGAACCCACTCACGCCCTCAACTGTTGTAGCTCAGTATCACATATGGTGATGAATTTAATCACCAGGCCATCAGGGGAACCCTTTATATTGTAAATGGTAACAGAGATCAGTAATAATTTTGCGATGATTTACGCCATTTCTCTTGGGTTTCCACAGACCTACTGAAAATGTTATGACAGATGATTGGGAGAACCCCTGTGGAAATTCCTGTTTAGCATCATTGTGACATCTAAGACGCCCTTAATTAGATTTTATTTGCTATCACTCCCACATTTTCAAAGTTCACAGAAATCTGGTTTTTATGTATAATATTTTTAACATAATCCAATTATAAAATTGCATTATACCAAACCAATGCAGATTCATTGTCCACCATAGTTTATCCCAATATTTTACTAACACTCTGAATAACCTTAAATTACAAATGAGAACAAACCATCAAAGCAGCCTAAAAATGTAAATGAGGATTCTAAATACACTAGAATATTTCATTTTTGCTGCATTTCCTTTGAGTGTTACCTGGTTTCCGTTTCATCTCTAGTGCGCAGCCCACTGAAAATCACATCAGAAAATCCAATAAAATTTGAAGAAGCTCAGTTGCATTAGCAATGAAGCAACACCGCATAATATTGCAGCTCTGATGTTTCATATTTTTCCTTCTGTAAATTTAGTTCTTTATTCACCTCTAACTAAAAATTCCTTAAGTTTCCTGAGAGAATTTTCATCTTGATCTATTGCAATGCTTTATCATTATTTTCATTCACCTAACAATGTAAAATCTGACATCGGTTTTGTTTTTACAATAGCATGGTCTGAAAATATTTTTCCATGCGACTGGTCCCAGTTCAATCTCTACAGGAGATTCTGCTACTGATTTCAAAGTCAGAGGATCAGCAAATGTAATAAAAATACTGATTTTTTTAAAATCGAGGCTGTCTGGATTATGCTGTTATAAATTTTCCTAGGTCTTTTCTCCGGTTTCTGTTTCAAGCTCTCTTCTGGAGGCCTATATTATCCTGTTCTTCCAGGTGAACAAGAAAGCATACCTGGATGAGACAGCATTACAGTGGGGAGGGAGTGGAAGCACAGGAACATTACTGGAACTGAAACTAGAAAAACCCAATCCCTTTATGATCTTTCTACAATAATATTCCTTCAGGATTGTATCTTATTAGCACTGTAACAGATCCTCACTCCCCTTCCTAGCCCACCATCTTCCACTCACAGCCTTCCCTTTAAATATTTCCTATTTTCATCAGTAATTGAGCATGTAAACTTGATCCACTTTCCTCATTGCCACATGAGTATTATGCCGTAGCTGTTTTTAGCAGCAAGTTACCCAGTCCTGAAAAAGATCAAGGGCTAAAAATTGGTTTGCACCTGTTTACGGGCACAGGGGTTACAATTCGCCACCTGCTCGAGCCCATTCTCGTTAAGGTAGGCAGCAAGCAAACTTCGTGCTGCATCTTCATTTATATGATACGATTTCAGTGTGCAGCAAGCTCAACCCACGCTGCTAGCTGGCTGCACACTTGACAAGGGGCCTAACAGTGTGCAAGGCAAGCAGGTATTGCAGATAGCCTCCAGCTGTTAAAGTGTTCCCTTTAAGCTCCACTGATTCAAAGGATTGGTGACCACCAATGCAGCAATTGGAGACGAGGCACCAAAGCAGATAGAGGGTTCTGTGCGCTGGAGGCCTTAGTCATGGAAGCTGACAGGGGGAGAGACACCATGGTCTGAATTTTCAAAACGGGGTCAGGAACCCAATGTCCGGATGATTTCAGAGTCCCAATCCCACGCCTGAGCTGTGTCACTAATGCGACACGATCTTCAAATTCTGAAGCCCTAATTGGGCAGAAGGCAAGCTCAGTGCCCAATTAGTGGCAGTGAGCATCTGCAGGAGGCGGGAGCTGCCTGCAGATTGCGAGCAGCAAAGGCAGGTGACAGCCATGATGGTGCCTGCCGTTGCCTTGCCAATGAGAGCAGGCAGCTCCACGGAGGTAAAGGCCTGCTCAGGAATACAATTTAAACCCGACCCAGGCCCGACCCGCCCACATCTAACCCGAACCCGACCCAGGCCAGAGTCTTTTGGTTTTATCCTGCGCCCGACCCGACCTGACTACTGGAAATTAATGACGCTTACTCTTACTCTCCTCCCGCACCCCCCCCCCCCAACGCCCTTACATTGAAAATTTCCAACCACGATCTCCAGGACCACGATTTTCATATTGCATCTGCACCAGGTGCCGACCCTGCAGCCCTTGGAAAACCCGTCCCTAAGTTTCTGCGGGGGTTTAGGAGGCCCTTAAGGAAAGCCCTCGGAAGTGAGTGGGAGCAGGCAGCCAGGGGGGTCAATGCAAGGATTCTGGCCCTGAGGACCTGACAGCAGTGTTGTGAGAAGTTTAATGACCTCACGTGGGTGGGCAAGGTCAGTGAATATATGACATGACATCGCCTACCCACTGCATCACCAATCTCACACTGCTCAATGCAACATACCATGTCACGCACCCAGCAACATTCTGTCACTCTCAGGAACCATACCTAACATTCAGATACTCCACTTCACCCACATTCCAATGATGCCAGCCTTATACCCACTTGCCTCTGCCGCCACATACCTTCAGCTATTCAGCTATGGCAGGCACATAACCCAAATGCTGTGCAACACAATCACTGATATTCTTACCTCTCTCTTGCAGGATAAGGTGGCCCATAATCGCAGGGAGCAGCAGAGAACTGGCAGGGCCAGGCATACCTTCATCACCTGAACCCTATGGAGATGGTGTGCTGTATCATGGGGCTGACTGCAATCGAGCCCTTAGCATCTGTGGGTCATCAAGAACATTCAGGATGACGGTATGTTACTGTCATAGGGCCCTTCTCAACTCTCACCTCACCCTCATCCTGCTATCTGGTATGACGTGCAAGCTGCAGATGGTCTAACCATGGACCTCTTGCTTTCCACCCCTACACCCTTCCCTCATCCCAACCCTCCCCTTCTGACTTTATGCTTTCAGATACCCAAGAATTGCCAACTACTTAGCCTCAGTAACTCCAGGAGGAAGAGACAACACAAGACCACAGAGGTGATGAAAAGAGGGCTGATCATTTGACCTGACACGTGCAGCCATTGGTTCAGACATTGGTACTGTATGTACTCTATAGGCTAGTGTCAAGACACCAAAATGTTTGGTTCATGGCAGGCCTACCAGGTAGCCTCCTGTCACTGTCAAGGAGCACGGAGGAGTCCAGTTCGCAGAGCATCGTGCAGAGTTTGGAGTCCATTCGTTCCACCGTGGCAGTGGGGGCCAAATCCGTGATAGCATTAGGGGAGCTACTCGTGATGTAGCATCTGGTGGACGCTGTCTTGGCTTCCACTGCAGAACAGGCGAAAAGGCCTGCAACATCTCAGTGCTCTAGTGCAAGCTCAGACGGAGGTCTAGGGATCGATGTTTGTGGCCATGCAGCCTCAGACGGATGCTAACATTGCTGCAGATACCAGTGCTCATTCTCGTGACAGTCCAGCAATCTGTCCTCCAGCAGATTACCAGGGGTGCTGAGGCACCTCCCTGGGGAGTGGCAGTGGCTCCATGGCACACGAACCTGCTGCCCTCTCTCAGGTTGACAGCATTCGTGCTCCCACCACTGCCACTCTGCCAGTGCCCTCGCTGTTGCCTCTCAGCCAACCAGCCCAGACTGCTGCAAGCCATGGCAAGGTAGAGCAGTCCGAAGACAGGCCCTCAAGGCCCAGAGCTGCTCGAGGACTTCCTGCAAGGCCACTGTCCACCACTGAAAGTCAGCAGCCTTCCCCCAGCTATGCTGCAGCTGCTGGGGTAGCACTGTGTAGGAGCATTAGGACAGGCAAAGATACCCACAAGGTCGGCACTAAGGGAATACACAGGGATGAATAGTTCTGTTTTGTTTGTCTCATTGGATGTGTTGTTAAAGATCTTAATGAAAAGATTTTTGTTGCTCTTTTACTGTAGGATGTTGGTCAAGGAGACGTTGCAATGGGGCATCTCAGATGGAAGGTATGGTGGGGACTGGTGGAGCCATGGTGGAAAAGGGAAGTTGTCCTAAGGGAACCAGAGTATGAGCAAACCCCCTCGGGCAGCCTGTCCTGAGTGAAGGGGTCCAGGATGCATCCTCCCTGCCTCCTTCTCTTCTTCCTCCTACTCCCGAGGTTATATTCAAATTCCTAGTGACAATGGCAGTGCTCTCATGATGGCGATGTTATGGAGGATGCAGCAGACCACCACAAACTTGGACACTCACTCTGGTGTGTGTGGGGGGGGCGGGGGGACTCCCCCGAGCAGGCCAGGCAGCAGAAGCATTACTTTAGCACGCCGATTGTCTGCTCCACAGCTCCCTTTATACACACATAGTCCTCATGTGGTCGGGTAGTGGAGGGGAGTCATTAGCCACGAGTACAGGGGGTAGACTTTGTCCCCAAACAGCCACTCTTTGCCATCTTTGGGCCTCCACCGAGAACCAAAAAGACTGCCTCAGCATGCAGGCATCGTGGCTGCTGCCAGGATAGCGGGCGTGCACCTACATGATGTATTGTGCATAGTCTCACACCAACTGCATATTAATTGAGTTGAAAGCCCTTGTGGTTCCTATACCTCTCCCCACTGACATGGGGGGCCCGCAGAGGCACGTGTGCACAATGGTGTACTGCACCAATGGGAATCCCGTTAACCTCACAAAGCCATGTGTCCTCTCATTCTGCTTCTCTCAGCTGAGGGAGAAACGATGTATTCACCTCTTCTGGCATAGATAGCTTCCATTACCTCTCGGTTGAATGGCGTACCGGGAGATGGAGGATCTGTCAACCACTTCTGCCTGGAAAAATCTGGATGCGTAGAAGTTCAATGCCACTTCTCTCTTTACGGCCACTGGCAGTGCTGTCCTCACCCTCGTGCGAGGTTTCAGGTTGTATTGAAGTTACATTTCTGTGACCACCTCGTTACTGAACCTGAGTCACCTAAGGCATTGCTCCTGGGTTGGATGAAGGTAACAGATGTGCTCTCACAAAACCCATGGTGGATAGGGTATTCTATGCAGTGCCCTCCTCCTCCTCCTCCCTCTTTGCAAAGGTTCCCCTCTCTGCAGTCTTTAATCCATTTTTTGGTCATGTAGCAGATCCAGAGGCACTGCAACGACAGCACCCATACCTCGTGCAGATTGGGTAACCAGATCCGCTGGCCTCCCTGAATGTATGCAGCTGGGTTGACATCTTTCCATCTATGAAAGATGAGGGACACGCAGCAAACAATCCATTGAGGTGGAGTATCTTCTCCTGGTGCAGCTTTATTACAAGGCAAGAGGTGTGCACCGTTTATTCTAGTTCCACTTCTCCACCGGTCACAACATATATTTAAATGTTTTCCCACTTACCACTACAGTCAATCATCGGCTCTATTTTTATCCCAGAATGAAACACACCAATCAGGTTTCTTTAAAAAACAGTAAAATTATCAGTTTATTATAAAACAAGTCTTAACTAGTAATGAAGTAAAGCATAAACACACAGATTGAAATATTAAAAGTTCCCTTTTTACCTTAGCCCCTCACACTCACACAAGCATACACCGGTTAACTGGAATAATAGAGATTTTTGTTTTTAGAACTCCATTACAGACAAAAAACATTTGGGCTGAATACTTACTCATTCTTGAAGAAACAACAGATGAGCAATGTTGTGTTTCAAAACTGGCACACAGTCTGGCCTCCGAGTACACCTAGACAGGTCACTGGGATCTTTTAGAACAGCTCTTTTCAAGCAGTGTTGAGAATTAATTTAGCAGGCTTTTCTTCAAAGACTAGAGACAAGATGAGTTGACACAGTGGACTTCTCAGGGTCTTTTAAAGAGGTGCTTGAAAGATGAGCTGGGTTGTGCTCTTCTCTTTTTCCTTGGGAATTCTGTTCTCTCCTTTAAGTTCTCTTCTCCCCTTGGAAGTTCTCTCCCTTTTTATACAGTTTAACCCCAACTCAAAACAATTCAAAAGCAAAACTGACAACAGGAGGTCAACCTGTTGACCTCCATCAATCTTGACCTGTCACTTCTTTGTAAACAATTTCTACAGGTGTCCAAAGTTCTCTGCTGTTTATTGAACTGGAAGTCATGTGGTTTCCCAGAAAGGATTGTTGTTGTTGCTGGAAGTCAGGTGGTTTCCCGGAAAGGCTTGCTTTCCTCACAAGATCTCTTAGCGCCCCTTTTAAAAAACATTTCCAGGGACTGTTTTTCAAAGTCAAGTGGCCTTTACATGAAAACCCCAAAGTTTAGCATTTCCTCAATCTTTCAAAAAATGAATCCTCAGAAAATATATTTAACAAAACACAGACACTTTTGTAACACTGTGAAGGCCAATCCTTGACAGGCAGGTTCTGCCACAAGTGCTGCACGTGAAGCTGCCAATTGATGCTGTGAGTTGTTGTTTTTGAGATTGGCACCTGTTGTCAAGCTGCTGTAACAATTAGTCATCGTGATAGTGCACACCAGTCCACAGGATATGTGGCCATTTCCCTCTTCTGCCAGCTAGTGACTCCCAGGTGTGATAGTCAACATTTATGGCCTTCATGTCACGCTTGCAAGCATCCTTGAAGCGGAGCTTTGGGCACCCCATTGGTTGGCTGGCTCCAGCTACCTCATCATACAGAAGGTCCTTGGGTATGCAACCGTCTTCCATACTGCGGACCGATACTGTGGCGATCCACTGAAGCCGCCTCTGTTTGATTAGTTCCAACATATTTGGGAGCTCTGCCTTTGAGAGGACTGCTGCATTTGTGATTTTGTCCTGCCAGGATATACCCATAATGCACCACAGACAGCGAAGGTGGAAATTGTTGAGCTTCTTTTCCTGGTAGCTGCAAGTCGCCCATATTTCACAGCCATACATGCATCTCAAGCAGCTCAACACAAAACCTCAAAAAAATATCTACAGCACTTCCATGAGCTTTGCCACAGCAGATGTAAGTCAAAAGCACCTCACCTGCAAGTTGGATGCCTGGCCCTTTAAATAATGCTGGTAGGGCGCGGGAGCGTCCCTTATGCTGCCGAACCCATGTTCAACTGAGAGTGATTAGCACAGGTGTTCAGTGAACATGCACAGACCAGGTTTGAAAGACGTGTGTCAATTCAGCTGACACAGCTGATTGATGTCACAATCAGACTTCTCCTCGTGCTACCGGCACATGCACGGTACGCACACACTAGCACCCTGCCCAGCATGGGGTGGCCCACAGAATGTGGTTTAAGTAGCTGGCGGCACAACCTGTATTATAGCTTCGGGCCTTCATAGCACCACCCACACTCCAGAGCCCAAAATCACAGTCTAAATGTCTATTTAATAAAAAAAATGTAAGTAGACCATAAGTTCATATCTCTTCTCTTATAAAATGCTCAGTCATCATGACTATCCATTTAAATATCATTATGTTAAAAAGAACTAGTTTATTAACACACATGTAGACAGACACCAATACTTTTAGTAAGGAGTCTTCAATTTATAATGCTTGCTAAACAAAAATCTTCTGTCAAAGGATATAGAAATAAATTTATCCTAAATCATTTATAAAGACCACTGAAACAACTGTTAGCTTTCTTACCACCATCTACAAGACACAAGTCAGGAGTATGATGGAATACTCTCCACTTGCCTGGCTGGATGCAGCTCCAACAACACTCAAGAAGCTTGACAACATCCAGGACAAAGCCGCTTGATTGGCACCCCATCCACTACCTTCAACCTTCACTCCCTTCACCACCAACGCACAGTGGCAGCAGTGTGCACCATCTACAAGATGCACTGCAGCAACGCACCAAAGCTCCTTAGGCAGCACCTTCCAAATCCGCAACCTCTACCAACTAGAAAGACAAGGGCAGCAAATGCATGGGAACACCACCACCTGCAAGTTCCCCTCCAAGCCACACACCATCCTGACTTGGAACTATATCGCCGTTCCTTCACTGTCGCTGAGTCGAAATCCTGGAACTCCCTTCCTAACAGCACTGCGGGTGTGTACCTACCTCACATGGACTGCAGCAGTTCAAGAAGGGAGCTCACCACCACCTTCCCAAGGGCAATTAGGGATGGCCAATAAATGCCGGCGTAGCCAGTGACGCCCACATCCCATGAACGAATAAAAAAAAACAAGGACACAGACATCAGAAAGCAAATATATACAAAAATTAAAAATGCAGAAAAATGGTTTGATCTAACATCAATTGTAACAATCATTCCCTCACCTATTCATCAAATTGCCTTGGGTTTCTTTTGTGGCAAACACTTGTTTTCCATTCAACAACTCAACGCTCTATAAATTCCAAGTTCAAAGAATTAAATACTAATCCCATATATGGGAAACTTTTCTTGCATTGCTTTTACACTCCTACACAGGATATAATATTTGTTATTCTTCTATATTTCAGCTTTTGATACGCATTTTATTATGAAAGTACTTCCATTTCTTTATTTTTTTTGTGAGGACTCGTGTTTTAAAATTGTGGAAATTGATTCCTTTGGGGGACTGAAATGATTCCATAGATGCTGGACTTTACTTTTTTTTTTAAAAAAGGTCACTAAAGGCCTTTGGGACTTTGTTTCAAACACACTTACTGGAAGTCACATGCCTTCAGCTAAGTAAACAGCAGGTGCCTTCTGACTATGGGAGTTGTTTACAGAGAAGTGACATATCAAGATTTATGGCGGTCAAGTGTTGGTTTCACTTTGAATATTAGATTTTTAGATTAGATTAGATTAGAGATACAGCACTGAAACAGGCCCTTCGGCCCACCGAGTCTGTGCCAATCAACCACCCATTTATACTAATCCTACACTAATCCCATATTCCCACCAAACATCCCTACCTGTCCCTATATTTCCCTACCATCTACCTATACTAGTGACAATTTATAATGGCCAATTTACCTATCAATCTGCAAGTCTTTTGGCTTGTGGGAGGAAACCGGAGCACCCGGAGAAAACCCACGCAGACACAGGGAGAACTTGCAAACTCCACACAGGCAGTACCCGGAATCGAACCCGGGTCCCTGGAGCTGTGAGGCTGCGGTGCTAACCACTGCGCCACTGTGCCGCCCTATTGTTTTGAGTCAGTTGGGTTTGCAGCCTGCTGAGAGAGGCAGCCAACTCATCCTTTCTCCACCTCTCTGAGAAACTCTGAGAATCCAGTGTGTGATAGCTGAAACCCCTGATGCTGCAGTTCTCCTGGAATGCCTGCCAAACTAATACTTGATGTTGCCTGAACAGAACTGCTCCAAAAAGACCCCAGTGACCGCTGTCTATGCATATTTGGTACAACAGAAAAGGGACAACAGATATCATTCCATATCTTATCCTTTTCCTTCAAGAATTAACATTTGGCCAAATTTTTTTGTCTTTTTTCTAAAGCCATCTCTGCAGAGAAAACCTCTATTTTTTCCTTAACCAGTGTATGTGTGTGAGTGTTGGGCTAAGTTAGAAGGGAATTTTTATATTTCAATCTTTGTGTTAATGCTTTGCATCTTTACTGAATATGTCTGGTTTTATAATAAATTGGCAATTTTGTTGTTTATTAAAGAAAGCTGGTTGGTGGATTTTATTCTGAAATAAAAATAAAGTATATAATTGGCCATATCAGTAACTGGGTAAACATTCAAATAGATGTTGTGACCTGTGGAGAAGTAGAACGAGAGAAAGACAATGCATGGCTCCGGCCTCAGTCTTAACAATTTCTATCCATTATTTGTTGCTCTGAAACAAATCCTCCTCTATTTTTCCTTTTAATTTCCCTTAAAGCCATTTTGTCACTTTATCAAGAGAATGCAATTTTCCCCATTTGTAGTGACACAGTGCTAGAAAAAAAATTAAAACCCTTTTGGAATCAGACACCAAAATGCTGGTATGAGTGGAGGTGATGCACTATTCTAGAACAAAATACGCTAATAGCTAATGAAGGGGGAAAAAAAGCATATGGTCTAAGAGTACATATGCGGTAACAAACTTTTCTTTCAATCAGGTGGATGTGGGTTTGAGTAAATCATCTGCCTACTATGCAAGATTGCTGATGTAGGGCTGCTTGGTATCAGTTCTCAAAATGGTGAGCAGAGTAGGGAACTACAGTCGGATACAGTGAAATCATCTACAAGAAGCACATGTAGTCCAAGAAGTCCATCTCATGTGGGCCAAGTAAGGGGATGATAAGCTCAAAGCAAAGAGCAGGTAGCCAAGAAGACCAATGCGCCCTTAATATATTGAAAATAAGGATAACCTTCAAGGTCATTACACAAAATTGCGCCAATTCTACTGCTGTTATCAGTAAAGATTTACAGTATCGTTGGATTTGGAAGACTGTTGACATCATACTGCCTTATTGGCTTTAATAGGAAGAGTCGCACCTTTGGGGCTGTAAAGCAAACTAATATGCACAACTTTAAAGGAAACATCAGATGAATTCAAGTGTTTTAGCACATTTCCAATAAGCTCAGGTCTGTCATTGATCAAAAATAAAAGGCTGAATACGAGAGTCCTACAATCCCAGCTGGGTGCTATGCCCAAACAGAATGCGAGTAGGACGGAAGGCTACAACATTATAATGCTAGTTTTCTGACCTGTACACCTTCCGAAGGGGATTGCAGGACTGGTGAATTTATCCTAAGCTATTTTTCTGACTAATTTCTTCCTTTTTGAATAAAGTTGCTTCAGCACCTTACTGGTGTGGTTTAGAAAAATATCAAACCCCAGCTATTAAAAAAAGGAAAAAGAGAAAGACTTGCATTTATATAGTGCCTATCACAACTTCAGGATGTCCCAAAGTTTTTTTTACAGCCAACTAGATCATTTAGGCATAGTCACAGTTATAATGTAGAAAATGAAGCAGCCAGTTTGCACACAGGAAGGAACCACAAACGGCAATGTGATAATGACTAAATAATCTGTTTTCAGTGGTGTTGGTTGGAGGATAAACATTGGCCATAACACTAGGGAGAACTACCCTGCTCTTCTTTGAAGAAGTGCTAGGGGATCTTTTACTTCTACCTTAGGGGGCAAACAAGGTTTTGGTTTAATGTCTCACCTGAAAGATGGTACCTCAGATAGTGCAGCACTGCCTCAGTACTGCACTGGAGTGTCAGCCTAAATTTTGAGCTCAAGGCCCTGGAGTGGAACTTGAACCTATAACTTTCTAACTCAGAAGCAAGAATTCTACCACTGAGCCACAATAAGAACAAGCTCACCTCACAATATGTTAAGGTCATCATGTTATCACATTCAAATATAATTAATGCATAGCATAAGCCACAAGCTGTACTCGATTAGGGTTACAACAAAGGGGATATTTTTTGAAAGTCATATGGCTACTAAGCTAGTCGATATCTCAACAAAGCTTTAAGTTTTATGTGCAGAAGTGCACTAGGAGTGCAGAAACAATAACAAAATTCCTGCAAGTGCTTCTTTTGTTTATCAGCAGGAAAATGAGAGAGTAGAAATGCACCTAGCCACTGGAAGGATAAAAGGTGCACATGCATTTTTGTTTTCAACTAAAGAAATTATGACAAGGTGAGCCAGTTCCATGACAAAGCCTCTCAAAGAATCCAAAAGACAATAAAAAACAAACCTCTCCAATTTTAGAAATCATTTACATCACTATACACAGTTAACAGGATATGTTACATAACACTAACAGCCAAGATTTATACACAACTCTTTATTAGACCAGGATCTCATCATACTTCTAGCTTATGATCAACAATTTACCCTGTGCTCTAAAAGAAAGTTGTCCAACATGTGTTCCAAGGGGCTATCAAGCCCAGAGATAATTCAGTCCTAAATGCACTCATATTTCTCATTTTTTGTTGTTTGCATTTTGTGGGCTGGAGCATCAGAAAAAGCTGTTGACTGAATGGTGGATAAGTTCTATATCAGAACACCATCAGTTACATAGAACTAAATAAAAATTACAACACATAAGTAATATAGACAATCTCAAATACCTGCCAATTAACAAGAGCATGGATTTAAACTTTATGTGTAGCCCCTATAGTTCCATTATGCGCATCTACCTGCCCACGAACGCAAACGTTTGTATACTCCTGTCCTAAAACATTTCTTCTATCATCAATTAGTATTTGCCTACCATGAGTCTTACCCACCTCTGAAATTGTATTACTTAAGGTTTATACCTTTGTACACAGTTTCTCCACTTTCTTCTGCAGTTTGAAGTTTTTCTCTTCTTACTGTATCAAAACAGTCAACAGTTTAATTAATCTAATGATTTGAGAAAGCAAGGTTTAACACTATCTGCTCATTTTCAATGGAATAATGAGTCAACTACCTTCTTGCTGCACATCAATTATATTGTACAAGGTGGAGCCTCCAATGGGACTCTTTTCAGTACTT